>NC_137796.1:84427168-84817168 GCF_963383645.1 Muscardinus avellanarius | reverse complement strand
AAGTGAAATAACAAAGAGAATAGGGTCCAAATCCCAAATCCCTTTCAAGGGTACCCCCAGTAACCTAAAGTTCTCCCAATAGCACCACTCTGGAGACTCAAGCCTCTAACACCAAGCCTCTGTAGAATATACCACATCCAGACAATGGCGTGATGTCTGTCTCTTACTGGTTCTATCTCTCTGGAGAACCCTGACTAATACAGAGAGACTGTTCTTTACAAATCACAGCTTGTAGTTTTCTTGCCACTTCTCATAAAGGTGAAGATCAGTGGTGGACACAGTTGTGACCATGCAGAACTGTGGCCCTGGAGCTGAGCTATTCAGGAGGCCCACTGGATAGATAACACTGCAGCCTGAGCCTGCATTTCCCCAGGCTTCCAGGGGCCACGTATGTGTGGGCCCTTCCTGCCTCATGCCTCGTGATTCCTAGTGGGCCTGGTAGTTGGTGGGTTTTCCTTCTTAAAAGGTAAATGTTTTTGATATCCAAGTTCTGTGTCAATGAATATAATTGCATTGCCAAAATCCAGCTTTATGCTGAAAGACCCAATTCAGACTGAACTGCACTTCACAAATCAATAAACTGTTATTATCTAGAGTTCCATGTCAGGATCTGAATACTGCCCTAATTTAACATGACTTAACACAATTCTATATTACATTTCTACCCTCCTTCTGTCAGCTGAAAGAAAACACAACTATCTTTGAGGTGGTGAGCTCGGGCTCACACTGTCCTGTCTCCTCTGGGTGTGATTTCTGGAAACAAAAATGAAAAGTAGGAAAATCTGTGTTTGGGGCCTCTCTCCAGTTTTCACCGTTTGTTTTTCCCACCAGGCTTTTGCTTCCCATAAGACCTTTCTTTGCCAGGAGAACAACCATCTTCCTGCAAAATCTGACTCCTAATGGTGGCGCATTTCCCCATCTGCATTTTCACACAAAACTTAACAGTCATCAAGGCTCAAAGGAAAGTGTTGGGTGGAAAAATGTCCCCAGACAGAGGAGGTACAAGGCCTGGGTTCACACTTCAGCTCTGCTACCCTCTGGCTTCAGTTAATCAGCTCTAGTTTCTAAGTCTCTCATGGTCCCACATATTTTACTTGCAGCTGAAGGAACTTATCAGGTAGTCCTGCTCTGCAGAATTCTGTGTCCTCTCTTACTCCCACCCTTGAGCATCTGTTTTTTAGGGATTTGGCGGTGGTAGTAATGGCTCCAAGATATCTCTCTCTCTCTCTCTCTCTCTCTCTCTCTCTCTCTCTCTCTCTCTCTCTCTCTCTCACACACACACACACACACACACACACACACACAATTTTAAGATAGTAACAGCAAAACTTTAAACCAGGTGTGAAGTCCTTCTAGGACCCTGTGTGACTGGTCGCTGGTTCATCAGGCTGTCCCTGCAAGAGAGAGAGGGTTGCAGGTTATTGAGTCAAGTCCTATGCGTTTGTGCTGGTGATCAGGAGGTTTCCAGTGTCCTGCTTGTTTCCTACTCAGTTTCTGCTAAGACTATCTCTTTGAAGTTTATGTGGTCTTGGTCCGAGTCCCTTCACTTTGAAATATTTGTTCTGATGTGTTTCTTCTCCAAATCACCACAGGAGGAAAAGGGAATGAGGTTTCTCAGCCTCTTCTTTGCACGAGGCACTCCCGCATGCAGTGTCTCTTTTTTATCATCACAACAACCTTGAGAGGAGAGGTGTTTTATGTCCCTCTTTTATGGATAAGCCAACTGAGATGCAGAGGCACGAAGTGACCCAAGAAATGGCTGGGATGTCAACCCGAGCTGGACTCCTTGCAATGTTTGCATTCTTTCATCTGCATCTTTCCTCTTAGGGTTGCCTCTTCCTACTCCATAAAGATCCAATGACATGCTCCATTTCCACAAGCGAGCCCTGGCGTCCCTCCCAAGCTAGGTAGGAACACTGTATCTTGTGCAGCCTTCTCTGTCCACAGCAAGGGAGGTTTCAGCAATTATTTTACACTCTGTTTAACCCCACAGGAGTCATTACTGTTGGAGGGTAACAATAAAACAGGCTCATTGGAATTTCCTGAAGGTAAGGCACTCCTCTAAACAGTTTTATTGTGCTAAACAGTAATGGCAGAGGCTGTTCCTCTCCATGACAACTTTGATTGGCAGGGAAATCCAGCCCGCAGGCTGGAGCCAACAGTCTCTTCTTTTGTCACGGGGACTGGGCCATGTTCCAGGTACCATTCCAGCCTGTGAGCCAAAGCTGATAAATGGCCTTCATCACCACCTTCCTACCATGTCCAGCCCGTCCCTTGGATTCCACAAGTATTTCCTGAGCATCCGTGCTAATTGTTGTGCCGCCTGGTAGCCAGAGACTTGAGACAAGGTCTCTGCTCTCAAGGAGCTCGCTCTCTGGCAAGAGATAAAGACAAATATGGCAGTCCAACAGCAAACCTGTGTAGAAGAGGAGGAATTGAGTACTTTCCTGCAAGGACTGCAGGAGGCATTTCCAGGAAAGAAGATCTCTGAGTTGGATTTTGAGATATTAAGAACTCTTTCCCAAGTATAATGTGGGCGAGGGCAGGGAGTCTTTTTTGGAGTGAGGGGACTGGGAGTTGAATTCAGATCACCTTAACCACTGAGCTACATTCCCAGCCTCTTTATTTTTTTGAGATAGGTTCTTGCTAAGTTGCCCAGGCTGGCCTTGAACTTTGTGACCCTATGCTTCAGCTCCGAAGTAGCAAGGAGTACAGGCGTGTGCCGCTGCACACTCAGGTAGGAAGTCTTTTCAAGCAGGCCAAACTGTGAAGCAGCATTATGTGTGTAATAGTTAGCTTTTACTGTGTAACA
Organism: Muscardinus avellanarius; assembly: GCF_963383645.1. Lineage (NCBI taxonomy): Eukaryota > Metazoa > Chordata > Mammalia > Rodentia > Gliridae > Muscardinus > Muscardinus avellanarius. The sequence goes on along the minus strand of NC_137796.1, from coordinate 84,814,356 downwards.
AATCTCCCCAGAACTCATGGCAGGATGGATTCATACTGGGAGGATGTTAGTAATGAGAGGTTATGTTGCAAAAGTGGGTAGCCAGAGTGAAAGTGGGGTCCCCCAATCCCTCCTGAGGGCATATCCTCATTTGACCTAAGGACTTCTCAGGAGGCCCCACGTCTTCGAGGTTCCATGTCACCTCCAAATACCCTGGAGATTAAGCTCCAACACATGGAACCTTTGGGGACAAATTCAATCTATAGCAGAAAGAAAGGCTAACCACACAGCAGCAGAGGTAGGTCAGAGCTATCTTTTGAGGGATCCCATATGCCAAATTAGGAACTTAGATTTAATCCTCTCAGTTACTACCAAACACTACATGGGATCAGATTCGGGTGTTGGAAAGTTGACTGGTGGGTGATCCATTCATCCGTGGCAGCTGTCCCCATTGTTCCCAATGTCAATCAAGGACTAGTCTTAGCGCAGGCTTTGCTGGGGCACAGATGCACAACAGTGCGGCTTTCTAAGCCATGGGGGTGTAAGGAGCAAAACCACTCACACAAAGGCCCACACCTCTGCATGCTTCGTAAGGCATGGAGCACTGGTTTATCTCTGCAACTGCACAAAGATTAATGATACCCTTTTCCTGAAACATTCTGCCCCTGGGCCTCAAGGAGTACGCGGTTCCAATAATCCCTTTGATTTTTCTCATCAGGGAATGATGCAGCTGAGTAATAGCATTCACGTAAATACTTCTTTGCTTTTCACAGAGCACACACCCTTCTGCATTATACACTGCAATTTAGAAATTACACTCACATGTGGAATAATATGGTTTAGTGTACTTATTAGGGGGTCTGGCATCAGTCCTTCAATTGTTAAAGATTCCTGGGTATTGCTATTATGGTGTAAATTAGCTAGTATTTTTCCAAGCTCATTATGGCTATTTTTATGTCCATTATTTATTTATAGGCCATTGGAGGTATGTACAGGTTCACAGCTTTAGAGGAGAAATGTCTTCTGGTTAACTTGGCATTGAAGATCTTCGCACAGCAACACGATTTCTTTGAAATTAAAGTTTATTTGAATTGATCTGATGGTTATAGTGTATGGCACAAATACAGGGGGCGGTGTCTTCTTACTGAAGTTTTACTGAAGAGGCAGAATCTTATGAAAATGGAGTGCTTGCTAAATGGTAGCTTTTGACATTATAGGTTTCTCTTACGATGAGGGAACCTAAATGTCTTGTGGGGCTGTTTCTGTGTAAAGTGATTGGGCATTGAAGGATGAGATTTGGGTTGTGTATGTTGTTTCGATAGTTGCTTAGAAATTCCAAGACTTTGCTGGATCCCCAGAATTCCCTGAAAAATTTAAAAAAAAAATTTTTTATTGGTGCACTGTATTCATACATCATAGTGGGATACAAACTATTGTAGACATACATGCACACATCGCCCAGTCAGCCCCCACCTGATCCCCACCCCATTCTCTCCCCATCCCTTCTTCCCATGCTTGGCTTAGTGGTTGACATCTAGTATTATAGCAATTTATCCAAAATTTAAAATGATAATCTCACATAACAGTTTCATTTGTCTGAAACCAAGCTTTTGATGACTTAAAGATAACATTTCAATATTTCTTTTTACTTTCTTTCTTAACAGAGAATATTTTTTTTCTATTTTTTTAGGTGAAACTATCATATATTTATATATTTATTTTTCAGAAAAAAAATCTATCCTAATATGGACAATGGACTCTAGATACCCAAAACGATCTTGAAAAAGAACAAAGCTAGAAGATATATATTTTCTGATTTCAAACCATAATAAAGCTACAATAATTGAAACAGTGTAGTACTATTCTAAAGGCAGATCTATAAACCATTGGAGTTAAATAAAAGCCTAGAGCTAAATTCTTCCCTATATTGTCAAGTTATTTTTGACAAGGTTTCCACAAACATTTGGTGGTGGAAATAATAATCTTTTAACTAAATATTGTTGAAAAATAATAATTACATGGAAAAGAATAAATTTGGACCCTTACCTAATCCCATATACAAATATTAACTCAAAATAGATAAAAGACCTAAATATAAATCTTAAGACTATAAACTTTTAGGAGAAAATCTGGGTCATAAAACCTCACAACATTGAAATTGGCAGTGATTTCTTGGATATGATTTCAATGGCACAGGCAACAGAAGAGTATACAAACTCCCTAAAAAATAAAAAAAAAATATTGTATATCCAAAGACAATGTAAACAGAGTCAAAAGTTACTAATAGAATGGGATAAAATGTTTCCAAATGCTATATCTGAAGGTATATTAATATTCCAACTAGAAATCCTAAAAATTAACAACAATAAAGGCAAACAATACCATTTAGAGATAGGTAAAAGACTAACATAAATAATGAATCTCCACAGATAACCAATCTTAGTTGTCTGTTGGATGGAAACTCTTGTTTCTCTGGTTCTGGTGTGTGTTACCTATTTCTTCTTTGTAGTTAATCTCTTTGAGTATTTTCTCTAGTGCTGGTTTTGAAGACATAAATTCCTTCAGTTTCTGTTTGTCATGGAAGCTTCTTATTTCTCCATCTAATTTGATAGAAAGTTTTACTGGGTAGGAAATTTTTGGCTGGAAGTTGTTTTCTTTCAGAGTTTGGAATATGTTACTCCAAGCCCTTCTGGCTCTCATGACTTGGTTTGGGAAGTCTGGAGTGATTCTAATTGGCTTGCCTCTGAATGTCACTTGGCCCTTTGTTTTTGTTACCTTTAAGATTCTTTGCTTGGCTTCCACATTGGTCATTTTGACAATTATATGGCATGGGGATCCTCTTCTCCGATCCTGTCTAAACGGAGTTCTATAAGTTTTCTGGACCTGTGTATCAACCTCTTGCTCTATGTTTGGAAAATTTTCTGCTATTACTTCCTTGAAGAGTTTGTTGATCCCTTTGGTTTCACTTTCTTTTCCCTCCTCTATTCCAATTATTCTTAGGTTAGCTCTCTTAAAATGGGCCCATATTTCTTCAATATCAGATTCCTGCTGTCGGATATTTTTTTCTAGATTAGAAACTATGCGTTCATTTTTGGAATGATCATCTTCTAAGAGCGAGATTCTGTTCTCCATGTGGTCTAATCGGTTGTTTGTGCTTTGAATTGAGGACTTTATTTCATTGATTACATCCTTTATCTCTTTTTGGCTCTCTCTGAGTTCTTTTCGAAGCACCTCTATTATTTCTACAGTTATTTTCCTGATTTGATCTTCTAGAAATCTCTGATTTTCTGTTTTATCGGGTTCTGATGTTGTGGGGTTGTGGGCATTCATTGCTCCAGTATTATTCCTCTTTCCCATGATTTCGGAAGTTTGTGCCTTCTCTGGGTTCTTCCCTTGGGTCACTATGACTTCACTTAAGGTGTTCTGGATCTCGAGTCAGTAGTATCGCGGTCCCCACTATTCCTTTACTGGGTTGTATCACAGAGTCTCTGACCCAGAGAGTCAGTTCAGTTAGGGACCTGGGCGAATGAAGGTCAGGGTCAGAACTTCCATATCTGGTGGGAAAATATTTGGCCATCCCTTCAGGCCCGAACAAAGTAACATTACTGTGACACATTGGACAAAAGAGGTAACTTCACTACTTTAATTCAACTATAAATGTGCTGGAGATAATATTTCACAGGGTTACTATAAGAATAAAGGTGAAGAATATGAAAGCTTTTAGAAAAGCATATAAAGTATTATGAGTAGTTATAAAAAATTCCCTATCTTTTGGGAGGTAGTATAATAACAGGTTGAACATTCGTCCCCAAATCCCTAATTTTTTTTTTTTTTTTTGTGGTACTGGGGTTCCTGGAAGCCCTTCTACCTCTGGGCTACACTCCCAGACCTATTTTATACTTTTTTTTTTTTTTAATTTGGAAACAGGGTCTCCTAAGCCAGCATGCCTGGCTTCGAACCTGTGTGATCATCCTGTCTCCGCCTCTCAAACGCGGGGATTAAAAGCGTGAGCCACCACGCCCGGCAAATCCTTAATTTTTTAAGTAGCAACACGATGCTCCCAGTGTAAATTTCTACATTTGACCTCATATGACAGGTCACAGTCAAAACATAGGCACCCTATGCTGGGTGTGGTGGCACAAGCTTGTATTCTCATTTCTTGAGAGGCTGAGACAGGAGGATCTTGAGTTTGCAGCCAGCCTCAGCTACTTAGTAAGGTCCTCTGCAACTTAGTGAGATATTTTTTCAAAATAAAGAATAAAGAATCAGGATGGCTGTGTAGCTCAGACGCAGATTGCTCCTGTGCTCAATCCTCAGCACCACAGAAACAAAATAAAACAATAACCTAGGCACACTAACTATTCTGTAAGATTACTTTCAAGCTGTGTGTATCAGGTGTATATGAAACATACATAATTTTGTCTTTAGACTGGTCCTATCCAAAGACATTATATACTTAAAAATCAGAGAAAACCCCAAATCTGAAACACTTCTGGTTTGAAGCATTTCAGATAAGGCATACTTACCCTGCAGAAAGAGCTCAGGTTATAGTCTTAGACTGAATTGGATTCAAACCTGACTATGCCTTTTACAAACTCTGAGCCACACTGAGCTTTAGCTCCTGCACAGCAGCTTAGAAGATTAAATGAATGAATGAAGTAAAGCATACACACGTGGGAAATCTGCTTATGGAAGGAGACATTCTCACAGGTATACAATCAGTCTGGTTCTACGAAGTAGAGGATACACATTGGTTCCTGTCTGACTCAGCTGGACACTGCTCACTGCGGTTCGGTCCTGACCACCACGTATAGGTTGAGGGAATGAGAAAATTGTAATTGCTTGCATTTTAAAAATTGTAGTAATATGGGCATGGTAACACACACCTATAAATCCTGGTATGTGGGAGGTTGAGACAAGAGGATCGCAGGTTTGAGGTTTGGCCTCAAACCAGTGAGGTCCTCAGAAATTAGTGAGACCCCGTTTCAAGTTAAAGAGTAAAATAGGGTTGGGGTGTAGCTCAGAGGTAAAATGTGCTAGGTTCAATCCCCAGTACCACCACTACCACAAAAAAAAAAATTGGGGTGAAATACACATATAACATAAAATTCACCATTTTGACTTTTCTAGAGTCTATAATTCAGTGGCATTCAGTGTGTTCACAAGGTCATGCAATCACCACCACTATCTAGTTCCAGAATATTGTTATCACTCCAAAGAGACACCCCTGCGTTTTAGGAAAACAGTTTCCATTCTTCCCTCTTCTATCCCCTGGCAACCACCAATCTGCACTCTGAGTAGATTTGCCTATTCTGGATATTTTATATAAGCGGAACCATACAACAAATATGTGACCTTTTGTGTCTGCCATATCTCCCTTAGCATAAAGTTTTCAAGTGTCATACATTGTTTTCCCTTTACAGATGAAGAAACTGAGGCTCAAAGAAGATTGACACCCCCTCCAGGGTCACTTAAAGCCCAGCAGTCTGGCTTCGGCCCTTCCTCATCTTCATTCCCTTCTGACCACTCGTGGGTAGTTTGTGCCCCGTGGGAAGAGGCATGATCCTATTTAGGTGACTGTGTTACTTTCCAGTCAAGGTTCTTAGTTCAATTCAATTCTATGTACAATGGGGAAAAGTGATCCATCGGGCCATGGGTTTGTCCAAACTTCTAAAAATAAGCCACATTTCTGGGTCAGCAGCTGTGAGGACCACATTGAACAAAGACAATAACTTGGACATATTTAGCCCCAAAGCTTTTATCCTGTCCTCCACTGTGTCCTTAGTTAAAATAGCACTTCCCACAGACTCTGACCCTCCAGTGTAAGGGTGTTTAATAATATCCCAGCTGGTCCTTAGGAAAGGACTCAGTCAGCTGATACTATTTCTCTGCTACCGATGGGGAAACTGAGGTAGGCGACGGAGAGGTGACCGCACTCTTGTTTTGGATTTGGTCGCTTTGACTCCAGCTACTGAAGAATGAGGCCTATGATACCAGAGTATGACTTTCAATAAATATTTATATTTTATTACCTACTTAGCTCTTTGAGAAATGGCTACACCAGAGGTCTATTAATCTCTGAGCTCCTGGAAGGCGAGGACAGATTGTTGGAGTGCCCTTCTCGCACGTTAAAAATTAGAAACGATGATAATGATGCTGATGACAATGATTAGCCTCAGCGCTCAGGCCTGGATCCAGCCCTTTAACTTCTCTGGATGTGGCGCCTTCCTTTGTTAAATCAGAATAATGAGACTCTCCTGCTGTTGTTGGTGAGGCCAATTAACTACTGTCTTGGAAGGACTCAGACCTATAAACACGTTGTAATCTATTCAAACGTAGAAAAGCCTGTTGGCGAGGACTTTGTGAACTTAAGCGTACAAAAGCCAAAAAAAAAAAAAAATGCAAATAGTCAGGCTTGCCTTGTGAAATCAGGCTGCCAACTCCATTCTTATCTACCCTGTAATAGCTCTTTTAGTAATTCAAACTCTCTAAAACAAGCAACTAATGGTTCTGTGTTACAAACAAACAAAATATTATACAGAATGAGTATAAATTGATCTTCATCAAGAAATTTTCTTCCATCTGTAAATAATGCATTGAGGTAGGTGTGTGTGTTACCGAGAGTTGAGCCCAGGTACATTCTACTGCTGAGCTACACCCCCAGCTCTATTTTATTTTTTATTTTGAGATAGGATCTTGCTAAGTTGCTGAGGGCTAAGTTGCCAAGTTTGGCCTCGAATTTGTGATCCTCCTGTTTCAGCATCCTAAGTACTGAGATTACAGGCACACTCCACCATACCCAGCTGAAATTCCTTTTATTTTTTTTTGTATTTTATTTTGGTACTGGAGATGGAACCCAGGGGCATTCTACCTCTGAGCTACATTCCCAGCCCTTTTTAATTTTCTATTTTTTTTTATCTTGAAACAGGGTCTCACTAAGTTGCTAAGGCTGGTCTCACTAATCGAACCTGTGATTTTCCTGTCTCAGCCTCCCAAGTACTGGGGGATTGCAGGCACACACCACTATCTATGTTTGCTGCAATTCCTTTTTTTTTTTTTTTTGTGTGTGTGTGTGTGTGTTTGCTGAGGATTGAACTCAGAAGTGTTCTACCTCTGAGCTACACTGTCAGCCCTTAAAAAAAAATTATCTTGAAACAGAGTCTTGCTAAATTACTGAGGCTGGCCTCGAACATGTGATCTTCCTGCTTCAACCTCCCAAGTACTGGGATTACAGGATTACAGGCATCCCCATGCCTGGCTTGGAGAACCTTTTTTTCATGGTGGTGTCAAGGCCAAAATGATTATATGGCAGATTTGGCATTGGGAACCATAACAATTTAAAAATTATAATAAAACTTTTAACACAGGTATCCCGACTTTTCTTGTACTCAGGAATGGCCCTGCGGGCTGCCTTTTGCCAAGGCTCAGGCTGGATGAAAGGACAAGAAGGGAGAGGGATCGCTCCCACCCACGCCAGAACCTTCGCGCGACCTCCTGGGCTTTCCCTGTGAACTTCTACATGTTATGACTTCCATAATTTACCAACCATTTTGACATTTCGTATCTCATTTAACCTTCGAACACCCTGTGAAGTTGTCAATGGCCTTTCCTTCTACTCTGTTTTACACAAAGGGGGAATCGAGCTTTAGAGCTGTGTGGTTGGCCAGGCCCAGCAGGTCTGAAGTTCGTGATCATTTTAATGACAACCCGCACTGCATTGTGGTCCCTTAGGGAAAGGGAGCCTCCCCAGCGACAGAAGAGTCTCTTTGGGGTTATAGCAAAGAAAGATCAGGCTGGGGGCTCTAGAAAGCATAGGAAATGTTCTTGAGCCGTGGGGATCCCCAGTGCCTGGGAGAGGTTCATATTTCTGGTTTTTTTTTCTGTACTGGGGATGGAACCCAGGGGCATTCTACCTCCAAGCTACACCCCCCAGCCCTATTGCTTACGTACAGTGTGTCTGGCCTGGTGATCAGCCACTGATGCGCAGTAAAGCCCAGTGGCAAAATGTGAGGCCTCGAATCTTCTCCATTTTCACATTGAGAGTCTTTGAACTAAAGTGCTTGAGACCAGAAGTGTTTCATTCTGTGGAGCTTTTTGGATTTTGGAATGTTTGCCTAGACTTAACTGGTTGAACATCGTGAAACACATAAATCCCAAATCTGAAATCTGTTGTGTTAGCATTCAAACAAGGTTTAGATTTTGGAGCATTTTGGATTTCTGATTTTTCAGTTACGGATGCTCAACCTGCACCAAGTTATATTTTCTCCTATGAGCTAGAACCCCGGCTCTATATTTTATTTTGAAACAGGGTGCTGAGGGTCTCACTGAGTTTCTGAGACTGGCCTCAAATCTGCAATCCTCCTTTCCCAGCCTCTCAAGTATTGGGATTACAGGTGCATGCTGCAGTGCCTGCTCCCCTATTTTTTTTTTTTTTTTGGTGGTACTGGGGATGGAACCCAGGGGCCTTCTACCTCCAGGCTACATTCCCAGACCTATTTTATATTTTATTTGGAAACAGGGTCTCTTAAACCAGTGTGGCTGGCTTCAAACCTGCATAGTCCTCCTGTCTCTGCCTCCCAAGCGCAGGATTACAAGTGTGCGCCACCACGCCCGCCATTCCTATTTTTTTTTTTTTTTAAAGCAATAGTTGTAGCTATAGCAGTGTGTCTCTCCTAGAGTGATTGTGGGGATTAAATGAGACAATGGCGTTTATAAGTTCTCACAGCTCGGGCTGTGGGCACAGGATGTGACTGCTGCTAGAGAGGCCAACGTGGTGATAACCGTACATCACGTACTCCAACACGGAGGCCAAGGATGCTGGAGCCCAGAGGTGAGGCTCCCAACCCAGACGTGGGGAGGAAGACATCCCTGGGCGCTGGAGACAGGCTGACAAGCTACAGGTGTGGAGGGGCAGTGGCTTTATGGATAGAACAACCCACAGGTGTGAAGGGAGGGCCTGAAGGCCAGGGGAGGTGTGTTAGGCAAAATCAGGAGAGCGGGGAAGGCTGCCAAGAGGTGTGGAGATCAAGTCTGGAGGGTCTGGTGCGCCAGCCACAGAGCGTGGAAGGCAGTGGCCTCCGCCCATGTTCACACTTAAGTAAGACTGAGCCGGAGTGAGCAGAGGGCACAAACCAGAGCGGCGTGAAAGGTAAGGGGGCCCGCGTGGGGGGGGGTGGCACAGAGAGGCGTGGATCCCAGGACCCTCTGGGAGGCTGGAACAACACATCCAACTTTTTTTTCCTTAGTATTGAGAATGAAACCCAGGGACACTCTATCACTGAACTACATCACCGGCCCTTTTAATTTCATTTCCAGATAGAGCCCCCCATTGGGATTACATGCCTGTGCCAATGAGAATAAGAAAGTGTGTGTGGGTGTGTGAGATACTTGGGATTGAATCCAGGGATGTTTTAGCTCTAAGATATATCCCAAGACCTTTTTAACTTTTGTTTTGAAACCGAGTCTTGCTAGGTTGCTGAGACTGTCCTCAAACCTGTGCTCTTCCCCTCTCGGCCTCCCAAGTACTGGGGTTACAGGCATGCCAGGCTTCTAACATCCAACTTTTTTTTTTTTTTTTTTTCGCTACTGGGGCTAGAACCCAGGGGCATTCTACCTTGAGCTACATCCCCAACTCTATTTTGTCTTTTTGTTGTACTGGGGATGGAACCCTTCTACCTCCGGGTTATACTCCCAGACCTATTTTATATTTTATTTGGAAACAGGGTCTCTTAAGCCAGCAAGGCTGGCTTTAAACCTGTATGATCTTCCTGTCTCTGCCTCCCAAGCACGGGGATTACAAGCGTGCGCCACCACGCCAGGCCCCAGTTCTATATTATATTCTTTATTTTTGAAACAGGGTTTCACTAAGTTGCAAACGGCCTCACTAAGTAGCTGGGGCTGTCTGCGAACCACAATTCTCTGGTCTCAGCCTCCCAAATGCTGGGATCACAAGCGTGTGCCACCACGCCCGGCTAACATCCAACTTTTAAAGAGACCTATTAAACTGTCCTCTGATGTTTTCCTTTGTTCTTCAACTGCATTTAATTAGATTTGGGGGGTCACCTGATACGAGCTGAGAAGGTGTAGGTAGGGATGGGGAGGGGTGCCTGTCTAGCCTGGCAACACTCTGACAACATACCTCTGGAGGCTTAGTGTCACCTGGGGGCCTCTGTCTTTGAAGCAGCCTGATTAGCAGCAGAAAATGTGCTTCTGCCCTGAGGAAAGTTCCTTGAACTTCTGAGGAGAGACCTGGAGAACGTTTGCATATCCTAAAGACCCTACAGGCCTGAATGCTGGCCACTTAGCAGTCTACCCCACCCCAAGCCTGACACCATGGGAGCCAGAGACAGGCAGGGCGATGGAAGGGGCATCTAAGAACTGAGCCTTGTCTTAGGGAGGGAAAGAGCCTCCAGGGATGGGCCCCATTTACTGAGGACTGTCCGGCTCCTGCTCCGCTGTCACCCCGGCAGGAGGCGGCTTCACGGAAGAGCCGATGTGCAGCATTTGCCAGTTTCCATGGTGTAATCTACCCCACCATGTCAGATTGCAAACTACTCGTGTGACATTAAACAGAGTTGGGAAAAGATGTGCAGTAGCAAACCCTTCTGTAGTGTCTGCAAAATACAGACACAGCAGATATAAGAACCTCAAAGGCAGAGATGCTAATAATAGCAGGGATGAGTTTTAAGTATTTATCATCTTGACTTGTAAGTTTAATTTAATGATTATTTATTTATAAATATTTACAGTGCCAGTGATCAAACCAAGGGCACTCTATGCTAGGCAATTGCTCTACCACTGAGCCACACCCCCAGTCCCTAATTTAATTTTTTTCATTGTGGTACTGGGGATTGAACCCAGGGGCATTCTACCTCTGAGCTATACTACCAGGCCTATTTAATTTTTTTAATTTTAAAATGATTTCACTAAGTTTCTGAGGGCCTCACTCAGTTTCTAAGACTGGCCTTTCCTGTCTCAGCCTTCCATGTACTGGCATTATAGGTGTGCACCACCACACCTGGCTTAACTTAATTTTTAATAATGGCTGTGCACATAATCTGGTAAGACCCGGTGCCAGTACCTCATGGCGTGTTTTGGCCACATCTGTCCATTTTTGTTACCTCGCAGGCAGGCATTACATCTTGGGGTTGGGCTTGATTTACTGCTGCAGTTGTAAAGGGCAGACTGAATAGTCTAGACATTCCCGTTAGCCTGGGTTTGGAGATTTCTCTGCTCTCCTCTGGAATATCAGGCTTTGGCTTTTTACATTCAGTTGTTTTCCCGGAGTCCTACTTCCAGCTCTGAATTCTCTGTTCTAATCTGACTCTTCTAATGCTACACCCCACACATTGAGATGGCCACCAACTCTTTCCTTCCCTCTAACTTCTCTGCAGACTCCCAGCAGCCTGTCTTCCTGCTGACACCCAAGGTAGGTTGGGATCCATCCCCTTCAGCCCGACTACTTCTGTGTCTGCCCAGACTGTTCTCCTTCTGCCTCTCGCTGTCTCCAGTCCCCAGCCCCAGGAACAGAGTCCCATTACCATTCTGTTTATGCCCTCCTCTGTTTAAGATTCCATGGTGGGACCTGCTCCATCTCAGATCATCAGAGGCTCTTGGGCTTTTATCAGCCCCCATAGTTAGGCCCCCGTGCTGTGCAGGGCAGGCCCGGTGCTGCTCAGGCTGACTGATCCCTGTTCTTATTCCCCGGGCCAGGATCACCAGTTGCGGGTGCATTTCTGTTGGTCAGACTTACTGACAAAACCCTCCAGAATCATTTCTGTAGTGCCTCTCCTCCTACTGATTTGACTCACCTCCTGGGGGAATTTAAAAATTTTAATCAGCAGCACAGAGGGAGAGAGTGAGAGTCTGGAAGTCACAGTTTCAGTGAAGATGAGTTTGGGCAGATTCCAGTTTGAATCTAAAGTCTTTTTGGGGGGCATACTGGCTGAGCCCTTCTTCTGAGAGCCAGAGGGGAGAACATCAAAACTACTGGCTCAGAGCAAACCCGAGCTAAGGCCAGGGTGTTGGCATGACTTAGGCAAATAGGCAAGCAGGATTAGTCCTCGTGTTAACACCATTCAACGCTCTGTACCTCACTGCAGTACAGAGATGTAGATGCCTAAGAGAGGTGAGAAAAAATTCCCACTTAAAAAATACACAAAAATCCAAACTACTAATTCGAACTATTGAAAAACTGGAAGCAAAACAGGCAAGTCCTAAATCAATTCTTAAGTTATTTTTAAATCCTCCCCCTGTGTATAGACAAATCCTAAGCAAAAACAGCCTCAGAGAAGCAAGTCAGCCTCCTCGTGTAGGAGCACAGTCTCTGAGTGCAGGGGCCAAGTTGGCCGTGTCCCCGCCCAAGACCTCCCCTCCACCTGTCAGCGTATCCACCTGCCAGCCGTTCCTGCAAGCCTTCCTGCTCAGCACAAAGGCAGAAAACGTCTCAGATTGGAAACAAATTCTCTCAAGTGGCTTAGGACATCCACCTAAGTTGAGCTGATTTAAATACTTTTTGGATGCATGTTTTCTGAGACAATACTATCAGGTTCTTTCTCAGTGGTTTATAGTGTATGGTTTCAAATTCCCATAGCAATTATAATTTAATAAGAGCAAAAATCGATTATATACCAGGTTCCAGGCTTTATGTATTTTATAGGTATTATCTGAATTAATTATCACAACAATTTTATGGTAGAAGGAAGGGAGGATATTAAAAGTATTTAAAAATTAGTTCAGCATTAAACCCCCCCCCCCAGTATTTGGATTGAACTGAGGTCCTTACTCTACTACTGAGCTATATCTCTAGACCTCTTTACCTTTTAGTTTGAGGTGGGGTTTTGCTAAATTGCCCAGGCTGGGATTATGGCAGGTGCCACCTTACCCAGCTGGCATTAGCCTTTGATTGCAGATCATTCTGCATACACAGGTGAGAGGGCCATGGCCACTCTGGGTGGAGACAGATTCTATTTAATAATTGGTATGAGAGTATTTTAGCAACTGTTAGGCCTGTAGTAACATAATAGTTGCATATGATTATGGACTGAATTGAATCCCCTTCCTTCAAATTCATAACCAGTCCTAAACCCCATCACTTCGAGATGTGACTGTATTTAGGAATAGAGCCTTTAAAGAGTTAGTTAAGTTAAAATGGGGCCATTAGGGTGGGCTGTAATCCTGTCTGAGCGCTGTCTTCATAAGAAGAGGGTTGGACGCCAGAGTGCTCACCGGCAGAGGAAAGGTTAGGTGAGGACACATGGAGACCATAACCATCTGTGAGCCAGGCTGAGAGGCCTCTGTGGACTTCTCCAGCCTCCAGAAGCTGTCAGAAAATACATTTCCAGCCATATGTGGTGGCACATGCATATAATTTCAGTACTTGCGAGGCTGAGACAGTACTTGTGAGGCTGAGACAGGAGGATTGCAGGTTTGAAGCCAGTCCCGGAAACTTAGGGTGACCATTTCCAAATAAAAGATAAAATAGGGCTGGGGCATAGATAAGAGGTGGAATGCCCTTGGATTCAACCCTTAGCAACACACACACACACACACACACACACACACACACACACACGAAAAGTTCTCCTTAAGCCCTGTCATCTCTGGTCTGTTGTGGCAGCCCTAGCCAACTAACATATACATCAGGCCCTGGAGATATATTCTTTTGACAAACGAGGCTTATTCCTAAATATTAGGTTTGGCTTTGACTAACAGAAAGTACAGAATGTCAGTGGCTTAAACAAACAGAAGTTTACCTGTTTTCTCCTAGAGGCTGTGACTAACGATGCTGAGGAGGGCGACTGAACCCTGGATTGTTCTGGTCACCACAGAAAAAGGTATTTTTGCTTGGGCCTTAAAAACTCCCGAGGAGCCGGGCGTGGTGGCGCACGCTTGTAATCCCCGCGCTTGGGAGGCAGAGACAGGAGGATCGCGCAGGTTCGAAGCTAGACGCGCGCGCTGGCTTAGGCGACCCTGTTTCCAATTTAAAAAATGTAAAAATAGGTCTGGGAGTGTAGCCCGGAGGTAGAAGGGCTTCCAGGAACCCCAGTACCACCAAAAAAAAAAAAAAAAAAAAAACCTCCCGAGGATTGGATGTCCATTGGATGGGTACTCCATCAATGGGTGGGTAAACAAAACGTGGCATATTCATACAATGAAATATCTTTCAGCCCCCCAAAAGAAAAGAAATTCTGCCACATGCTTCAACATGTGGGCATGTGAAAAAAGCCAGCCACAGAAGGATAAATACTGCATGCAACCACTTACAGGAAATATGTAGGGTAGTCAAATACACAGAATCAGAAAGCAGAATAGTGGGTGCCAGGGGGTGAAGAAGGGGGACAGGAGGACTTGTTTAATGGTTCAGAATCTTGGTTTTTGCAAAATAAAATGAGCTCTAGAAACAGACGCACAACAGCATGAATGTACTTAGCACAAGTGAGCTGTCTGCTTAAAATGGTTAAGATGGTACATTTTATGCCATGTGTATTTACCACAATAGAAAATTAATTAAAATAAAAAGAGGAGATAGAACTTGAGTAATTGGAGGGGGAGGAGGATGGATGGGAAAAGGCACACGAGGGTGTGAACGACTTTTCTAGAAAAGCTCCATCCAGCCCCATTGCCGTTTAGACTACCAGAAGCCACTGTCATGAATTTTTAATATCTTAGGACAGGAACCTTAGGCCTCAAGTAAAACCCAACATAAAGACAACATGTAATAGTTGGTAGTTGACTGACTGGTTAGTAAGTAAAAGAAATATGTATTGAAGAGGCATAGACTTGGGAAAACTACGGAAGATTCTTTTGGTTGGCTCATCTGAAAGCCCATTATCCCAATTTCCTTCTTCCATTATTACTATGAAATTTAAAAGCAAAATCCTTGCTTCTTTGGGCTCTCTCACGGCTGGGGGTAGCCATGTGGCAGGGTCTGGCCAAGGGTAAGTGAGCAGAAACCTATTAGGGCATTTTTGAGGGAAAAGTTTTCTTTAAAAAGAGTAGCCAACAGCTGGGCATGGTGGAGCATGCCTACAATCCCAGTAATTGGGAGGCTGAGACAGGAGGCTCTCAGGTTCAAAGACAGTCTCAGAAGGTAGTGAGGCTCTCATCAACCTAGTGAGACCCTGTTTCCAAATAAGAAATAAAATCAGGCTGAAGGTGTAGGTTGAGAGTAGAATGCCTCTGGGTTCAGTACACCAAGCGTGCGGGTGCACACACACAGAGTATCTAGCATTCGTAGCATGCTCTCATTTTTGGTTTGACAGGTAGGTGTGATGGCTGGAGCTATGGGGAAGTATCTTGTAATCATGAGGAAAAGATCAGGAGAATAAGCGGGATGTTATTCTTGACACGTCTCAGATGCTGGGCCAATATTAACTACTACCTGTTTCTGAATTCTTATTAGATGAGAACAAAACTCTATTTGTTTAAGCTAGCTGATGTAGGCAGAAGGATTTGGATATGGATTTAGTCCTTCATTTTTGGCCTTGCTAATTCTTGCTTAGTCTTCAAGGAGTCAATGTAGAAGATACTGTTCAATCCACAAATATTTGTTGAGTACCAGGCTCCGTGCTAAGTTCTGACTTTTAGATGGCATCTCTCTGGACCTCCTATGACAGAGTGAGATGATCCCTCTTGGTGCTCAGGTACCAGCTTGTACTAATCCCTGGCACTGGCATTTAATGTGTGTAGATTCCTGGCTTGATGAAGAGTCCCTTGAAGATGGAGATCACACATCAGATTTGCTTCTTCATCCTCAGTGCCCAGTGCTGTGCCGGGCACACATGCAGAAAACATTCAGTTAATTGGCTGAATAGATGACTAAAGGAAGTAGCATTTTAGGTCGGTCCAGGGTCCAGAAGCACACGAGCCCCATTTGATAGCGTCTTTGTGTGTTGAGGGGAGGTCTCTCTCATGCACATACCACCGAGCACCTCTTCCACTGGATGTAGGTTTGGCAATGATTGTTGTCATGACCTCACCTGAGTCAGGCACATGGAATGAGCACTGGGAGCCAAGGCCCTTTATAAAATTAATTATGAACAGCCTCTGAGAAGCCGCTGCAGAGATGCTGGCAGCCGGGTTCTTAGCCTCTTGGCTGCAGGGATTGGACACTGCTGGGAGGAGCAGCGTAGGTAAAAATAAGCTAATTAGGCCTGGCGCGTGGCTGTGCTTTGAGAGTGTCCCGTGCTCCTGAGGTACATGTGCTGTCTCTGCACTGGCAGAGGTCACGGCCGTGGAATGGGGAGCCCTTGGCAGTTTGCTGGGGCTGCCATGTGGTGGGGGAGGGGGATTCACTGGGAAGGGATTCGGGCGGTTCTGTTGGAACATGTTCATTGTGAGTTTAGACTGGCTGCTCAGAGGAGGAGGGACCCCTCTCTGAACTGAAGCCTACTGCAGCCGCCTGGCAAACGTTCAGCATGGGAAACAGGAGGTCCACGCTGCCTGGGCATTTCCTTTCTGCACTTAGCAGCTTTTCCTCCCTTGGTCAGGGAGGCCGTGCAGAGCAGGGAGAGTCAGGCCGCCCTGAGCTCGATCCCTGGGCTCTGCAGCTGACTACTGTGTCAGTGGTTAAGTCCCTTCTCTCTGAGTCCCAAACACCCATCTGTAGAATTGGACCCTTGTTATTCCCTCAAAGGCTATTTTGAAGAGGAAATGAGTGTAGATAAAGCGCCTCATATGGTGGTGGGTACGTAGTAGCCAATATTAATATTTAGGGGTAATCATTGTTTATTCCAAGGAATATAAGCCATGTGTGTGCATAGAGAACATAGGCAAACCAACCCTTTATGAACCGGCAGATTTTAAATATGTATCTCCAGATGAAACCCTACTTTAGATAATTTTCAGGTCTCCCTTTTTTCATGTGTTTTGCTTCCAAGTCAGAGCTCATGGTTTCTGAGCCAAGCACACGTCTCATTTCATTTCATTTCATCGTCATGGACATTCCTATAATGTTTGTTTACCTCTCTCTGTTCTTGAGGATACCAAGACCCTGAGAAGTTCGTATTTGCCCAGGGCCCTGTAGGATTCATTTCCCGGCAGTCCACTTCCAGAGCTCCCACGGCTGGCCCTGCCTGCATCGCTCAGTCTTCCGCAGCAGTGCGCCCCAGTTCCTCCCTGACTGTGCTGTTTGTGGTGTGCATGTCTTGCTGAATAGGCAGGCTTCTTCCTTTTTAACTTCGTTTGAACTGTTGACTCTGCTCGCTTGCTGTGTTGCTCCCTCTCGTTCAGATCAGCTTGTTCTTTTCTCAAAGCCAACCTATTTGCACAAAAGCACTAAGGGGCCCGAAGATTGCTGAATATTTAACATTCATAGGCAATGTGCCACAGTAACCAAAAACACTTGAAACATGACCCAGACAAGGGAGGGGGTGGGGAGGGGAGGGCGGGAAGAGGACGCTCAGCGGATTGCTGGCCAGTGGAGGTGTCTGCCATTCAGGCGCTTCTCAAAAGTACAAGGAGCTGGCAGCTTGGTTTGCTTGGAGAAACACCAGCCAGTGCCGCCATTGTTCACATCTGCCAATGGTAATGGCCTTTGAAGCAGGGTTTGCAAAACCCCAGACAAAAGTGCCATTGATGGAGATGAGCACATGGACGCTAGTGACATATTTATACGGGTAGTATCTTGGAATTGAAGCCTAGGGTTGCTAAATCATGCCACTTGGATGCCACTCCGGCTCTTGAATTTCTGTGTCATATAGAAGGTAGCTGGCCGGGAAGGCTGATGTGGAGAAGGCATGCCTAGCCGGGGTGGAAACCGTGGAGGGAAAGCCACACTAGTTGTGATCTGAATTTCGGATCTTAGCTTGCTGGGGAGTTTTCATGTTAAGCCAGCTATCAATATTTTTCTTCCTGCTGTAACACACGGGAGGTACATGGACTATATTTCCTTCTTAATTGTGGACTGAGAGGTATAAATTCACCGAATGGAAATATAATGCCTGTGGATTGAACCGAATTGGGTTGTCAAGTTCTATTCACGAGAGCATTCTTCAGTGGGGAGCAGGTACGCAAGGCCAGCGTTCTTGGCTGGGAAGGTGGAAACACGGAGGGGTAGAGGTGCTAGGTGCATGATACTGCTGTGGTTGGCAAAAGCCAGGCCACTGGTTCACAAACCTGGGGAGAGAAGTGCAGGTTTGAAATATAGCACCATTCCAGTGATACTCCTGATCTATGAGGGAGCAAAAAGAACAAAGAGCTAGTTGGGTGTAATTTGCTTAATTTTGCATATTTTACATGGGAAACAGGGGTTTCTTTGATTGACTAACGCTTGAGAAACACTTTCATGAGTCGTTTCCTCCCACAAGGTAGTTCTCCAGGTCTTTTGTACTTTGCAGGGCGAAGGGTGATGTGCATCCACAATTAACTTAAAAGTAGACTTGCCATCAATAGCTGAGCTTGATGAATTAAATTGTGGTGGTGAAGGAACGACGTCAGGGTCAGGAGTCAGATTCTTGGTCAGATCTCTCAGCTGCATGTATGGGCCACACCCTGAGTTTCTGGCTCTGACATGAGGTGGAGGTCTGGGAGCCTTCCTGTACTTCCACAGTGGGGGGAGGCCTAGAGCCGGATCTCTTCTGAACATGGGTTGCTGGGAATCCATGCTACTCTTATCCGTGAGGCAGTTTCCATGCTGTGGGTCTGGCTAGGACGTTTCATCACTGGTGGTCCATTGGGGGATGTCTTGGACGATGTCTTTTGCTTCCACTTGGTGTTAGAGTGATTGTGCTTCTGCTTTCTTCGGCATCTATTACCTTGAAAATTCTTGGTACCTCAAGTAAAATATCGCTGAGGATGATTTTGTACTGAAGTATAATCCAGCTTCTTTTTTTTCCTCTTTTTTGGGGGGAGGTACTGGAAATTGAACCCAGGGGAATTCTACCTCTGAGTTACATTTCTAGCTTTTTTAAAGTTTAAAACAGAGTCTCGCTAAATTGCGGAGGCTGGTCTCAAACCTCCGATGCTCCTATCTCAGCTCCCAAGTCCTGAGATTAAAGGCATACTCCACCAGGCCTAGCTTAGCTTCCCCTCTTTTTAAGAAATAAGCATGTGAAATGGAGAAGCAGAAAGAGGCATATGGTTGTGTTTAGAACTGAAGAGACCTTCTCGCGGGGATTCTTTCCATCCAAACCAAAGTTTTTGGCTTTTGGAAGGGAACAGAGGCTGGATGAGGTCTTTCCAAGTGGTATTTCAAGGCATTTATCCTGCACAGCCCCTGAGATAAGTGGCAGGGGTGATACTATCATCCTGATCTGACTTCTCTACTGAGTATAGCTGTTTAACCCCATCCACATGTGGATTTTGGAGCTCTGGCTGGGAAGGAAAAATTGAGCAGGCTCAGAAGTAGCATGCTGCCTGGTGCTGCCTGGATGCTGTGGGCCAGAGTCATGTGACAGTGTCTTTTTTTGTGGAGGTGAGTGAGCTTATTCTTCAAAAAATATTATTGTAGGAAGGTGTGTGTGTGTGTGTGTGTGTGTGTGTGTGTGTGTGTGTGTGTGTGTTAGTTACTGGGGATTGAATCCAGGGGTATCCTACTTCCGAGCTACTCCCCGCCAGCCCTTTTTATTTTTTCTGTTGAAACAATGTCTATTTAGGTTGCTGAAAGCCTTGCTAGGTTGCTGAGGCTGTCCTTCAACCTCTGATCTTCCTGTCTCAGCCTTCCAGGTGTGCATCTCCATCCTCCTGTCTCCCTCTCCCAAGTACTGGGATTACAGGTGTGCACTACCATGTTTGGCTTGCAGAAGATTTTCAAATGATACTGAAGTGGAAAATGTTGTATGAGCCAGCTCTAAGTCATAGTGCCAGTGCCTTGTCTACAGGTGATGAGGGTTTACCTCCTTTCAGCTGGCCCTTCCTCTCAAGAAAGCAGGGACTGGTCAAACTCTCTGGGTTCTCTTTCTCTGGGAATCTGATAAAGAAGGAAATATTTCAAAGCCACCAAATGTCAGAGTCAGGAGTTCAGGGTTCTGGAATCTATATTTTTGACAAGACCCCCAGGAATTATACTTTCAAACACTACTCTAAATTAAAGGTCAAATATCTATGATTGGTATCAATGGACTCATGGGAAAATATGGGAAGGGCCTCCTTCCAGATAATGAAAAGCATAGTGACTACAGCTTGGATATTTTTGGTGAACAAGTTTTTTTTTTTTATTGTTGTTGTTGTTTGTTTTGATGGCACTGCACAGGGGATTAAACCCAGGGGCATCCTACCTCTGAGCCATACCTCCATCCCTATTTTATTTGCTAAGGGTCTTGCTATGTTGCTGAGGCTGGCCTCAATCCTGTGATCCTTTTGTCTCAGCCTCCCAGCTACTAGGATTACAGGTATGCATTACCACACCCATTAGGTTCTCTTACTCCGTTTCAGTGGCTCTTTGGAATCTAGGCTGACTCTTGGTTTTTGAAGGAATCCCTAGAGGTAGATACTGATGGAGTTGAGACTCTGCATCCAGCAGGAGAGTAGCCTCACATTAAGAAAATACTTTTCATGCATCTCTGGCCAGATAAATTGAGTGGTGGTGGTGGGGAGATGTGCTAGGTGGAGCCAGCTAAGGAATGCCCCTGGGTTCAATCCCCAATGTCTCCCACTAAGTCAATCAATTTCTTGTGGGCAAAACATTGGTCCTGGGAGCTCAGAACTGACTCATACAAATACCTTCCAGTCCAATAGCACATGGAAACCCCTGCGGTGATATTTTCTGAGTGGTCAGTTAGCTTAGGGGCTCACATCGACAAAGAAGACATGGCCCCATGAAGCCCACCCACATTCATGCAGGGAGTGGGCTACTTCTGAGTATGCTCAATAGTCCTTCTTAGCAGGAGCTCCCAAACCCACACGTGGAGGGGTTAAATAGTCACACCCACGTCCAGTGTTAGGGGCAGAGACCTCTTGACACAGGGCTCTGGTCTGATTCATTGAACTCTTGGACAGCGGCTTTGCTTTGAGCAGGGCAGATCAACATTAAACAAGGAAATGCCTAGATAAGAGTAAGGGGGAGGGTAAAAGCCTGTCAATATAGATAGAGAAATGGGGGATGGGCAGAGGCAACACCAGATAGGGAGCCTGGGGAGGCCTGGTCATCTTCGATGACATTTTGAGCAGATGGTCAAAGGAAGAGTGATTCCTATGTTCCACTTCCCTTGGGTTTGTGTGGACAGTGCTATCTGTAATCTGCAATCCCCATCCACCCCTCATCTGTAGCTGTGACCTTGTAGAAAGCACATGTGTGCATGCGGGTGTTGAATAAAATCCCCCAGTGTTGAGAAACCACATGAGTGTGGACCTGCTTCGCCAAGCAGAACGCGGGGAGCCTGGCAGGATGTCAAGCAAAGCCTGGTCCTGCTGGAGACTTGGGGAAATGCAGAGGACAGGAGAGAGGGGGCACCCAGTGCCCCAGAGAGGGTTTGGAATAGCGATCGGACTTTATGGCTAATAGTCTCAGCTCTGTGGCTTACTAGCCCTCAGCTCTGGGGCAAATCAAAAGACTTCCCAAAATATCTGCTCTCTGTGTTTTAAAATAGGAATCAAAATAAAATAGGATAATACTAAGCTCAAAGGGCTGTTTTCATGGTTCAGGAAGCAGACATGTACAAAGTGCTTGGCTGGGCTCTATAGAGGCTGATTATGTTTCTAACCTCTCTTCCTCCTTCCCTCTTTTCCTTCTTCCTCCCTCCTTCCCTTCTACACCCAGAAAGGACAGAACAGAGGCAGCAGTCCTGGCCTCAGGTGGTATTGGCTGAGCCACCCAGCTTCTCCTAGTCTCCTGAGGCCTATTAGGGAAAATCTGCAGGAGGAGGGCCGCCTGGGTGGCTTTGCCTCTGCTAGTCTCTGAAAGAGAAAAGACATTCTTTTGATTCTGTTTTTTCTCTTCTTTTAAAAAACACACACAGCCACCAGGCAGCTGAAAACAAGGGCGAGCGTTGCCTGATCCCCTCCTTTATCTTTCTCAAGCCTAGACTTTGTGCTGTCCTATGTATTTGGGACCCAAAGCAGGGAAAGGCGCCTGACTCCAGGGTGGAGGAGGGGCTGGCCAAGTGCTCTTTCCTCCTGAGGCAGAGCTGGAGCAGTGGTTCTTGGCAGCTTCTTGGATGAGAGTGCTTAGCTGTTTCTTGGCAGCTATTTCTTGATTTACTTGGCCTCAGCTGTGTCCTTTTATTTCAGCTGAGAGGGGCTGTTATGGCCTCAATTTTTTTTGGGGGGGGGAGAAGGGGTATGTACGCATTAGAAACAATATTTACCAAGCACCTATTATAAGCCTAGCTGTACACAGAGTACGCCCCATCCAGGTACATGGTATGAGAAAGGCTGGGACTGTGGGAATGAGAAATGTTTAAGGAGGAGGTAGGGCTTTTCTAAATTGCTAAAATGGTCCAGTTTGCTAAGCCCTTATCGAGCATCTATTATACGAATGAACTGGGGCTCCAGCTCCGGAGCATGTCTTGGTTGAGCAGTGGAAAAGAAATCATAATACATCATAATACAAGGATAAGGAAGGTTCTCTGGGAGTGTGGAGAAGGGTTGGCTGAGTGAGGCTGGGAGTCCCTGGCTGTTCCAGACATCAGGATAGTCTGGGGTAGAAGTCAGAGTCACTGGGGTGGTGGGGACAGATTGGGCAGAGGGTGTGAGCAGACTCGGTCAGGGCTGAGAGCCCAGGCACTTGATACCTTGGTTCCTTGCTGGGCCAGTCACCCGATAGCTGCCAGGGGTGAGCCTG
This sequence comes from Muscardinus avellanarius, assembly GCF_963383645.1. Lineage (NCBI taxonomy): Eukaryota > Metazoa > Chordata > Mammalia > Rodentia > Gliridae > Muscardinus > Muscardinus avellanarius. Next base: position 84,791,657 of record NC_137796.1, on the reverse strand, counting down.
GAAGGCTGAGATCGCAGGACACTCTCAAAACCTTGGTCTAGGGGCTATTTAAAGACCTCTTTTGTTGTCTGGGTGCACATTGGTGGAATGCCAGCCTTCTCCAAGTGGAGAGAGAAATGACTCCCCAGGAAAGGGGGTGTAGTTTTGAATATTTTTAATTTTAAAATTTTTTGTGGAACATATTGAAAATGACATACATTCAGACTATGTTTGGTGCCCCCCCACTTCCCCTATCCCCTCCCAACAATGAGTGTCCAAGTTAACCATGCTATATTTATATTTTTACATAAATTCGGATGTAGCTGCTTCATTAATCAACCCCAGCCTTCTTCCTCTCCCATCCTTCCATTCTAGCTTTGTTGAGGTTTCCCCTCCATTGTCTGGAGTCCCTTTGGTATCCCTAATATTCCCTAGTTTGAGCATATTAGTGAAAACATAAGTCCCTTCTCTTTCTGTGCCTGGCTGATCTCACTAAACATAATGTTCTCCAGGTCTTTCCATCTTCTTGCGAATGCCATGATTTTGTTCTTCTTTATAGCTGAGTAGAATTCCATTGTGTGTGTTTCCCATAATTTTGCAATTCATTCATCTGTTGATGGAGACCTAGGTTGGTTCCATATTTGGGCTATTATGAATTGTGCTGCTATGAACATAGGTATGCATATGTTACTGTAGTTCTTTGATTTCAATGCGTTTGGACAAATACCAGGAGAGGTATAGCTGGATCATATGGATCCATTCCCAGTTTTCTAAGGAATCTCCACACTGATCTCCATAGCAGGTGAACTAGTTTGCACTCCCACCGACAGTATAAAAGAGTTCCTTTCCCCACATCCTCAACAGCATTTGTTATTTGATTTCTTTATGCTTGTCACTCTGATTGGGGTTAGATGGAATCTCAGCATAGTTTTGACTTGCATCTCCCTGATGGCTAATGATGTTGAACATCTTTTTTATGTATCTATTGGCCATTTGTATCTCTTCTTTTGCGAAGGAGTGTGGTTTTTAATGGCATAGATGCTGGCTGAGCCTGTGGAGGGGAAGCTGATGAAGCTGGAAGGGTGGGTGGGGCCAGAGCACCATAAGCCCCTTATCCTGGGAGGAGTGTGACCAAGGTAAAAAGCCGTGATTGCAGTGGAAAGGGTTTGAGCAAGGGTGGTCTGAGCTTTGAATGGTTGGTCCGGGGCTTCTAGACTAGGTGGACCGGCGAGGCGGGAGGCCCATCAGGAGGCTTTCCTGGGGATCCTGGAGATGGATAAAGGTGTCCCCGTCAAGGCTGTGGCAGGGAGGAGGAGGGGCTGGGTCAAGATGTACTTACAGTTCAGTCCCAGGATCAGTGATTGACTGGATGTGCATAGCGAGGGGGGAGAATTTAGGGTGATTTTCTGGATTTTTGCCAGGGGATATCAGGCAGTGGAACCAGAGGAGAAGAAGCTGGAGGTGGGGTGCATACCAGGGTAGGAGTGTGGTGTGGCCACAGGAGCCCACTGAGGCCAAACTGGTTGGAGGGAACCGTGGGGTGCTGGCTGGTTGTGGGAGGCTGAGAAACCTAGTGGCTTCTCTAGAAGACTTTACTATTAGTGAATATAGGAATATAGGTTAAGCATCCTCATCCAAAAATCTAAAATCCAAAGTGCTCCAAAATTAGAAACATTTTGAACACCACACATGCAAAACTCCATAGCCTTAAGCTTTGTTTCATGCACAAATTATTAAAAAATATTGTATAAAATTGACTTCAGGCTACACATAGAAGGCATATACCAAACAAATATAAATTTCCTTTTTAGATGTGGGTTCCAACCCTAAGATATCTTATTATGCATATGCAAATAGGCACCCAAAAAACTCCAAATCTCAAATACTTCTGGTCCCTGGTGTTTGGGTGAAGTCTTTACAACTTGTCGCCATGACTCAGCATTAAGTGAGCTGGTCAGTGTTTTAAAAGGTGAAGTTGAGCGTAGTAAATGTTCTAAAAACTGAAGAGAAAGTAGCTAAACTAGAGTGTACAGTCCAGGTGAAGGTGCAGAGGCCCAAATTAAAGAGCGGAGTGAGTCACCTCAAAAACCTGCCAGCCACACAGTGCTCTCAGTGGGTGGGCTGGGCAGCCTAGAGACAGATCTTCCTGTGAGGGCCCCATGGAGCATCTGCAGAGTCTCTGAATTTTCAGTTATAAGAGAAAGAAAGGTGTGAAAGGGAAGGTCTGGAAAGGAGCCTTTGCTGGCAAAGACTTTTAGGGCTCAAGGGGACGAACTGAAGAGAAAATGAGGACCAAGAGGAGAACAAGGAGATGGCGGAACCTGATGAGCTGGGTGTCTTGGAGAAATCATGTGACTGCCTCAGTTTCCCTAGCTGTCCCAAAGGAGCTTGCCTGGCTCCCCTCTGAGTGTCGCTTTCCTTCTTCTAGACTCCATGACAGACATAATGAATTCCAGCCCTGCATGTTTTCCCCTCTGAGCTCAGACCCAGCCTGGTTTCTATCTAGCTCCCCAGGCGGCTGCTCCTACTCAGCAGTGTAGACATGTGAGATGAAACCTAACTGTGGGTCCTGGACTGGGCAATACAAAGGGCTCTTTTTGTAAGTGACACTTTAGGATTTTATAGCTGACCACGAGCTGCAGATCTATGATGTGTTAGTACGTCCATGTGCCTTGGAACGCTGTGTTTTCCCTTCCTTTTCTCTCTGACTGGGGAGAGGCCAAACATCCATCCAAGATCCCCCCCCCCCCAATACTGGGGATTGAATCCACAGCCTTGCACATGCCAGGCAACTGCTCTCCCTCTGAACTGCATCCCCAGACCCTCAAAAATAATTGTTTTGAGCTGAATGCAGTGGTGCATGCCTGTAATCCCAGTACTTGGGAGGCTGAGATAGGAAGATCGCAGGTTCGAGGCTGGCCTCAACAACTTACTGAGCCCCTGTTTCAAAATAAAGATAAAAAGGGCTGGTGGTGTGGAGGCAGAATGCCCCTGGATTTAAGCCCCAGTAACAACAACAACAACAACAACAACAACAAAACAAACAAAAATTCCCCAAAAAACTTATTTTGAGACAGAGTCTCTTTAAGTTGGCCAGGCTGGCCTCAAACTTGCAATCCTCCTGCCTCAACCTCCTGAGTAGCTGGGATTACAGGCAGGTACCACAGACCTGCTCAGTTCCTGTGTTAAACTGAAGCACTAGCTTTATGAATTTACTGCTTTAACCCGCACAGAATGGGCATGAATCTCTCTCCATTTATGAGCTCTTTAACACTTAAGGAACAGAGCAACAAAGATAATCTTAAACAAAGCAAAGGAACTGAGATGTTTTCCCTCTTATTATTGGGCTGTCAGGTGTGAGCAGCAGATGGCACGCCCCCCCCTGGGAACTGACTCAAGGTGCTGTAAATGGCAGAGGCCTAAGAGATTTTGGGGTGCTGGCAATGTGCTTACCTCTTGGAGCTGCAGAAAATGACCTGAGCGAATGCTGTTTCTCTGCGGCTGCCACAAGCGAGATGAAGAGCACATACCTCTAGCTGTCGGGTTGTCCCTAATATATCCAGACTGGCAGATGCCTCTTCCCCCTTGGTCTTACCCCAAAGTCAATGGTACAGTAAGCTAAATAATGGTTACTGTAGTATGTTTTATATGTTGGTCATGAAGACTATCCTTTATTCTGAGAATGTGTTTTTTTCTATATTTTGTGGGTTCAAATATTATTTCATGAAATTGTGCTAGCATTTAAAAAAAAACAACTTAAAATGTTCTTGCTTTGGCATAGAAGGAAGTTGAAGGTCCTATTTTAACTAGATACCTGTGATTCTGTACTTGAGAGGCTAAGACAAAAGGATCATAGGTTCAAGGACAGCCTTAGAAACACTGTGAGATTTTCAGCAACCTAGTGAAACCCTGTTTCCAACAAAAAAACAAAAAGAGCTGGCGGTGTAGCTCAGAGGTAGTACTCCTCTAGATTTAATCCTCAGTACCTTCCACCCTGTCCTGTTTTAGCCCCAAAAATCTTTTCAGGAAAATGCTTTGGGCCATGAGATCCAAATTCAGGGGAGCCAGAATTTGGTAAGAACATCAGTGGCTGTGACTCAGGCCGCAGGGACACTCTGAAGGCTGCGCCTCTTCCCCTCCATCTGGACCCTCTTTCTCTTCCTTTGTTCCCCTGTCTCAGTCTGAATTCTTGTGCTCTGGGCATTTGGGGCTGACATGACCTTCAGACCATGAGCTTGGTTCTTGAGTCTGTTGTCCTCCTTCAATAATGACCTTCAGGGCTCTCTTTTCCCATGTGCCGCTCCTAGTGGCCATTCCCTACCTGCTCCCAAGTTCAGGACTGATGGCCCAGGCGCCTGATGGAGCCTCAGAAGACAGTCTGCTGGGGTATGTCCTGAGTTGATGCTTTTATCTGTGATGGATTAAATTTCCATGGGGTTAACATTCTGAGTGTCTGGCATGCCTTTCCTGGATGTCTGACATTCCCAGGAGTACCAAAGACAGGAAGACCATGCAGGCTTGGACAATCCTGTGAAAAACATTCCCAAGGACCTAAGGACAGGGGAGGCTGATTCCCTGGCTCATTTGCTTACAAATGTGAAAGAGGTGTTTGCTGAGCAGAGCCTGTATTTCGTATTCTCACTTTGCTGGCAATAGTTTTGAGGTTTTAGATAAGTTGCTAGAAGCTGGTGCCTCGTTTTATGGATGAATGAAGCGAGGGATGTGGGCTGGAGTCTGTCTCTGAGGCTCTGAGTCTACAGCTCTGCAGTTGTCTGACAGCACGCTGTGTTTTGAGGTCACTTTCTCCTCTGAGAACCATAGTTGGAGATCAGCACTCATGATATCATGATAGTGAACGCCACATGGGACTTGGCTGACGGAGCCCCAGCTTGAGCCAGCGTGGATGAGGACAACCTGGCCCCATGCTCTGAAGGGCCTTTTCTTTCTTCTCTGCCCACCTGTCCTCCTGACTCCATCTGCAGTATATGCTAAATTCTAAACAGCATTGTCCCGGCATCATTTAACACGTGTTGTCATGTTCCCTTTACGTACACATCCCTCTCATGGAGGGCTGAGACCGGGTCTTTATAAGTGGTATGCTGGACAAATATTTAATAAATAGTTCCCTGAAAAACATAAGATGCCCTGGTTTGAATCCTTTGCAGATTTCTCTGGTACAAAATCTCCCACCATGGCCAATTTTAAACTCCCAGTGGGACTAGGCCATCACTGAAGCCCAAAGAGATGGCGTGAGTTGGCTTCGGCGCACTTGTGATTCTGAGAGCACAGGACTGGGCACACCACAGTGGCTTCTCAGGATCCGCTTGTTCAGCAGCATCCCAGCTGTGGGCTGGAGAGAAGGTGCACTGGACCCGCTGCTCTGCCATTCACTGTTAGCACCTTTGAAGAGGTCCTTCTGCGTATCTCTTTTCCATCTCCCATTGGTGGCCAAGTGATCTTTTTCAAATACATTTTGGTGGATGTCACCTTTTAAAAGCTTTTAATGACTTCCCACTGCCTACATAGTGAATACTAAATGCTTTTGCCTGGCATTCAAGGTCCTTGGGGGTCTGGTGGCCTTATCAATCTCACCTCTGGCTTTCCTCAGCTCAGATTCCATGTCCCATTCTCTCTGTGTTTCCAAACCACTCCAGATGTCATGGTTTTAAGACTCCTGACCTTTGTGTGTGTTATGGCCTCGGTCTTGTGTGCTTTCTTCCATGTATAACTAGAGAATTAATACTCTTCAGGGCTTTCTCGTGTGCCTGTTTGGGGTGTGTGTGTGTGTGTGTGTGTGTGTGTGTGTGTGTGTGTGTGTATGTGTGTGTTACTGGAGATTGAACCCAGGGCCATTCTATCTCTGAGCCCTATTTTATTCTTTATTTTGAAACAGGGTCTCACAAAGTTGTGGAGGGCCTCGCTAAGTTGCCAAGACTGGCTGTGAACCTGAAATTCTCTTGTCTTAGCCTCCCCAGTCCTGGGACTACAGGTGCACACCATCACTCCAGGTTAAAGGGTTGCTTTCTTTATGAAGCTGGGCCCGAAGCTACTTCGGCATCTGGAGACACCCCTCCCCTGCCCAGTGCCCCTTATAATCTTCAATAGCTCTATTAGCACATTGATCTTATTGCATACTATTTTCCTATAAATATTTATCAATTGTGACGTCCTTGAGGGCAGAGAACAATTCTTGTTTGTCTTATTCTCAGTACCCAGCTATACCAGGCACATAGTAGGTGCACAACAACCACACTTTAAATGGCTAACCAGAGAGACAACTGGATTTCATATCTCCTCACTCTCCCCGTCTCTGATTCAAATGCATAATTAGAAATTGGCAGCAGTTTCAATGCTCCCCTCCCCACCTGGGTTTAAACCAATAGTAAAAAGTTTTATTTGGTTGACTGTTGTCCTTCCAGGCAGATGAAAGTAGCAATTCAACCCTCTTTTTCTTATCAACCCCTGCATGTGTCAGAGCATTTGAAGATAGTATGTGTGGGAGCTGCGGCTCTCTGGTGACTTCTCTCGATTTAATTAGTCTGACCTTCTGTGATAATCCCCCTCGGATGTCCCTGGCTCCCCCTTCCACTTCTGTATCATATTCAGGCTTCTGCTTCATCAGCAAACGAACAACTGCTCGGCTCAGCCCGTAGCATAATTCACAGCTTGGCTCTCAGAAATGAACCTTTACTCAGACGAAGCTGCTCTTAGCATTAAAATTGGCCTGAGAGAGCTCAGAAAGTTTATCTTGGAGCCAGCATGAGGTCCGTTCCTCCAAGTCAAATATTTCTCTTTAAAACTAGAATGAGCTTTAGTGTGGCACTACCAACGGCTTCCTGAAATTCTGGGATATCTTTAAACATGAACATTTAGTTAGAGTGCTGAAGGCTTTCTGGAGAGTTTTAAGTCTGCCCCTGCCCCCCGCTCCCCTCAGAATAACCAGGGCTTTCATACATGCTTTCCTTTTATTTCAAGACACACAATCTCCCTGCTCAAGAGGGGAATGCACGGAAATAGCTCAATATGGAGCTAATCAGACACCTATTTATTTTCAGTCCAATCTTAGAGGATTTTCCATGTGAGGTAGAGTGCCTACTTTAGAAAGATCCAGCCGGGCGTGGTGGCGCACGCTTGTAATCCCCGCTCTTGGGAGGCAGAGACAGGAGGATCGCGCAGGTTCAAAACCAGCCGCGCGCGCTGGCTTAGGAGACCCTGTTTCCAAATAAAAATGTAAAAATAGGTCTGGGAGTGTAGCCCAGAAGTAGAAGGGCTTCCAGGAACCCCAGTACCACCACCAAAAAAAAAAAAAAAAAAAAAAAAAAAGAAAGATCCAGAAAGACAAAGTAGTACTCTTGCAGCTTCTGGTCTTTAGGATGCTGGGGAAAGTTCTAGGGAGTTCAATGGCGTGTTTTAAACCTTTCATTGCAGACTGGGAGCTCTCCTCTCCATTTCCCATTTCCCTTACAAATCTGTGTACAAAGAAATGGCTTCTTTCTCAGCAGGGACAGGTGAGATGGGGCAATTTGCAACATGGATTTATTTAACACTTACTGATACATACTGTCTTAGTATGTTTTCTGTTGCTATAACAAAATGCCTGAGGCTAAGTGCTTTGTAAAGAAAAGATACTTATTTAGCTCATAGTTTTGAAAGGGGAAAGTCCAAGATCAGGTGACCCCCATTTCCGGTTTGGCCTCTGGTGAGGGGACCTTGGCTGTGTCACAACCTGGTGGGGAAGCAGAAAAGAAAAGGGGTATGTGCAGAGGAAGCCAAGCATGCGGGGCAGCCTCACTTAATATCAGCTCACTTTCATAAGAGCTCCTTCATTTCATGAGACCAGCGTTAATCTCTTCTGAAGACAATAACACCAATAACTTTACCAATACCACAATACCACCCACTAGGCATTCCCTCTTAAAGGTTCTACCCCCTACCAACAGCACCACACTGGGGACCAAGCATGAATCCTCAGGCACACACCTTGACTATATCTAAACAATAGCACATTCCACGGCCCAGGAGTTCTTCTATCTATTGGAGATACTGAGAGGATGAGGCATGGCCACTGCCAATGAGAAATCCATTGAATGGAAGAGATGGGCATGCCAAGAAATACAACCCAGGCATATTAATAGGGGATCTGGAACCCAGGGCAGGAGATAGCTCTGTTGGGGAGAATGGGAGGAGTTGTCACAGAGCATGGGGACTTGAGATGGGCTTTGGAGGGTCAGTGGGAGTTTTTGTAGCTGTTACAGGGTAGAAGGAATACTCTGGGAATTGTGTTGCTTCTTGAGTGGTCAATATGGGTCTGCGGTGGTTTAAGTAGAGGGAATATATAATTGGTGCATTGTGGATTGAGGCTGGAAGGGTCGTTGGGAATAGATTAGAAAAGAAATCACAGAGCTCTAAGCAAATTGGATTTATCCTGTGGATACTATGGCTATAGTAAAGTTTGAAGCAGAGGGAGGGTATATTGGGATTAGATTTTTTAAAGGGTAGTGGTGTGGCAGAGAGAGGCCTAGAAAACAATTGAGAACATTGCGCCAGTAGATTTAGAAAACAAATGATGAGGGCATCTGTGAGGTCAATGGCAGAGAGAGAGAGAGAGAGAGGTGGAAGGAGTTGCTTGTGGCTACCAATTAAAATCATCATTCAGGGGTTCAGCGGGTGACATGGTGTCAAGAGCCCCCAAACACCATGGCTGTGAGGAGCCTGTGGGTCACCAGAAGGGGGTGCGTGTGGGAAACTCAGTATCTCAGCGACTCTCCTAGATGCAAGGGGAGCTGACAGGGTCCAAAGGTCACTGAGAGTACACTGCACCCATGTACTCACCACCTTTCCCAGCCTTGCAGTGCGGTAGCCCCGTGTGACTCTGAGGGGCAATACACAACAGTGACTTTTGTGGGTTCAAATCCGCTGTGACGATGAGCTGGCTCTGCCCTTGCCACAGTGGCCAGAAAGCTGTATCTTCCAGATGCAGAGTCATAAGATGCAGATCCCCGAGTCTGCAAGTTACCTGGTGAAAGTTTTTTTTTTTTTTTTTTGGTACTGGGGATTGAACCCAGAGGTATTCTACCTCTGAGCAGCACCCCTAGCCCTGCTTTAGTTTAAATTTTGAAACAGGGTCTCACTAAGTTGCAGAGGGTGTTGCTAAGGTTAGCCTCATACCTGCAATCCTCCTGTCTCAGTGTTCCAAGTACTAGGATTGCAGGCATGCACCGCCATGCCCAACTTCAGATCCATTTTCAGGAATGAGAAATGAATTTACTGTTCAGCCATCAGAGTTTATGGTTTAAGGCTTTGTTACTATAGCACAACCTATCCTATCCTGATGACAATATTCCTCTAAGACTAGCGAGGCCCTGGGGGTGGGGATGGGAGGTGAGTAGGGTGGGACCAGAACCTCTGACTGCAGGTTACTTAGCACCTTTCCTTGCTCAGCTGATGCATCGGAAAAGTCTTTGGGAAGAATCACATGGCAGAGTTATGCTTATCTGCCTCAAAACACTTTGGCTCCCCTTGGCTGGAGAATATGACAGTTTTCCTCAAGCAGACAGCCCCTTGGGAGAAAAAAAAAAAGATTATATGGTGAAATGCCAGAGTCCTTCATGATGCCAGAGAGATTGACAGCAATTCTTAGTACTCCTGGAGTATGTGTCATCCTGAGAAAGCATAAATGTATTACAAGCCTCTGGGGGCAGGATGAAAGCTTCTCCGGTCATCAATAGTATATGCCTCTTGTCAAGCCCCGAGGCAGGAAAGAGGCCTAGGTGGGAAGGGGATCATAATCATGTGTTGGAAGAGGAATGGCTAAAGAACCTGGGGATGTTGGGCCTGGAGAAGAGAGGACTTGGCGGGGATTACGTGATGGGGTCTTTAAATATTCAGGGGCTGTTATGTGAAAGAGACAGCAGATTTGTTCCTGGTGGCTCTGCAGGCCAAAGTCGGGCCAATGGATGGATGTTGCATGGAGACAGCACCCAGCCCCATAGAAGGATAAATGAGCCACCAGTGGGGCTGTTGGAAGGTAGTCAGGATTGCACTGGTAGGTGGTGAGTTCTCCCGTCACTGAAAGGGCCTGACAGCTAGAAAACCACTTTGTCAAGAGGTTGCTGTGGTAAAAGGGAGATGTGGATTGTTTGTGTTTTAATGCCTGCTCTTCTTCTACTTCTATCCTGAAGCTGTGTGGTCTTGAGTAAGTCAAATGGACTTTCTGATCTGATTTCTGTAATTGTAAATAAGTCCTACCTCCCAGGATTATGGAAAGTGTATGATGTGACACGTATTTATAATCTGATTTTGAGAACTATGGGCAATGATAATACTGATAATGTTGAAGTCTTGATAATAATCATCGCCAGGCTCCACAAGAGTAGGGCCTCACATTTCTTGGACCCATTCTGAGCTCGGCACCATGCTTGTTTACATCATATAATTTGATACTTATTCCTACAAGAGATAGGTATTATTCTTATTCCCATTTTATATGTGGGAAAATGGAAGATTCAGAGTGACTTGCCTAAGGTCACACAGTTAGAAAGTGGCAGTGTTGGGATTCCATTCCAGTCTGTCTTTGGAGTTTAAACTCTGAATTAGTCAATTTGTCATAGCTCCTCAAGATAAACTAACAGAAACGATGCATGTTAATTTGCTCTATACACTATAAAGGGCCCAGGTTTTATTTATTTATCATTGGATAGGTAATTACTCTTGATGAAACTAAACTTTCTTCTAATATGATTGTATTCATACTATCTAATTGCATTGTGGCTGATATTTAACAATGGACCTGTTTCAGATAGCTATTGCTAGCTGATAAACTAGCCACAAACACAATGGCTTACAACAACAAGAATTATTTTATTATCATCTCTAATGGTTCTGGAGGCTGGCTGGGTCCAGCTGGGTGGTTCTCACTGGAGTCTCTCATGTGGCTGCAATCAGATGGTGGCTAGAGCTGGAGTCATAGCAAAGGTCTCCTCATTACATGCCTGTGTGGTGGTCGCTGCTGTTGGCTGGGACACCCACATGTGGTCTCTAGAGGTGGCCTGGGCTTCCCCACAGCATGAAAACTCAGTCTCAAGAGTAAGCATCCCAGGAGAGCCAGCTGCTTTTTAACGTGGACTTAGAAGTCACATAGCATCATTTCTCCATAGTTATAAGCCCTCCCAGATTCAAGAGGAATTACAGACTCTTACCTTTCAGTGGGAGGAGCTTTATAATCACATGATAAAAAGCACATGTAGGATGAAAGGAATTTTGAAGCAATTTTAAGAAAATACAATCTATCACAGGCTGATAGCAGGCACTAGTTCAAGATCCATGTTGGGAGGGTGGTAAATAAAGAGCCGGGACAGAAAGGGTTGCATATTTCTGCACAGTTTCTACTTTGTGGTCATTTCATTTGAAAGAAAATCAGCCCAACTAGTACTTTATGTAACCACTTTTACTAATCTAAACAATGCTCAACCTTTCCTATAATTTTCTCTCTTCCTCCTCCTCCTCCTCCTCCTCCTCCTCCTCCTCCTCCTCCTCCTCCTCCTCCTCCTCCTTCTTCTTCTTCTTCTTCTTCTTGCTTGAACCCAGGGAAATTCTACCTCTTAAATATATCCCATCATTTTTTTAAACACGGTATTGCTCAGTTGTTGAGGCCAGCCTTGAACCTGTGATCTTCCTGTCTCAGCTTCCCAAGTACTGGATCATAGGCACTTGCCACCACACCTGTTTCTCCTATAATTTTTGTCAACATAAACATTGAGTTTCAACTAAGCCAATGACTGATAGGTATCCTTCATGCAATATTTTATGTTACAAATGACCATTCCAAATGCTTTTCTGCCCAAAGATTTCAGTAGGAATTATTCTATGTCAATCTATGGCTATTTGATCAATTTGAAAAATATCCTTCTTTTTTTTTGTTTTGGGGGTACTGGGGTTCCTGGAAACCCTTCTACCTCCAGGCTACACTCCCAGACCTATTTTTATGTTTTTATTTGGAAACAGGGTCTCCAACCTGTGTGATCCTCCTGTCTCCGCCTCCCAAGCGTGGGGATTACAAGCGTGCGCCACCACACCCGGCTCCTTATTCTTGATCAGTATAGTGATTCCTCAGAAAACTGGAAATGGATCCACCATATGATCCAGCTATACTACTCTTGGGTATCTTTCCAAAGGGACTGAAATCAGAATATTACAGTGATCCATGAGTATCTATGTTTAGAGCAACACAGTTCACAATAGCCAATTTATGGAACCAAGGTAAGTGTATATCAACAGATGAATGGATCACAAAATTATGGGATGTATACACAATGGAATTCTACTTAGCCATAAAGAACAAAATTATATCATTTGCAGGAAAATGGATGGACCTGGAGAACATTATGTAATTGAGACTAGCCAGTCACAGAAAGTGAAAGGTCATATGTTTTCTCTCATATGCAGATGCTAGGGAGTAATTAGGATACCAGAGGGAGTGCAGATAATGGAGGAAGTGATGGAGAGGAGCTGAGGGAGGCTGGGGGAGAGAGGGAATTAATGAAGGGAACACTTCCACTGATGTTGTGTACATATGTGAATGATCATTGCCAATCTCAGTATCATGTATGGGGAGAGGGAGGGAGAGGAGAGGTAACTCACCAAGGGCGGTGTGCTTGTATGTCCCTGAACTCTGAAATACATTATCATGTGAGACTACAGTGCACCAATAAAAGTAGACAAAATGAAAACAATTCTGTACTCCCCAGGTTCTATTTATGTTAATATCTGGCTAAGTGGTATATCTTTTTGTTTCAGGCAGATAGCTGGATAGATGCTCATGGAATAGAAAACATCAATTTTAATAAATTTCTGAAAACATCTAGAAAAAAAAGAATAGAAAAATCTCTTTATTCTTTTAGTATAACCATGAGGAATCACAACCCTTCAGTCAATGATAGACTCTAGGTATGTCCACTGTGGTCCCATAAGATGATAATGGAACTGAAAACATCCTCTTCCCCAGTGACCATTGTAACGTCCTAGTGCAATGAGTTACTCATGTGTTTGTGATGATGGTGCACAGACCTACTGTGCTGTCAGGGGTGTAAAAATATAACACAAAAGTTATGTTCAGTGCGTAAAATATTCAATCATGATAATAAATCACTGTTATTGGCTTATATACTTATTAGACTTTTCATTGTTATTTTCTAGTATACTTGTTACAGTTTGAATTTAGACTGTCCCTCAGATCTCATAGAGACAAGGTAGCCAGGTTGGAGGTGGAGTTGTTTGCTGAGGAGGGACCCCTGGGGATGTGGCCTTGGAAATTATATATGGACCCTCCTCTCCTTGCTTGCTCTCTCTGCTTCTGGCCTCCATAACGTGAGAGCAGAGTCCTTACGCTGCTCTCTCCCTCCATTTCCCATATTATGCCCTGAGCCCAGCCTAACATGGACTGAACCCCTTAAATCTCCAGAACTGTGAGAAAATCTTTTTTCCTGTAAGTTGTATGGTGGTCAAGAGTTTTGGATTATAGCAATGAGAATGTTGACCAAAATAGTATTGCTCCTACCTATAAAAACAAAGTTTATGCTGGATGTGGTGGTATTAACCTTTGATTCCTGGATTTGGGAGGCTGAGACAGGATAATTTCAAATTTGAGTCCAGCCTCAGCAATTTAGGGCAGCCCTCAGCAACTTAGTGAAATCCTCTATTGAAATAAAATAAAATAGAGCTGGGGGTATAGCTCAGAGGTAGAGTATCCCTGGATTCAATCCTCAGTATCAAACAAATACCAAAGTTCAATATAAAAATGTGCCACATATTTCATTTACTAAGTCTCTTGATTTTATCAAAAAGCCTTGTAGAAGCTGGGTGTGGTGGTGCACGTTTGTAATCCCAGTACTTGGGGGGCCGAGACAGAAAGATTGTGGGTTCATGGCCAGCCTCAGCTATTTAGTGAGGCCCTCTGAAACCTAGTGAGACACTGTTTCAAAATACATAGTTAAAAGTAGGGCTGGGGGTATAGCTCAGAGGTAGAGTGCCCCTGGGTTCCACCCCTGGTACTGAAAAAAAAAAAAAGACAAAAAGCCATGTAGAGAGACTGACCTTCACCATCTAGAGGTGCCAAAGTATATTCTATGATATTCAGAGAACAATGAAATCATCTTATAATTGATTTCCTTGCAAACATCTTAGAACATACCTTCATTGAAAAGTGACCCAGGACTATACTTGAAAATGGGCAGGTGTGTGTGTGGAGCAATACTAGTCCTGCTGTATCCGCTCTAAAGGGGGCATATGCAAGAAGAAGTCAGAGCTGTGGCAGGCTCATATTGCACAGGTCTCCCTTCCTGAAATTGGCTTGAGCAGTTTCTCTTCCTTTAAATGGTCCTACAAGGGGCTGAAGAGGCCACCATTCTCCCCGGCCAAAGTGCATTCTGGAAGAAAATATGGCTAGGCACTAAGGATTAAGCATCTCCTTCAGGTCTGTGAGTTCATGCTCTTGATGGAAAGATTCCCATCAAGTGAACCCAGGCAAGTCTTGTTATCTGCTGTTAAAGCTCAATGACTGGGTTTCAAGTGCCTGCCGAGCAGCAGAGAGAAAGGTCAGTAAAAATAAAACCGCAGGAGTGTGACACATCGGGGCTCTTCGGGAGGCTCTGGGCGGCTCCTGAGATGCGGTTCGGCCCTGTTGGGACACTGAGCACACTCCTTCCTGGGCTGAACTGAACTGAGCTCTTCCTGGATCCTCCTTCCTATCTTTCTAGTCCTGGGAAATCTCCCTGCATTCTCTTTTTTTCCTTTTCCTTTTTCTTTTTTGCGGTCCTAGGGATGGAACCCAGGGACATTCTACCTCTGAGCTACATCCCCAGCCCTATTTATATTATTATTATTATTATTATTATTATATTATTATTATTATTATTATTATTATTATTAGTGGTGGTACTGGGGTTCCTGGAAACCCTTCTACCTCCGGGCTACACTCCCAGACCTATTTTATTTTTGGAAACAGGGTCTCTTATGCCAGCAAGGCTGGCTTCGAACCTGCGCGATCTTCCTGTCTCCGCCTCCCAAGCGCGGGGATTACAAGCATGTGCCACCACGCCCGGCTTATTCTTTATTTTGAAACAGGGTCTCATTGAGTTGCAAAGGGTCTCACTAAGTAGCTGAGGCTGTCTGTGAACCACGATCCTCCTGTCTCAGCCTCCCAAATGCTGGGATTACAGGTGCGCGCCACCACGCCTGGCCCCTGGCATTCTGATTCACAGGTCAGTGTTTCTGAGACCTCATTGCAGTGAATGGGGTGCTAAGGAGGCACGGGTGAACTCTGTATGGTGTTCTGTGGAGGGGTGGGGTGGGGACTCATAGAGGCAAATGAAGACAGACTAAAGGGTAGATGCAGGTGTTCCAGGCATGGAAGGTACCTGTGTCCCCTCAGAGTGATGGAGTCTTAAAGTATGTGTATATGAAGCTATAAAGTAGATGGGACTTCCGTAAGCCAAGATGGATGTAAGCCTTTCACACGCCAGGCAGTGAGCCCTATGTAGGAAGAAATGTAGACCAAAAGAGAAAAATGCTGTAAAAGAATGATTGTTCAGGCTTTCAGAACACTGGTGTAGAGAAGTTAGAATTTATAAATGCACACAACTAGCAGACAGGGTTTTTTTTTGAGGGGGAGGGGTGCATGACTTTCTAAAATATGTATTTGGTTTTATCCTATTCACTGGAACACAACTCCTAAAATCCTTGAAATTTCCAAACTGATAATGTCTTTTTGAATGCAGGTAAGTTGGATAATGGCTGGCAGTCCCTAGGTAGTTTCAGGGTCTTTCATAGAAAGATTAAAGCAGGATTAGAAGGTTGGAACTTTTCAGCCCTACCCCTAACCTCTCGGGAAGGGAGAGGGGCTGAAGTTTAAATTGATTACCAATGGCCAGTGATTCAATTAGTCTTGCTGATGTAATAAAGCCTTCATTAACATTCAAGAGATGAGCCAGGTGTGATGGTGCACGCTTGTAATCTCAGCATTTGGGAGGCTGAGATAGGAGAATCGTGGTTTGAGGACAGCCTCAGCTACTACTTAGTGAGGCCCTTGGCAACTCAGTGAGACCCTATTTCAAAATAAAGAATAAAAAATAGGACTAGGAGTGTAGTTCAGAAGTAGAATTCCCCTCCCTGGGTTCCATCCCCAGTACTGAAAAAAAAAAATTCAGGAGATGCCAGATATGGTAGCACATTCCTGTAATACCATTACTTGGAAGGTTGAGATTGGAGAATCTCAAGTTCTAGGCTCTCCTCAGCAACTTAGCGAGACCCTGTTTCAAAATAAAAAATAAAATAGGGCTAGGGGTGTAGCTCAGAGGTAGAAGGCCCCTGGGTTCAATCCCTGGCACCATAACACACACACACACACACACACACACACACACACACACACACACACACACACAAGAGAACAGGAATTGGAGAGTTTCCAGAAGCTGAACATGTAGAGATTCCCAAAGAGTGGGGTGCCCAGAGAGGGCCTGGTTGCTGCACCCGACATGTCTTGTCCTATCTCTTCATCTGCATTCTTTGTAATATTCTTTATAATAAACTAGTAAATGCATTTCCCTGAGCTCTGTGAGCATCTCTAGCAAATTAATTAAACCTGAAGAGGGGATAAGATGGAACTCCAAGTTATAGGCCTTTGGTCAGAAGTGTAGATAAAACAACCTGGAGCTTCCTCGGTTGGCATCAGAAGTGGGGCTCAGGCTGTCAGACGAGTCCTCCACCTGTAGGATCTATGCTATCTCCAGGTAGACAGTTTTGGAATTAATTAAAACTAGAGGGCACTGAGCTGGTACCCACTGCAGAACAGGTTGCTTGCTGGTGGAGAGAAATGCCCACACATTTTGGGGTCACAGAAGTCTTTTCTGTTGATGGTTGTCAAGTGAGAATACAGAAGAAACTACGCTTGTTTTTTTTTTTTTTTCTCCTAGAAATGTGGGCGTCTCTGAATTTGCCTTTCAGAGGGGCCGGCCAGCCCCCTCCTTTTCTCCCTCCGTGTCTTCCTTCCCTCTCTTCTCCTTGTCTTTCCTCCCTTCCTCCCCCTCCCTTCCTTCCTTCCTTATCTTCTTTTCCTTCTTAATCTTATGGAAATTTCCAACATATACAAAGACAGAATTGTATAATGACCTTGATAAACAGTTCCTTTAAAGACCTTCTTTGGAACATTTACTATAATTGCCTCAGAAGTTTAGAATGACTCCATTTTTGTGCAAAGTGAAGAATAAATATATTTTTATCAAATATCTCTCAGGAGATATGTACACATGATAAAGCTATAAAAATATTCTCCTGATCTAATAAATATTGGTAAATCCAGAAGAGTAACAACATCAGAAAGCTTCCTTCTCTACTTACACAGTTTTAAAATTTGGCTTCATGAGAATCTGAATTTAAGGAGGATTACTGAAAATATTTGTTTAGGACAATATCTCTGAACAGTTTGTTAGGATTTAAGGCATATAACACAACTGGCCAATTATGTTAGTAAAATAATCACATTGATAGATGATTCTCCCCATCATACTGGCCAATGATGCCATAGAATCAACTTTTTTTTTTTTTTGTGTGTGTGGGTCTGGAGATGGAGCCCAGGGACATTTGACCTCTGAATTACACCACCTGTCCTATTTTTTATTCTTTATTTTGAAACAGGGTCTCACTAAACTGTGGAGGGCCTCACTAAGTAGATGAGGCTGTCCATGAACTGCTATCCTCCAGTCTCAGCCTCCCCAAATGCTACGATTATAAGCTTGTGCCACCATGCTCGGCTCTAGAATAAACTTTTAAAGCATAATTATAAAGGACTTTTACCCCACTGCTCTATGGCTCTGTACTAAAGTTTGGGTATTTTTTTTTTCTTTTTTTCTTTTTGGTACTGGGAATTGAACCCAGGGTTATTCTACTTTCAAACTATACCTACAGTCCTCTTTATTTGGAAACTGGGTCTTGCTAAGTTGCTGAGAGCCCCATTGAGTTGTTGAGGCTGGCCTTCAACCTGCAATTCTCCTGTCTCAACCTACCAAGTACTGGGATTTCAGGTGTGAGCCACCACACCTGCCTTCAGGTATGCGTCTCCCAGGGGTTTGTGTGTTGGGAGCCTGGTCCTCAGCCTGGTGATGCTGAGAGGTGGTATGGGATCCTTAAGAGGTAGGGCCTCCGGGGAAGTGATTGGGCTACAAAAGGCACTGGTCTTGGAAAGACGTAAGGAATTCTCATGGGACCCTGGTTCCTTCTGCTGCTCTGAGTTGTTATTGACGGCAAGGCTGGCCCCTCTGTGGTCTCTGGCTTCCTGTCTCACCAGATGCCTCTTGCTCTTACTCTCTGTGGTGCTCTCCATCATCAGGTCCTCACTGGAGCTGAACCAGTGCCAATGTCCTGTCCTTGGACCTCTAGAACTTGGAGCTAAAAAATAAACAACTAAAAAATAAACACAGATGGCCCTGGTCCTTGACCTGGGCTTCCCTACAGCATAGTGCCTGGGTTTCAAAAGCAAGTGTCCCAGGACACAGAAAAAAGAAGCTGTCCACTTCTTAAAACCAGGAGTCATAAAGTGGCTCAGAGTTGCCTCTTCCATTTTCTATGGGTTAAGAAGTCCTAGAGTCCAGCCAGACTCAGCAGGAGGGAATAAGGACCTGACTCTGAAAGAACTAGGGGAGGGTTCACTTTTAAAGCAACCATGAGATCATTTAATCTGGGCTTTCAAATTTTGACTGAACAATGGAAGCTCGGGAAGTCAGTGACTTGCCCCAGATCACGTAACACATACACATTGGTGGCAAGACAGAACGTAAGTGCCTCTGGGCCCTGCCTGATACGCTATGCCACTGCCCCTCACTTGGACACACATTGGAATTCCCCAGGGAAATAAAAAATATGCTGATGCCTGATCTGGGCTAGGAGATCTTAAAAAGTTCCTCAGGGGCTCTAAATACACAGAGGTGCGAAAACCACACTCTATGAGGTACCCCAAGATGGTCCTGTACAGGTGAACTCTATCACTGTTTCTCTGTGTCTCAACATTCCCAGTGGACCTAGCCTATCACATAGACAGCCCTGCTAATAACAGATTTGCTGGCACCTTTACCTGGTTCACAGACCTCACCTGAACCTTTTATCCTCTTTCCCTTCTTGACATATTTCTGGTCTACCCAGCTCGTGCTCCTCCTTGTCATCCAGGCAGGCATTCCTTAGAAACAACTTTCTCCTTTGACACTCCTCAACTATGAATCATTGACTATCAACTCATGGCCATTAACTAACAAGCTCTAGAAATTCAGTACTACCTTTAGAGTCCCTCACAGGTAGGGACCCAAGGACTAGGATCTTTTGCTCAATCTGCCTCAGCTACCTGGACTACAACTAATCTCAATCCTAGCATTGGACCTCTGGCTCTAGATAGTATCTTCCTTCTTCTTACTGAGTGTATTAGTCCACTTCCCATTACTATAACAAAACATTTGAGCCTAAGGACTTTATAATAAAGAAAATAATTTTTCTTTTTATTAGACTTTGGACAAGTCCTTGATTTCCCTGAGACTCCATTGTTCAGTTGGAATTTGACACTGTGAAGCTGAGCTTAGCTGTTCCCAGTGTGCCTTACTCATATTCCTGATCCACTGTATCCAGAAGCAGAACAAACTGGGTGTTTGACGTTGTGAAGTTTTAAGGTGGTTTGATACACAGCAGTGATACCAGCATCTCAGCTTTAACATCTGAGGAGTATTAGAGAATGACAGTGTATCAGGGTGTTTAAGAGAGTGGGCTCTAGGGGGAAAGAGCCGACTATCTTGGTTCAAATCCTGGCTCTAATTTTTGTTAACTGTGTGATTTGGGGTAGATTATTTATCCTTCCCATGTTTTCATTCTCAATGGGATACAAATAAAAGGTCTGTCATAGGGCTATTGTGAGGATTGAATACCTTGGTATCTTTAAGGAGTGAGTCCTGTACATGTGTTTGCAATGATGCTGATAACAATGATGAGGAGTGTGGCTTTGCCTTGTGCCTTGTGTAGTTTGTGAGATGCCTGGGGTTGGGAGGGTGGGCGAGGGCTGCCGCATAGACCAGGCACGAGTGCATTTGCGTGGCTCATGTCCCCTTGTTGCTAAGAACATCCAGGGACCCACATTGTTCTTAGTGATTCAGCAAGTGTTCAAAGGCACCTTGGAATTGTGTATCATGTCTCTGGACCTGTCACTGTCACAAGTGCTCAGAAATTGGATTCTGCAGAGTGGAAACATGTGGCTTGTTGGCAAGGCAACTGGTTCAGAGCAGGGACAATTCCAGGCTGAAAGAGCTCGCCTTTGTCAATTGGGTTACAGCCCTCATAAAAACCTGTTTGTTTGCGTTCTTTGCTGGATGCTCAGAGACCTCAGGCCACCTTGAGTGGTGAGGAAGAGTGCCCTCCATGCACAGGTGAAGCCGGCTGCACGCCTGCCTTTGCATGCCTGGCTCTGACCCAAGCCTGGGACCCCCTCAGTGTGGGAAGTGCTAGGCCTGGCCACGCTTGGTTAATACCTTTCTGCTCCATGTCCCTGCAGGGAGGGTGCCTCCGTTTTCTCTCACTCCAGGTAGATGGAGAGAGTCGGGGAGAGTTGCCCCTCCTGTGCTCCTACACACGATGTCATCAATTTCCACCTAAGAACCAGAAGGGCAGCCTTCTAAAATCTCAAGTTTGGGGTGTGACAAATGGAAATTTATTGCACAGAGGTTAAGTACTGAACTGTTCAAACCTGTCAGCAATGCCATTATGAATGAAAGGATATGAAAGTAAAAAAAAAAAAAAAAAAGCACTCCAGGTGGTATTGGTGGGATTTGGGGGCCTGCTGGCAAATTCTTGGCCATTTGTGTCCAGCATGGTCTTGAGCTAAGTCAACCTTTTTGATCCTCCACTTAACCTGTAGAAAGGGAGTGTCAATGGCATCATATCAGGATCTCCGGTGTGAAGACCCTAAAGGATCAAGTATGTGCAAAGTGCTTCTAAACCATAGAGCTCGATGCAGTCTGACTATGTAGAATGGGTCGGAATGTCTTCACCGAGGATTCTTATGCTTGTTTTGCAAGGCCAGAGAATTTTCCTTTTGCATTCATTTGTTCAGCAAATAGCTATCAGGCACTTTCTCTGTGTCAGGCACCAAACTAGTTGTTGGGGATATAATCAATGAGCAAAATAAATAAGTAAAAGCATTTTTTTTATAGTTTAAGTCTAGTGGAAAAAGACATGTAAAATGCGACATACTAGACCGTGATAAACGCTATGTAGAAAAACAAAGCAGCAAGGAAAGACAGTGGCTTATGGAGTTGGGAAGTGTTTCAGCTTTAAATACCAGGTCAGCAGCCGGGCGTGGTGACACAGGCCTGTAATCCCAGTACTTGGGAGGCTGAGACACAAGGATCGAAGGATTAAGGATAGCCTTAGCAATGTAGGAGGACTCAGCAACCTGGTGAGGCCTGTTTCCAAACAAAAAATAAAAAGGGCTGGGGGTGTAGCTGTGAGGTAGAGTGCCTCTGGGTTCAATCCCCAGGATCAGAAAAAAAACCCCAATCCTAAAAATAAAACAAAACAAATAAACAACCAAAGCCATGTCAGAGTCACCCACTGAGAAGGTGACTTTTGAGTGAGGATTTGAAAGAGGTGAGGAAGTTTGGGGGTGATAGCTTTCTAGGCAAAAGCAAACAGCATGTGTAAATGCCTTGGGAATACACCTGGTATGTTTGAGAACTAGCGGGGAAGACAGTGTATCTGGCCCTATGTCAGGGAGGGGGTGTGGAATGGGAATGAGGGCCCGCTGGCTTCAGGACCAGATCACACAAGGCCTTGTACATTATTCTGAGAACTTTACTGTTTACTCTGAGAAAGACGGGAAGCCTATGGTAGGTTTGGGGCAGAGGAGGGATAGATCCTACTTAGTTTCTTTGGTTTGTACATCAAACCCGGACCTCATGCAGCTGTTCTACCACTGAGCTACAGCCCAAGCCCTGATCTCAACTAGTGTGTGTGTGTGTGTGTGTGTGTGGTGTGTGTGTGTGTGTGTGTGTGTGTGTGTGTGTGTGGCACGTGGCACTGGGGATTGAACCCAGGGGTATTCTGCCCCTGAGCTATACCCCCAGCCCTATTTTATTTTTTAATTTTGAAACAGGGTCTCACTAGGTTGCAAAGCGCCTTGCTAAGTTATACTGAGGCTGTCCATGAATCTGTGATTCTCCTGTCTCAGCTTCCTTAATGTTGGGATTACAGATGTATACCACCATGGCTGGCTCTAACTTAGTTTTAAAAAACTGAATAAAAAAATTTTAAAAGCTTTATTGAGATAAAATGACATAGCGTAAATGGTATTTATTTATTTTTCAAACTGTAGATATTTTGTGTACATAGCTTGATGTCTTTGGAGATAGCTATACACCTGTGAAACCATCAAACTGTCATCACTACCAGTGCCATAAACATATCCATTGCCTCCAAAGGCTTCCTCCCACCTCTTTAAACTGCATGTATTTAAACTGTGAAATGTGATCACTAACAATATCTAACTGTGGTAAAGCAAACATATCATAAAATGTACCATATTCACCATTTTTAAGTGTAGAGTCAAGTAGAGCTAAGGCATTTACATTGCTGTGCAACCAATCTCTAGCCCTCTATTCAACTTGCAAAATGGAAACTTGGACCCACTAATCAACTCCCCATCTTTACCTCCCCCAATCCCTGGCAACTACCATGCTCCTTTTGGTGTCCAAGAATTTGACTACTCTAGATGTCTCATATGATTGGAATCATCCAGTAATTGTCTTTGTGATGAGCTTATTTTACTTTATAGAATGTTCTCAAGGTTCATGTGTGTTGTAGCATGTGCTAGAACTTCCTTTTTTTTTTTTTTGCGGGTCTGGGGATGGAACCCAGGGGCATTCTACCTCTGAGTTACACCCCCTGCACTATTTTTTATTCTCACTAAGTTGCGCAGGGCCTCATTAAGTAGGTGAGGCTGTCCACGAACCTGGATCCTCCCGTCTCAGCCTCCCAAATGCTGTGATTACAAGCGTGTACCTCCATGCCCAGCAACTTCCTTCCTTTTTAAGGCCAAATAATATTACATTGTATTGGGGCCAGGTGGCACACACCCATAATCCCAGTTCTTGGGAGGTTGAAAAGCGAGGATCTCAGAATTAGAATGGCCTGGTTCAGTATACACACACACACACACACACACACACACACACACACACTCACACACACACACACACACTTTAATATATAATTACTATATATAGCATTGTAATAATGTAATATGTCAAGTTATATCTACAGCTTGAAAAATAAATGCCATTTACTGTATATTATTTTTATTTCAATAAAGCTCTTTTAAATATTTAATTGTTTAAATCCACTCATCTGTCAATGAACACTGAGGTTGCTTCCACCTTTCGGTTACTGTCAATAGTGCTTCTGTGAATATGGGTGTATAAACATCTCTTTGAGATCCTGCCTTCAGTTATTTGAGGTATATACCTAGAAGTAGAATTGCAGGATCATATGGCAATTCTGTTTTTAACTTTTTGAGGAATCCTCATACTGTGTTCAATAGCAACTGCACCATTTTACATTTCACTAAAAGGCACAAGGTTTCCAATTGCTTTGCACCCTCAGTAGTACTTGTTATTCTTCCCTCCCTCCTTCCATCCTTTCTTGTTTAAGTTTAGCATTTCTTATAGCTGGGTACTAATTTCTTATTGTGGCTTTAATTTTTTCCCTAATGATTATTCATGTTGATCAGCTTTTCATGTGCTTATATGCCCTCAATATCTCTTTGATTAAGTGTCCAAATTGTTAGCTGATTTTGAAAATTGGGTTGCATATTATTAATTTTTGAGGGTATTAAAATTATTTCTGGATACAAGTTTTTATCAGATATATGCTTTGGGACTATTTCTCTCCAAGTCTGAGTTGTTATTATTATTATTTACTATTATTATTGTTGTTGTTGTTATTTTGTGGTACAAGTGATCAAATCCAGAGACATTCTACCTCTGAGTTACACTCCCAGCCCTATTTTATTTTTTATTTGGAAACAAAGTCTTGCTAAGTTGCTAAAAGCCTTGCTAAGTTGCTGAAGCTGGCCTTGAACCTGAGATCCTCCTGTCTTAGCCTCTGAAGTTCTGAGATCTGGGAATACAGGCATGTACCACCATGTCTGGCTTTTATTTTTTAAATTATTTTAACAGGTTTTTTTTTTTTTCAGTGCTAGAGATTGAATCAAACTCAGGGCCTTGTGCATTTGCAAGCAAGTGCTCTACCACAAGCCACATCCCAGCCTTTAACAGTGTGTGTGCCTGGAAGGGTACTGGGGATTGAACTCAGGAGCATTGTAGCTCTGAGCTGCACTCTCGGCTCTATTTTATTTTATTTTTTAAAATTTTGAAACAGGGTCTCACTAAAGTACTGAAAGCATCGCTAAGTTGCTGAAGCTGCCTTTGAATCTGTGATCCTCCGGTCTCAGTCTCCCAAGTACCAGGATTACAGGTGTGTACTACCATGCCGACTTAACAGTATCTTTTGAAGAGCAGATGTCAATTGTGATGAAGTTCGATTTATTAGCTCTTTTATGGATTTGTTCTCTTGTGATGGTGTCTCATTTAGGTTTTAGGGGATTCTTGAGGCCTGTGTTCACTGAGGAGAGTGAAGGGGCCAAGGGTAGATGTAGCCAAAGCAGTTAGGAGCTGTAACAAAAGACAAGCCGGAGATGTTGATGGTCTAGAGCAGGGTGGTAGCAGATAGGGCAGGTGAGGCAATGAAGGAAGGCTTTGGGTGGACTTGACGACTGAGCCAACAGAGCTTTCTGATGGATTGGACCTGAGATGTGAGAGAAAGGTAAGAGTCAAAGAGACTGGCCGAGGTCCTGGAAGACGAGATAACCCCTTTCAGAGCTGGTGAGGGAGCACTCCCAAGCTCAGCGTTTGATGTCTCCACTGGACATATGAGTCCCTGCTCTGTGAGTCAGTCTCTGGTCATTCGAGATTCTGTGTCATCCTCGGCTATTTCTCTTCTGAATTTATATCCTTTGCTGAACTTGTCACTTCTTTTATTGGAGCTCAGAGAGTAACTGCACATTTCCGAGTCACGATGGCAGCCGTTCACTTTCAAGCTCCACCTGCATCGGCTGTGTTTCTATCTCAGCTACATATATTCCAATTTGTCCTTCACAAACCTGAGGCGGTGCAGGATCTATCTTAGCAGAGTAAGTTTCTATCCATGACATTGAAGTGGGTGGAGATTTTCAAACCCCGCTAACTTCGGGGAGGAAAATCCATAAAAATGCCTCTGTCCCCCCCCCCACCCTTCATTACCCTAGTGGTCTACAGTATCCCTCTAGTGGTCCACAGTTACCCCCATTTGTAGATCTAAGCAAATGTAAAGTTAATGCTGACTAGCTTTCTTTCTTCTTTCTTTCTTTCTTTCTTTCTTTCTTTCTTTCTTTCTTTTTTTTTTTTTGACAGTACTAGGGATGGAACCCAGTGGTATTCTACCTCTGAACTACACCCCTAGCCCTGTTTTTATTCTTTATTTTGAAACAGCATCTCACTAAGTTGCAGAGGGCCTTACTAAGCAGCCGAGGCTGTCTGAGAACATTGATCCTCCTGTCTCAGCCTCCCAATGCTGGGATTGCAAGCATGTGCCACCACGCCTGGATCCTGGTTAGCTTTTTCCTGCCCATTGATGGTAAATTCTGGTCAAATGACAAAGGGGAGAAGTGAGCACACTTCTCTGGAATATTGTTGTCCATCAGGAGTGAACTTGGATACATTTCCCAGTGACCCAGAGATTTGCTTGACATGATTCTGAATCTCAGTTTTAAGATAAAAGACTTCATCTTAAAGGAAGACTGAATGACTGGCACTCGAATATTATCAAGGCCAACAATTGCTATCCCTTGGGCAAGTGAAGTAGTGACATCCCCTGGCTGGGCCCATGTACCCCACAGTGTCCCTAGGGTCACATGTGTTATTTCAAGTGTCATAGATGCAGAGATCCCCGATTTAATATCAGGCTCCCTAAAAGGCAATTCATTTGAGTCGGTTTTAGTGCATTTTAATTTTTTTTTTTTTTTTTGGTGGTACTGGGGTTCCTGGAAGCCCTTCTTCCTCCGGGCTACACTCCCAGACCTATTTTATATTTTTGAAACAGGGTCTCTTACGCCAGCATGGCTGGCTTCGAACCTGCGCGATCCTCCTGTCTCCGCCTCCCAAGCGCGGGGATTACAAGCGTGCACCACCATGCCCGGCTGCATTTTAATTTTGTTTCCCTCCATATTTCTACTTGTACTAAAAACAAAATAATCCCCTACTATTTTGGAGTAATAGCCACACAATGTCCCTTTTTATTTTTTATTGCTCCTTCTATTCCCCATCCAATTGTGTCCATACTTACATTATTGTGATCATAGTGTATATACTTGTGATGTGACACAGTCTTGTATTATTTTTGGTATTAGGGATTGAACCCAGGGACATTTTACCTTTGAGCTACACCCTCAGCCTTATTTTTTATTTTCAAGCAGGGTCTCACTAAGTTGCAGAAGCCCTTGCTAAGTTGCTAAGACTGGCCACAAACCTGTGATGCGCCGGTCTTGGCCTCCCAAGTACTGGCATCACAGGCGTGCACCACCATGCCGAGCTAATTATTATTATTTTAAAATAATTCACAGGGTACTGGCTGTGCGCCACATCCTTTGCCAAGAGCTTCATGGTCTTTAAAGAACTTCACTTAATCCTTATAACTACACCGTAGGTACTCTAGTTATCCCTATTTGGCAGATAAGGAAGCCAAGGCTCAGAGCAGGAATTCATAACCACCCCTTTAGCATGTATAGCATGTGAGACATGGGGTTCAGTTCTCCAGGGGCACTGGTTCTGTGGTGTTCTGCAAGTTACTTAATTTTCCTGAATTTAAGCTATTCCCAACTCCCTCTTGGGACTGTCACAGCCTAATTAGGTGAGATATATGAAGGTGATTGATAAAATGTAATTTTTTTTTTTTTTTGGTTGTACTGGGGTTCCTGGAAACCCTTCTACCTCTGGGCTACACTCCCAGACCTATTTTTTATACTGTTTTATCTTTGGAAACAGGGTCTCTTAAGCCAGCATGGCTGGCTTCAAACCTGCACGATCCTCCTGTCTCTGCCTCCCGAGCGTGGGGATTACAAGCGTGTGCCACCATGTCCGGCTGATAAAATGTAATTTTTATTATAATTTATAGCCTTTCTTAATAATCCCCTCTTGTTGAAGTT
This sequence comes from Muscardinus avellanarius, assembly GCF_963383645.1. NCBI lineage: Eukaryota > Metazoa > Chordata > Mammalia > Rodentia > Gliridae > Muscardinus > Muscardinus avellanarius. Next base: position 84,764,359 of record NC_137796.1, on the reverse strand, counting down.
CAAGTGTTTTTCTTTATTTGGGTTTTTAGAATAACATTACAACGAATGTCTTATGCAGCTTTATTTTTTTCATCATTAAATTCCTTAGGGGGCTGGGAGCATAGTTCAGTGGCAGAATGCTTCTTTACCATGCAGAGTTCTGGGTTCAACTCCTAGCTCTGAAAAATAAAAGCCATAGGATAAAGGCTTTTTGTGAAATTGAACATAAATCCTGATATGTATTGCTAAGAGATGGTACTAGTTAATTTAGCAATCAATGGTTTGGGAGGTGACTAGTTTTACTAGAGTTTGTTAAAACACTGGATTATAACTCCTCCTCCTCCTCCTCCTCCTCCTCCTCCTCTTCCTTCTTTTTCTTTTTTGGTGGTACTGGGGATGGAACCCTTCTACCTCCGGGCTACACTCCCAGACCTATTTTATACTTTTTATTTGGAAACAGGGTTTCTTAAGCCAGCGGGGCTGGCTTTGAACCTGCGCGATCCTCCTGTCTCTGCCTCCCAAGCGCGGGGATTACAAGCATGTGTCATCACCAGCAACACTGGATAACTTCTAAAATTCTACTACTATAGTGGGTTTAAGATGCTACAACAGTGAGTGGACATTTCTTTAATCACCAGTGAGGTGAAATATTTAATTAATTAGGTATTTTTTTGTGGTCTCGCGGATGGAACCTAGGGCTTTGCGCATGCTAGACAAATGCTCTACCACTGAACTCCATCCCAGTCCTTCTTTTTACATTTTAAAACATTTGCGCAGGGTCTTACTGAGTTGCCCAGGTTGGCTTTGAACTTTTGATCCTCCTGCCTCAGCCTCCTGAGTCACTGGGATTATAGAAATCTGCCCCTATGCCCCAGCACCTGGCTGAAGCTGAACACTTGTACACATGCTTACTTACTAATAGTACCTCTCTCTCCCTCCCTCCTTCTCTCTCTCTCTGTCTCTCTCTCTCATGAATTGTCTTTTTATTTTATTATTTTATTTTTTGCAGTACTGGGGATGGAAGGCAGAGGCATTCTACCTCTGAGCTACACCCCCTATCCTAGTTTTTATTCTTTATTTTGAAACAGGGTATCACTGAGTTACAAAGGGCCCCAATAAGTAGCTGAGGCTGTCCAAGAACCGTGATCCTCCTGTCTCGGCCTCCCAAATGCTGGGATTACAAGTGTGCACCACTACGTCCGGCTAGGAAATGTCTTTTTAAATTATTGCCAGTTTACATTTCGGAGACTTCAGTGTGTTTAAGTTCTTTATGTAATGTAGACACAAGCCTCTTGCTATATCTGCTGTGAATGTTTTCCCTAGCTATGTTTCCTTTGATTTTCATTGTGTGAAGTAGCTTTGTCCACCGGCTGTTTACTCTGGTAATGTGCAGTCTATCCTCTGTGATTTCTTTCAACTTAACCTATAAAAAGTTATCATCCCTTGTGCTCATGTTAGCAGAACATCTACTGAAGATAGAATGATACAGAGAAGATGAGGCTGGCCCTTGTGCAAAGGTGACAAAAATTTGTGAAGTGTTCCACATTTCTTAGGGTATAAGAATGATATCTCAAGTCAGGCAGTGTTGCTTGCCCATTGTCTCTGTTACTTGTGAGGCTGGCGCTGAGGCAGGTAGATCATTTGAGCACAGCTTTTGCAGCTCAAATGATGGGAGATCTGACTTCAAAAACATAACAAAACAGGTATATCCGTATTTTTCCCCAGTAAAACTGTTAACAAAAAACAAACCTATGTGTAAAACTTCTCATTTCCCTAGATAAGATGCAGTGTAGTAAAAACAAGTTCCTTTTTTATTAACTTATCTATTTTTTTTAACATGTGTGTATATTTGTGTGTGTGTTTGTGTGTGTGTGGTGCAAGGGATGGAATTCAGGGGCATTCTACCCCTGAGCTACATTCCTTTCCCTATTTTATTTTTTATTTGGAAAGTGAGTCTTGCTAAGTTGCCAAAGTTGGCCTTGAACCTGGGATCCTACTGTCTCAGTCTCCCAAGTACTGGGATTACAGGCATGTGCCACCGTGCTTGGCTTAGCAAATTTCTTTTTAGAGGTGATGAATCTCTTTTGCTATTTTTATTCCCATTCATGTGTAATCTTTCTTTTTTGTGTTTTATTTTGATCAGGCTTTAGGAAAAAGTTCATACCTGCTTAATGGATGCAGTGTTATTCCCATCACTTTGAGTATCTTATACAACATTTTATACTTTTTTCAAAGTATAAAATTTGTCCTGGTAGAAACATTAGAATCAATTGCGTTTTCATGATTGTTATCAAGTATTTCTCTCTATTTTTCCTTGGTTATTATTCTGTTTAGATGTATATCTCATAGATTATTTTTCCTAATCTACATCTTTCTAGAAATTTTTCAGTTTATTGAGATTTTAGTTTATTGGGCTACAAGTGTGTGTAACAGTCTCTTTGGATTTGGGGAAAAAAATCTATTTTCTGTAAATTGTTCTATCTCTTTTCTCATTTCTAATTAAAAATGTTTCCTTAATTATATCTGTTAGAGGTTTGTTTATTTTAGTGGTCTTATTAAAACAAGCATTTAAGCTAATTTATCATTCTATTGCTCAGTGCTTTACAATTTATTTATTTTTGCTTTTATCTTTATTTACTGCCTCGTTTTGAAATTATTTTTCTATTTAACTTTTCAATGGGAGGCTTTGTTAATATCAGCTTGGCTAATCCCAGCCTGAATAGGATTCTGAAGCCTGAAACAAGAGGAGCACAGAGACGCTGATGTGTTATCACTGTATGTTTATCAATCAGAGGCCAGTGCGGACAAAGGCATCCACACCAGCCAGCTCAGTAGACGGAGTCCACGTGTGGGATCCGTCAGATGGAAGAGCTGAAAAGCCAAGGGGCTGGTGAGTCATCACAGAGATGAGCCACAGCAAGCTGCCGCCTCCCACCCACACCCGCTGGGCATCGTGGGGGCTGCCTGGGGGACCAGAGTATGGCTCCGAAGACAAGCCATGCAGAAAGCAGACATGGGGCAGAGGTTGCGGAAGGAAAGGGGAAGGAATCTCCTGGCCTTTATTACCCCTCCCCAGAATTCTTTCCAGTGCCTGTCTTTGGTGGACATTCACCAGAAGCCTGTGAGCAAAGGAGCCTGTGAAATGCAATTTGCAGGGGTCAGGCCCTATGACCAAGGTAGTACAGGGAAGGCAGCCTGTGGGGCCTGAAAGCTGACAACGACCCCAGACACCTTCCCTTTAACCCGGGTAAATGTGGGAAGTTATGTTTTTATTGTTTTTTTTTTTTTTGTTGTTGTTTTGGTGATGCTAGAGATTGAACCCAGGGGCATTCTACCTCTGAGCTACACTCCCAGCTCTATTTTTTAAAATTTGAAACAGGGTCTCACTAATTTGCTGAATATCTCACTAAATTGCTAAGGCTGGCCTTGAACCTGTGCTCTTCTTGTCTCAGCCTCCCAAGTATTACAGGTATGCTCTACCAGGTCTGGCTGGCTCCATTATTATTTATTTTGAAACAGGTCTTACTAAATTTCCTAGGCTGGACTCGAGCTTGTGATCCTCCTGTCTCAGTCTCCCAAGTCCTGGGATTATAGACGTACTCTACCAATCATATGCTGTCTTAGTCCTTTTGTGCTGCAGAACAGCATGCCACTGGCCGGGTAATTTACAGACGCTCATTTCTTATGGTTCTGGGGACTGGAAATTCCAAGATTAAGGCACCAGCCCTCATTGTAGACCATCTTCTTCTCTCCTCATAAGGGGAAAGGCAGAAGAGCAAGAGAACGGAAACCCACTCTGCAATCTCTTTTATAGCAGCCTCAATCCGAGACGAGGTTGGAGCCCTCATAACCTAAACGCCTCCCCCGAGGCCTCTCCTTCTAACACTGTTGGACGTCCCATCTGCCACACCTGAATCGCAGAGGGGGTCCACCTTCAAACCACAGCCTCCACAGAGCACAGCAGAAAACCTGCTGCCTCCCACAGCCTGGCCCCGCACTCTGCCCTCACGCCCTCGCTCCCCCTCCTCGCCGCTTGTAAACCGCTAAGCCATGTGACAAAGGCAAGTCGAGGATCTGTCCCGCCTCTGGCCACATTCGCTTCTCTCTCCTGCGTGCATCTCATTCACAGCCTCCACTCCAGCCTGGACCTGTGGACAGGTGCAGCCCGGATCTCCGTCTCTAGTCTCGCCTCCTTTCCTCAGCCCTAGCTCTAGCTGCATAGAGATATGGGGGATGCCTCAATATTATTGTAACTCGAATGCATGATGTCTCTCCTGTCCCCAAATCTATTTTATTCTCAGCATTCCTTTGTCAGTTGGTAGGATTCCTCTGGCATCAGAGCTGGCCAGGTTGGTCAACACTAATGCTTCCTTTGTTTTCACGTCCTGAGTACATTTGCCTCATCCCATGCCCTAAGACTTCTCCATTTCTTTCTTACCTCCACGGCACCTGTACCAGCTCCAGGGCCAACGTGTTATTTCTGCTCTGGCCTTGAACAATGGTCTAGATGTTTCCCTTCTTCTAGCCTCCTATCCCTTTCCATTTACCACACTGGCATCTAAGAAGTAGTTTTAGTAATACACATTGGATCATGTTCCTTAAGGCCATAAACTCTCAAAGGTCCTCAAGTGTACAGGATTCACCCCCAGGGACTTCACCTTGAATCCTTCTTATTTTCTGTCTCCATCTCATTTGGAATTTTCTCTTCTCTTCTTTTCTTTCTTTCTTCCCCCCCCCTTTTTTTTGCACTACTGGGGATGGAACCCAGGGGCATTCTACCTTTGAGCTACACCCCCATCCCTATTTTTTTATTCTTTATTTTGAAACAGGGTCTCACTGAGTTGCAAAGGACCTCACTAAGTAGCTGAGGCTGTCTGCAAACTGCGATCCTCCTGTCTCAGCCTCCTGAATGCTGGGATTACAAACATGCGCCACCACGCCCAGCTTTGTCTAGAATTTTCTACCAATGCCCTCTGATCTAACCATTACCACTCCATGTTTGCTCCCCAGTGAAGGCCTGGTGGTTTCCTATTCCTGCACCTGTGCACACTGGGTTAGGGATTTAATTTTGATAGTCCAAGAGACTTCAAAGCTATAAGTGAAGTACTTATACTCAATTTCAGCCTATTGTTCCAGGATCCTGCAAGGTAGCCATTCTCAAAGTGAGATCCCCAGACCAGCTCATGCTGATGTTATGCTGTCATTTTTGGGATGAAGAAATCAATATCAGTCTTACCTAGAAACATGTTAGAAAGGCAGATTTTCAGGTGAGCTAGACTGACTGAATCAGAAACGTTTTTCCTGGGGCTTAGGAATCTGAGTTTTAACAAGCCCTCCAGTTGATTCAAGTTCAAGGGAAGCCCAAGAACCACTGTCGTTAGGTGCCTGTGGTAGCACTTTGAATCCTATTCCAGTATGTGTGTGAGCTTTGTGTAGCCCTTCTTGTCTCCCCTGGGTAGAGTGGATATCCCCCTCCTCTAGGTTCCTCTAGCCCTTTCTTGATGCCTCTCCTACCTGTTAAAAACCAGTCTATCTATTAAAACAGATGGTGAGGTCCTTGAAGGAAAGGACTGTATTTCATTTTTATGACTTCTCTAGGTCCAAGAAATTTCCTAAAAATTCACTTTCCTAGAAATATTCAGAATACACACACACACACACACACACACACGCACACACACACACACACACACACGCTGCGCATTGGGAAATAAATATGGCCACATGTTATTTAAAGTTGGAGATACATTCTGAGAAATACATCATTGGGTGATTGTGTTGCACACACATTGTAGAGTGTATCTACACCAGCATCGCTGGGACATCTAATCTTATGAGTCTGCCATTGTATATGTGGCCCATGGTTGACTGGATGTCATCACGTGTCCTGTGATTGTACAATAAAAAGTATTTATTTAATGGTACTGGGTATTGGACCCATGGTCATTCTAGCTCCAAGCTTGTTTTGGAACAGGGTCTTGCTAGGTTGCTGGGAGTCTTGCTGCTACATTGCTGAGGCTATCTTCAAATCTGTGATCCTCCTGTCTCACTCTCCCAAGTACTGTGATTACAGGCATGCATCACCATGCCTGGCTTAAAAAACTGATTTAATAAACACTTGCATAATACAGCCCAACACTGTCTTGAGCACTATAAACATTTACAATCTCTTGATCGTCATAAAAACCTTGAACACTGGGGGCTATGATAACTATCACTCTCAAGATGAAGAAATCGAGAGGCACAGAAACTGAAATAACTCCGAGGCATGCTGGGGGGAGTGGCAGCGTTGTGGCTTGAATTCTGGCAGTCTGGCTGCAGACTTGGGGTTCTTCTTATTCCCTGTTCTATGCTGCTTCTCAGAGTATAAGCACTGTTGGGAGATATGTGGAGGGTCTGAGGTGATGGGAAAGCCACACAGCTGTCTACTGCAGAAGAGTTTTGCTGGGCTGTGTCCTCAACTCAGCTGATCCCCAAAGCCACGGAGTGGGTTCATCTTAGGGCAGCTTATCAACAAGCTCATGGCCTCTGCTTAGCATTTGTATTCTCCAAGTGAGAGAGGCCCTGGGCTTGAGGTCTAGAAGAGGATCTGGTAGAGCGTATTCATTTTTGAGGGATGCCAACCCCCTTGGCTGACCCCAGGAGGTCTAAGGATGAAATTGTGGCCTTTAGTCTTGAACAAGTCAGGCTGTCTCTTGGAGGGATTTTGGAGACCTTTAAAATGCATCACAAGCCAGGCACGGTGGCCCAGGCCTATAATCCTAGTATTTGGGAGACTGAGACAAGAGGATGGCAGGTTCTTAGCCAGCATCAGCAACTTAGACCCTGTTGCAAAATGAAAAGCAAAAACAAAAGCAAGCCCCCCCAAAACAAAACAAAACAAAACGGGGCTGGAGGTGTAGCTCAGAGGTAGAATGCCCCAGGGTTCAATCTGAACAAAAAGGGTGAGAAAAGCGTCTCCATGTTCTCTCTGGATTAGCACAGGCCTGGCTCAGAGATCAGGGGCTCCCTTAGAGATTTACATAGGCCAATTTCAGTTCTTAAACAGCCTCCCAACTCCATCCAGATCTCTCAAGCACAAGATTTCCAGCACTCTCCAAAGGGAAGGCCCTGTTTTAGCCACCAAGGACCTAGCAAATCCCTACTCTGTGTCTAGCCCTGTGCTGTGTCTTGCAATGGCAGTGGCCTGAGAGATGTAAACGATCGGCTGCCGGGAAACTTCCAGTGCAGTTGGAGACTTGGTTGAAGGCACACACATGAAGCATTAGGGCAGAGCGTGATTTTATATATTAGCATACAGTAATTAGCGTAGATTCAAGTGCCAAATTGAGTGATTCTGACAATTAGAGAACAGGGCAGCATGTTGTAAGACGTGGATTGCATGTTATGAATAGTAAGTGTGAAATGAGTTAGAGCAAGCGGATAAATGGAGGCTGGGCAGGGAGGGAATATTTTAGGAGGGGGTGAGATCCAATCTGACTAATTCAGGAAGATTAAAAAAACAAAACAAAAAAACAAAACAGCGGACCTGGGTAACTGAAGTTGAGAGCTGCAGCCCGGGTTCCGTGGTCTTCTGAATGCTTTTTGGAAACTACATTTGAGGAAGGTTTTTTATCACCATCCTCGTTTTGTAGCCAGAAGAGCCGGAGCACATAATGGTTAAGTACAGTCACAGTGGCTCCACTGAAAGGCGGAGGAGCTTGGTTTGAAACCAGTCAACCTTCCACCCTTTGGCTGATAGCCACTGGACTGTAGAAGCAGTTTTCTATTTCCCCCCTGGACACTTGGCAGCCCAGGGCAAGGACCTTGGAGAGTGCTGGAAATCTTGTTCTTTAGGGATCTGGATGGAGTTGGGAGGCTGTTCTAGAACTGAAACTGACCTATGTAAATCTCTAAGTAAGGCCCTGCTCTCTGAGCCAGGCCTGTGCTAATCCAGAGAGAACATCAAGGTGCTTTTCCTACATTTTTTGTGCGGATTGAACCCTCCAGCATTCTACCTCTGAGCTACACCCCCAGCCCTATTTTATTTTACTTTTGTTTGACTGAGGGTGGGCCCAGAGAGAACTGTGAGCAGCAGGGTTTGGGCCCAAGGGTGGACTGAGATGTAGTCCTACCGTGGGCTCATATGTATTCGCTGTTGTAGAAAGGCAGAATGTAGGCATTAGCTACAGGGAAAAAACAAGAAGTGGCCAACTCTGGGTGGGGCTTCATGCTCCCAGCCTCTGGCCTCTATTGCTTTACCAGCCTCTTTGCCCAATCTGGCATAGAGTTCATGGTTCTTTCTTCTCTTTCCCTTATGTTTTAAAAATTTGCCAGGATGTATTCATTTTGAGTCACCACCCCCTCATGCCATTTTGGCATGGGGCTGTATTTCTATTTTCTGTATTTCTATCTTTTAATAAACTTCTTTAAATCTTCAATTTATTTATTTATTTATTTTTGCCAAACTGGAGACGGAACCACCTTGCTACATCGCTAGTCCTTTGCATTTTTATGTTGAGGCAGGATCTCACTAATTTTGAACCTGCCATCCTCCTGTCTCAGCCTCCTCAGTAGCTGGGATTACAGATGTGCGTCACATGCCCGGCCATGTTTCTTTATTTCACTGACGCCTTAGCTCCAGTCTCTAGTGACTTTTATTCTCAGCCTCTCCTCCCACCCTACTCAGTCATATGTTCTTGGAAAGATTCCAATTCTGGGGAAACTGGACTCTCCCTGAGCCTTATCTCAGCCTGCAGATGAGCAGTCAGCCTCTGGTAGAAGTTTCCCATGGAGGCAAGGGACTTCTACCAGAAAGGCAGGCAGGCAGGCGTGATCATCAATTGTAGCTGCAGCTTAGCGCCGCGCATGTGCCCTATTATAAATACAGGACAGTCATGTGTACTGTGTGGGTGACGCAGGCAGCCTCCTGACCTGTCTCCGTTCCTGTCCCTACATACCCACTTCCCAAAAGCATCCGAAAGCACAGCAGTGAGACAGTGCCTCTCGCTGCCAAATCCTCAGCCCCTCACTCACTTCCGTTGTACTTGGGATGGGACTCAAACTCCTTTTTCTCAGGGGATCTTCCGTGACTCAGTTTCTCCCTGCCTCTCTGCCCTCACCTCCCATCATATCCCCCTCCTCCCCTCCCTCTATTCTTGCTCACTCTGGGTACTTTCTCTTTTGTCTCCCCAAGGTTCATGTGCTGGAACTTGGTTCCCAGCATGGCAGTGTTAAGGTGGTAGAACCTTTAAGAGGCGGGGCTTCACGGAAAGTTATTAGACATGAGTGGATCAAGGCTGTCTGTCTCACAGGAGTAGGTCAGCTCTTGGGTGACTAGTTTAGATCTTGTAAGAGTGGGTTGTTATGAAGGGAGGCTGCCCCAGGACCACTCTGCATCTGGCTGGTTCTCTTTCTGCTTCTCTGTTGTGTTGTGTCGCAGCCAGGTGGCACCTCGCCAGGCCACTGGTGCCCTGCTGTTTGCACCTTCCAGCCACTGGAGTCATGAGCCAAGTAAACCTCTTTCTGTTATCAGTTATCCAGCCTCAGGCATTTTATTACAGCAACACAAAAGGGCCTTTGCCACTTGGTTACACAAGTTTTGTTTTTGCTTCAGACCTTGGCGTTCACTGTTTTCCTCTCCCAGATCTTTGTAGGGAGGACTTCTTCCCTTTCCATTGCAACTGCACAGCAAAGCCTTTCCTCCCTGCCTTAAAATTGCTCCTTCCTGTGTGTGTGTGTGTGTGTGTGTGTGTGTGTGTGTGTGTGTGTGTGACCTGGATGATTGAATCCAGGGGAACTCGACCACTTTGCTGAAATTCCAGCCTATTTATTTTATTTTATTTTATTTTATTTTATTTTATTTTTTTTGTGGTACTGGGGTTCCTGGAAGCCCTTCTACCTCCGGGCTACACTCTCAGACCTATTTTTACATTTTTATTTGGAAACAGGGTCCTAAGCCAGCGCGCGGCTGGCTTCGAACCTGCGCGATCCTCCTGTCTCTGCCTCTCAAGTGCGGGGATTACAAGCGTGCGCCACCACACCTGGCTATTTATTTATTTAATGTGGCACTGGAGATTGACTACACCTCCAGCCCAATTTTTTTTTTAAATTGAAACAGGGCTCCACTAAGTTGCAGAGTCTCCCTAAGTTTTTGAGGCTGACTGTGAACCTGTGATCGTCCTGTCTTGGCCTCCCAAATACTGGAATTACAGGTGTGTGCCACTGTACCCATCTCCTTCTTCATTTTTTAATCACATTTTTCCTTTCAAAGTTCTTTTCGCCAACTGAAATTCATTTTTGTTTACTTAGTTAGATTGGTAAATGCCTACTTAATATTTATTCTAGTCTCTCTTTTTTTAACTAACAGAACTCAATTTTCTTAAGGCCAAGAATATATCTAACTGGGCTTGTATTTCCCTTTGGCATCCCTTGATGTAGCCAGTAATTTTTACATATCACCTCTGAGCTGGAGCTTCCTGGAAAGCTCTTTAAAGGGGGCCCAAATCAGCTTGGAGTCATCTCTCTTGCTTGTCTTTCTTTTTAAAATTTTTATTGGTGCATTGTAGCCATACATCTTAATGGGATAAAAGATGGTGGAGGCATACATACACACATCACCCAGTTAGCCCTTACCCAGTTCCTGCTCTATTCCCTCCCCCTCCCTCCTTCCCATGCATGGCTTAGTGATTGACTTTGATATGTTTGTTTAAGTACATCATGTGCTTTAGAGAATTTCCCTCTCTCCCTCCCATCCCCTCAGTTGGGTCGCCTTATTTGCTCATCTATAGGATCTCCTTCATCTAGACTTCCTCCTGTTACCCGTTTCTCCCTAGCTTTCACAGATTAGGGAGAGCATCCAATTTCTGTAAATGCGTCGGTGGTATGGTGGTGAGCATAGCTGCCTTTCTTTCTCTTTCTTCTTGCTAGAATATAGATAAAATGAATGGAGCTGTGGCAACCATTTTGGAATTCGAGGTGCTGTGGCAGATGAAAGCTGCCTAAGTTGTGGCCGATTGGAAGGCTAGAAGTCTGGGTTCTCACGCTGTGAACTTTAGACTGCCGACCCCAATAATTATTTTATACAAAGGAAACTAGACCTCTAATTAGCATAAGTTGGTATTACTTGGGGGTTCTGCTATACTCAACGAAACCTATCTCTAACTAATAAACTTATTTATGGACTTTCTTCCTTGGCTAAAATGTGTCCCTTATGAGTCCTAGAACTTTGTCTTTACTGTTAGTATTAAATATCTGGTACTTATGATATCATATGGCACACAGTAGGAACTCAGTTAACTCTTCAGAGCATGGTGGAGCATGCTTGTAATCCCAGTACTTGGGAGGCTAAGACAGGAGGATCACAGGTTGGAGGACAGCCTCACCAACTTAGCGAGATCATGTTTCCAAAACCAAAAATAAAAAGGGCTGGGGGTGTATCTTGGGGGTAGAATGCCTGTGGGTTCAGACTAGTAAAACACACACACACACACACACACACACACACACACACACACACACACACACAGAATATATGGGAAGAGCAAGGACCTGATGAGATTTTATGAGGTGCTGTTTATGGTATGTGGATCAACAAGATAGGTGAGGTTATGTTAAAGTAATTGTATAAAATACCAGCACCCGACACACCAGACGTTCATTCCTGCTCCTCAGTGTAGCCACCTGCAGGTCTAAACAGCCTTCCAGGTGGCTGCTCTGTCCAGCACTGTTGGATGCTTTGACCTTGAAGTGTCTTTATCTACAGTTCATCATGCTTCCGAGTTCACCTTGGCAAAAGAAGAGAGTGCAGGGAATCGAATGCCAGCTCCTAAACACTTCTTCCTGGAAGTGATGCATGCCATTTTCACTTACATCTCATTGGCCAGAGTCAGTCACATGATTAACTCCATGAGGATGAGGGCGAGGGGGGAAGAGAATGAAATGTTGGAGAGCAACAGCGTTGTCTACCGCAGGATACTCACTGCCTCTGAAACAGCCGGGAAGGGAGCGGGTAGGGTCCTGGGCGGGCTCAGATGAGAAAGAAATGGCAAGAAAATCCAACTGAGATTACATCATTTGCAAGAAAAGGGAATGACCTGGAGAACATTATGTTAAGTGAGATTAGCCAATCACAGAGAGTGCAGGGTCATGTGTTTTCTTTAAGATGTGCAGGATAGGGAGTAATTGGAATACAAGAGAGACTCCAGATGATGAGGAGAAACCTCAGGGGAGCCAGGGAGGAGATATAAGGGTAGGGGTGGAGGAAGACTTCGGTTCATAAATAAAAATACTACCACAGCTTGTGGGGGGGGGATCTAATTGAGAATGCTGGTTCCAGCAGGGAGTAAAGAAGCTGTTCCTGCATGGATGCTTCCCTGAATCAAGTCTAAGGATGCCAGCTCCTGGGCCACATGGACCAGCCTGTTGCTCAGCCGGGGCTGTTGAGCACATCCGCCGTGTGCATTGAGGCTGGACCTCACTTTCTGATGCCACCAGGTACCAGGGTCCTCTATTCTGTTCTCAACTTGGCTCTACTGCTGTACCCAGCCCTGCTCCCATGGTGACACATCCTAAACCCTAAAACCTTTGTACCATCTTTGCACACATCCAAACCCAACACCTGATGTCCCATCACTTCAGGATTTGGGATTAAGCCATGAACAGACTCAAGCTAAAATGTGCTAGTTTGATAAAATAACTCACCTCCCCCATTTGCATTTTAATGGAGCTCTCAATGCCTGAAAGCAGAGGGGTTGTAATTTCAGGCACCCTGGTAAGCAGGTTGGGAAAATATTTTTCTCCAGAGGAGCCTTTTAGTGCTCCTTAAATCTTATCATACTACTCTGCAGACAGAACAGGACGTTTCTCTAGGCTGATTTCTGTCCCTTTTCCAGCCGGATACCTCCTGGGAAGAGGGTCAAATGATAACAACATAGGCCCTATTTTATTAAGTATATTGGCAGGAGAAGAAAGGAGACTTATTCAGAGGAGACGGGCTCAGGTGCGCAGAGCAAAACAAATAAGCCATCCCACCACCCTGTCCCCTGATAAAACCCCCGTTGGCGTTCCTGGTGGAATTATACTGCTTTTCCATAAAAGACAACTCGGCTTTTTGTGCAGTTGTGGAAACAGCGAGGCTTCTTCCCCACTGTTTGACATTTTCCATGCTTGTTGCTAAATCTTTGACAGGAGCATTAGCTGGGCTGAAGAATAATAGTGTTGTAAGAAAGCTGATAATGGCCTAGAAAAAAAAGTATGTATAATACATACCTTGACATTGAATCGCTGAATACTTTAATAAGTAATGCACACAAACGGAGGCCTTTTGTGTTGACATAAAATGTAAGCTCTACCTTTCTTCTCATTGAGAAGCATAAAGAACAGGAGCGGAAAATAGATGGAAAAAATTCAAATATTTTCCTTTGGGGACTTTGATGTGCCAATGTACTATACACCCATCGGTTCTTTTTAATTTCCTTAAGTGTTAGAGAGAATGAGAGTGAGACGGCGGGATAGAGTGTGTGCTGAATTTCTTAATGTTTCCCAGAAACCAGTTCCAGATGTGAGAAGCTTATTCTAACATGGCTTCCAGAATCCTGGGGGACTAGATGGGCTTATGTGAAGTCACAGAGGCTAAGGCTCCCGTGGCCCAGAGGAGAGCTCGGTGCTAAGATGAGCTTTTATGACCTGGACAGTAGCATCCCCTGGGCTGGAGCTGTTGGGCAGGATCTGTGATTCCAGACGGGGCCTCCCAGGTGGGGAGCGGATGAGAACAATAATTACAGTTGAGTGCACGAAACAGATTACGGTGACTCTTGTGATTTTTTTGGAATAGAAATCCATATGAAATACCAGTGCAAAGATTCCCCGACTAGAGCATTAGATGATGAACTCCAAGTGCTTTTATTCCTTTCTCTACTAAAGCTATTTCTGCCACTGCATCCCTCGTCCCAGCCTTTGCCCACCCTTCCTGCGGTTCTCAAAATGATTCTTCCCTGGTGACAGCTACTTCCCTACTCTCTGGATGAAATGTCAACTCCAAATCTGCCTAGTTGTCTTCCTGCAGATTATACTTAACCCTGGCTTCAGATGGATTTGTTTAGGATACGTTTTTGGATACAGGTAATAGGAAATGAGGCTCACAGTGGCTTGAATAATAGAGATTCTCCCTTTCTCTCTCTCTCTTTCTTTCCTTTCCTTTCCCTTTCTTTCTTTCTTTCTTTCTTTCTTTCTTTCTTTCTTTCTTTCTTTCTTTCTTTCTTTTTTTCTTTCTTTCTTTCTTTCTTTCTTTCTTTCTTTCTTTCTTTCTTTCTTTCTTTCTTTCTTTCTCTGTACTGGGAATTGAACCCAGAGGAATTCTACCTCTGAGCGACACCCCCAGTACTATTTTTTATTCTTTATTTTGAAACAGGGTCTCACTGAGTTGCAAAGGGCTTCTCTAAGTAGCTGAGACTGTACGTGAACCTGCGATCCTCCTGTCTCACCCTTCCAAATGCTGAGATTACAAGCGTGTGCTACCATGCCTGGCTCTAGAGATTCTTTTTCTTAATTTATTATTTTGTGGGACTAGGGAATGAACCCAGGGGCTTTCTATTCCGAGCTATATCCCCAGTCCCTTGTTTTTATTTTTTGTTTGGAAACAGGGTCTCACTAGATTGATGAGAGTCTCACCAAGTTGCTGGGGCTGGCTGCAAACCTGCGGTCTTTTAGTTGCAGCTTCTCAAGCACGAGGATGATGGGCATGTGCTACCATACCTGGCTTGAATAATATAGATTCATAATTTATCACATAACAAGAAGTCCTTTGGTGGGAGCCATGTGGTTGGAGCTGTGGCTCCCTAGCTCCATTGAGGTCTAGGCGCCTTCTAATTTCCACTCTGATGACTGTGTCTGGGTGTTTGGGCTTCACGCTTAATGCCTCATGGTCACCAAATGGTTGCTGTAGCCTTTTGCATTCAAGGAAGGAAGTAGGGATCCCGGTGGCAACAAGGATCCTCCTTTTTTTTAATTAGGGAGGGAATAACCATCTCCCTGGTGTGCACCAGTAGACTGACTTTCCAGCCTCATTGTCCAGTGATTGATCTCATGGCTATCCCTTGCTGCAAGATGGGTTGCTAAAATTAGCATCTTGTGAAGTTGGATAGGATTGTCACAGTTAACTTAGACTCATCAGGATTCATTGCTTGGAAGTGGGTAGGTTCCTGCAAGTAAGGAAATAGTCAAGGGTTTGTAGGGAATTACAGAATCTGCTGCAAAACTACCCAAAGGTGGGCCATATATCTATGTGTAAATGGTACATTTTATTTTATTTTATTCTATTTATTTATTTATTTTTGGTGGTACTGGGGTTCCTGGCAACACTTCTACCTCTGGGCTACACTCCCAGACCTATTTTATATTTTTATTTATTTGGAAACAGGGTCTCTTAAACCAGCGGGGCTGACTATGAACCTGGGTGATCCTCCTGTCTCTGCCTCCTAAGCATGGGGATTACAAGCTTGCACCACTATGCCTGGCTAGATGGTACATTTTAATCCTGCTATTGATATGCCAATATGTGTGTGTGTGTGTGTGTGTGTGTGTGTGTGTGTGTGTATGTGTCTTGTGCAGGTATGTTCCTGGATGATGGCTGCAAATGTCTAAACACAGAATAATTATTTTTTTCACTGATTTTCTTTTAAAAATGAACATGGATAGCCAGGCATGGTGGTGTACACCTATAATCTCAGAATTTGGGAGACTGAGACAGGAGGATTGCAGATTGGAGGTCAGCCTCAGCAACTTAGTGATATTCTTTTACAAGATAAAAAACTACAGTAAGGCTGGGGATGTAGCTTGGAGGTAGAATTCCCCTGACTTCCATTCCTAGTACCAAAAATAAATAAATAGAGAGGAGAGGGAGAGAACAAACATTGGTGTGTGTGTGTGTATGTGTGTGTGTGTGTGTGTGTGTGTGTGTGTGTGTATGGTACTGGGGTTCCTGGAAGCTCTTCTACCTCCGGGCTACACTCCCAGACCTATTTTTATATTTTTATTTAGAAACAGGGTCTCCTAAGCCAGCGCGCGTGGCTGGCTTCGAACCTGCGCGATCCTCCTGTCTCTGCCTCCCAAGCTTGGGGATTACAAGCATGCGCCACCACGCCTGGCCAAACATTGGTTTATATAAAAGTATTGAGCTCAAGATTATACCAAATTGTGCTTAAAATGGTGACAGTATGTGTTTGAAATATTTGAACAAATAGGTGTGCTCCAGAAAAGGGCCCCTCAGTGACTTTTGGGGATGTGAATTCTATATTTTATTTAACCATTATTATGAAATTGGGGATATATTCCATTTGAAAACATTATTATGTTGGTAGAAAATGTTGATAAAGGAGATGGCAAGTGGAGTTTCTCTATGGGTGGCTACACTTCCAAATTGGAGCTTCCCATCAGGAAAGGAAGACATTTCCCAGACCACTCTTCACAAACCAGTGGAGTCACATGTGGTCTCTAAGAAGAAGGCCTGGGAGGCTGTGGGTTAAGAACACTTTCCATGGTGTTGATGCACAAAGCTAAGAATCACTGTCATAGATCTAGACCCATAGAATTATGGGATTTGACATGATTTGGAATAATTTGGTTCAACTCCTCATGTTAGAGAAAAGAGAGCTGGGCGTGGTGGCGCACGCTTGTAATTCCAGCACTTGGGAGGCGGAGACAGGAAGATCGCGCAGGTTCGAAGCCAGCCTCAGCTACTTAGTGAGGCTCTCAGCAACTTAGTGAGACCTTGTTTCCAAATAAGAAATAAAATCAGGTTGGGTAGAATGCCTCTGGGTTCAATCCCCAGGCGTGTCCTTCCTCTCTCTCTCTCTCTCTCTCTCTCTCTCTCTCTCTCTCTCTCTCTCTCTCTCTCACACACACACACACACACACACACACACCAGATAAATAGAGAAAAGAGAAGCTATGAAGTGCATGAGTGGTGGAATGCCTACACAGTGTTAGACTTGAACATCACCCTCTCGTTTCTGATTTTTGTGCTTCTCCAGTACATCACCTTGATAGAAAAGGGATTTGGGATTTTTCTGTGGTGCTTCTACAGTTTTATTGTATTTTCTGAGCTTGGAATCTACTATGTCTCTTCAAATCTCTTACTCTTCTCATTTATCAGGGTGTTAATCACAATGTGAGATTTTTTTCATGGGAGTCATCAAACTTCTTAGAATTTCTTAGAATCACACGTGTATATCGCTTTATAATATTGACCATCACAATTTACCAGGAGGTATTAAGATAAAAAAGGACACATTACAAACAGAATTCTTAAATCTGAAGCTTTTATACATTTTGTGTTAGGTAACTTGTTCAAAATTTGGTGAAATGGGCTTATTTGCATTGAGAATTTACTTAGATCAGATTCACAAAGCTTATTATAAGGGGGAAGAAAAGGGCACTAGGATTTTATTCATGACAAGCTTTTTTGGAATGCTCATTATATACTACATAACTGTCTCAGTCAATACTTTCACTGATGTAATCTAAAATAACTGACCACGCAACTTAGAGGAAAGAATATTTGCTCACAGTTTTGGAGATCTAGAGGTTCAGTCCATGTCAAGCCAGGTCTGTGGAGGTCAGGGCAGAGAAAGGGAGAACATGTGAGGCTCTGCTCTCACATCATGGTGGCTGGAAGCAGAGAGAGCCAGGGAGGAGAAATCTTCATATAATTCCTAAGTCCCCACCCCCAGGAACCCCTTCTTAACAACCAAGCTCTGCTCCAACACTGGTACCTTGTTTCCATGAGGGCTAGGGGGACATTCTAAATACAACATTATAGTAGTGTTCCTGATACTACATTAAGGAAGGTCATGGGAAGGGTTTGGGATGGTGGGAGAGGGAGAAATCTTAACAGGCCACTCTAATATAATGTGATAACTACAACATTCAGTGAAAATACAAAGCACAGAGATGCCATGAGGAATGGAATTAACTTTTAGGGAAGGGTGGGAGAATGCTTTACATACAGGGAGTGGCTTCTGAGTTAAGTCCTATGTTGAGTAGAAACTCAGAAAAGGTACAAAGGGGACAGACATTCTGTGTCTGTGCAAACCACATGTGCAAAGGCCCTGGGTTATGAAGCAGCCTGCTATGCTGGGGAAAGTTTAAGGGCAAAATGATACATGGGAAGAGACTGTAAGTGGCAATGGAGAAGAGGCTAGCTGGGGAAAGGACTTAAGTGATATTGTTATAGTTAGATATAAAATGTTCCCTAAAGAGCTCATTTGTTAGTGTTTGTAGCTGATGCAATTGAGTCACAAGGGTTGTAATCCCAGAAGTAGATGAATCCATTGTAATGGTTTACCTGGGTGGTGCCAGGTAGGCCCTTGGATGTGGCTGGAGGAAGTGGTCCCTGGGGCGCAGCCTTAGGGTTACACAAATGGTTCCACCTCCCCCTGTTCTCTCTCTAGCTTCTTCCTCCATGATGTGAACACAACCCATGTGCTCTCCCTCTGCCTCCCGCTGCTGTGTCCTGAGATCCTTGGTCCCAGCTTCACATGGACTGAGCCCCAAACCGTAAGAAAATAAACCTTCTTTCCTAAGTTAACCAATTTTTCGATTACAACTATAAGAACACTGGTGGATAAGTTAAAGCATCTGGGCATCATCCCATATAAAGGGGACATGGGGGAAGTAAGTAGCTCAGGTTGAAGCTGCATTTGAAGTGGAACCTTCTAATAGCAAGACGTTGACTAGGGACTATTAATTAGGGACTATTAATTAGGGACTATGAGTATGACTGTGTGTAAGATTTCCAGGGGGTAGAAATAATGAGGTTAAAGAGGAATGGAAACAGCCAATAGGATTAAGAGGCCAAGTGGACAGGTCCCAGCAGCTGCCTGTATATAGATGATAAAGAAGAGGGAGGAACTGAGGATAATTTGGGAACAGAGCAACAGGAAGATAATGCTCCTTTTGTTATGTGGGGAATATAGAGTTGAGTGTTGGCCCTTGAATTGAGGTATCTAAAAGATATATGATGAAATTTTCTAACAATTCACAGAGACCTCTCTGGGGCTGTATCTTTGAATGTCATTATTTTGATGTTATTGTTTCGATCTCCTGTGTTGAGCAAGAAGAGACCCGAAGCCATAAACCAGGAATCCCTAACATTTAAGAAGTACATTTGCTAGCTTTTATTGCATAACAAACCACTTCAAACTTAAGGCCATGAAATAACAAACATTTGTAATTCCTCGTTATCCTGCGGTTTGGCTGGGTGGTTCCTTGAGTGGGCTGATGACCCAGGATGACCACTCTCACTTGTCTGGTGGTTGGCTGAACATCAGCCGGGGCAATACGACGACTTCCCATGTGTCTCTCATCCGCCGGCGGGCTTCTCCGCACTCCTCCCCATGCCGGTTACAGAATTCTCTAGAATAACCGGAATGAGAAACTCCAGCGCACAGCCCCACTCAGATTGCTGCTTACGTCACGTTTTCTTTGTGCCCTCGATCTGAACAAGTCACCTGGCAACCCCAGTGTCGGTGTCAAAATGGACTTAGAGTCTGGAAAGGAGTCTATTAACGGCTATTTTTACAAACCCTCTCCCTAGGGGTATGACAGGTGGGGAGAGAACCCACCAATTTACTTGGTGCCTGGTTGTGTGCCAGGCAACTTACAGAAGCTTGTGTAGAGATGAAAGACACTTACTAAGCCACGCATACTAAGTGACTAAGCTGTCATTCCAACCTTATTCCAGCTAGATCTAAAATTAGTACTTTCTCACACCCCCTGTGGCCTCAACCAAATTAGTAGAATCTCCTGGTGTCCTCTGATTCTCCCGCTGCACCAAGAACCCCTTTTGTTGCTGCCAAAACAAACAAACAAACAAACAAGGATAAAGTGGCCCTTAAAAAATGTGAGATTAGTGGCTATACACTTGTATTTGACCATTTGTTCTTGCATATGACTCAGGCTAATCGTTCCTCTGACGGTTTGTTAAGGGTGTTAGGACAGCGAGTACTGTTCACACGTTCTGGGTCTGGCACGTTTGGCTTGGGTTGACTCCCAGTCAGTTTTAGGCTTGCCTTGGAAAGGTGTTTATTTTTCCTCATGAAGTCTGTGCAATCTCTTCTTTCCGCCAGTGACAGTTTCTTCCTTTTGGGTTTGTTTGTGAGAGGGACACCCTGGAGCAGGCGTCCTGTAGCATCCTCACCCCTCCCGGGCCACTGAGTCTACTTTACATGATTAGCTTTCAGTGGAAACTCTGTGTGTGTGTGTGTGTGTGTGTGTGTGTGTGTGTGTGTGTGTGTGTTGCATAATTTGGTGTAATTTGCGTGAATCATCAGGAGGCCCCGGGGAATTCCTTACCTTACTAACTCCTTTACTAGTCTTGGAAATGAGAACATTGGATTAGATGTCATGTAAACTGGTGCTCACCTTTAAGAACTCATTGTTGATGGTTTGCAATTCTTACTTGAGAGGTCACAGAGAAGGACAAAGGTCTGGGTTAGCTTGCTGTGCAGAATTCCCTGTGGTCTCGGCCCCCATGGCCTCTATAACCTTATTTCCTGCTACCCCCTGCATAGCCATGATATATAACACCTGCTGTTTGCTGAGGACCCATGCTTCTTTATGTATGCTATTAAATTGCACATATGGAGCTAGATGGTGGCGTACACCTGTAATCCCAGTATTTGGGAGGCTGAGGCAGTAGGATTACAGGTTTGAGGCCAAACTCAGCAATGTAGTAAGACTCCTAGAAACCTGGAGAGATCCTCTCTCAAAAAAACAAAGAATAAAAAGGGGCTTTGGAGTAGCCCAGAAGTAGAATGTCACACACACACACACACACACACACACACACACACACACACACACACACCACAGAGAGCACACGTGCTTTCTCTTCCTGGAAGGCCCTCATCCTTAGAATCCTTCTTTCTTTTCAATCCCAGCTCAGACCTCTGAGGTGGCAGCCACAGTCTATACATGCCTCCCAGGTTCAGATAGAGTGGGGATCCCCTCCCCATGCCCTGTGGTGTCCTGTGTACATTTAGAGCAAGGTAAGGCCACTCTGCATTGTGATTTTGAGTCTCTTCCTGAGAGTAGGACTTTTTCAAAGAACCGTGGCATGGTTCTCTGCCTCTAGCTCCCTAGCTCAGGGCTTGGTGCATAGGCTCACCATATATGAGTCTGCATAGCTGTCCATCATAACCTATAAACCTCCAGCCTCTCCCACTTTTCCTGGTTTATGATGCTTAGCTCCATCTTTCAGTGCTGGGAGAATGTCTTAAAATTGCCACTGCCTCTTAAACACTTATGTTTGGCAGAAAGTCAAGGTGTCTCCATCCTCTGGAGAGCAATGTTGAATTCCAGGCAAGTTTCAGAACTCCCTAACCGGGCATGGTGGTGCACACTTGCAATCCCAGCATTTGGGAGGCTGAGACAGGAGGATCACAGTTCGAAGACAGCCTCAGCTACTTAGCTCTTTGCAATTCAATGACACCATGTTTCCAAATAAAGAATAAGAAATAGGGCTGGGGGTGTAGTTCAGAGGTAGAATGCACCTAGGTTTAATTCCCAGTACTGCAAAAAAAAAAAAAAAAATTCCCATACCTGACCGTTCACTCACATCTGGTTGTTGGCAACTTGAGGTCTGTGGAGCTATGATGTTGTTGTGTTTTCAGAGAATGAATAAATATTGCTCCAGTTTCTGACATTTCCAATGGGCCAATGAGTAATCTAGGCTACATGCCAGATGGATGGAGGAAGGAAAACCATGGAATGACACGGAGGGAATCACAGAAGTCCCAGAGAGTGTCCAAGCTTGGGTTACTGGGAGGATGGGTGGTGGTGCCATTTGAAGACATGATTAGCGCAGGAGGATTTTTAGATTGTAGGGGAAAGAAGATAAATGCTTGATCATGCTGAGCTCAGTTTGTGAGACTCCAGTAGATAGAAATGTGAGCTTTAGACTAGCCAGAACCATGATGAGGAAGACTCAGTTTATTGAAGCTGAGAGAGTAGAGGGATTTCCAAGACAGACAATATAGAGAGAAGGAGGACCTGGTGAAGCTGGGTCATGGTCCATTTGGGCTTACTGTAAGTTGAAAATACCATGGCTGAGTAATTTTATGAAGCATAGAGGCTTATGTGGTTTATGATTGTGGTGGCTGGAGGGTCCAAGAAACATGACACTAGGGTCCTAATGAGGCCCCTGGCTGTGTCACAACATGGTGGAAAAGCAGAAAGGGAAATGGCTGTGTATAAAAGGGGCCAAGCGCGCACGCACGCGCACGTGTGTGTGTGTGTGTGTGTGTGTGTGTGTGTGTGTGTCTCAAGGGCAAGTCAGTTCTTGTAAGAGGAGGTTTTTAGAAACACAGTCTCCCCCAATCTATTCCAAGAGACCAGCATCTACTGACTCATAAAGGTAGAGCCCATGACCTAATTACCTTCCCTGAGGCTCCCCTCTTAAAGACA
Organism: Muscardinus avellanarius; assembly: GCF_963383645.1. NCBI lineage: Eukaryota > Metazoa > Chordata > Mammalia > Rodentia > Gliridae > Muscardinus > Muscardinus avellanarius. The sequence continues at coordinate 84,741,937 of NC_137796.1, read as the reverse complement.
CCACTGCCACAACACTGCCACCCTGGGGACCAAGCTTCCAGCGCACGGACCTTTTGGGTTTATGCACAAACCATATCCAGAGCACAGCAGGAGACCTGGAGGGCATCTGTTCTGACAATGAGCCAGAGGGATGGCGAAAGACGTAGGAGCCCCCATAGAATATAAAAATCACTGGAATCTTTGGAGAAGTTTGTTGAGAATTTGTTCGGAGGCTCTGAAGAAAACTCTTATTTATATATCTTAAGTGAAAAATAGAATTAAATGATGCCCTCCTCGACTGTGTGCAGAATATTTAGAGACTTGTGCACGAAGTGTGGCTCTCTTCAGACAATCTGATCTGCTGAGTCAGCTCACACAATCAGCAAGAAGAGATGGATTTTGCACAGAAGTGAGGAAAATTTCAATAAGATGCTGATGATCAATGGGAATGTCATAGGGCACGGCATCACTGTGGTTTTAATACTAGTAAAGCTCTTGACTTTTTAACAATATGTGTGTGTGTGTGTGTGTGTGTGTGTGTGTGTGTTCTAGTCTTTCCCTAAAAGTAAAAGATATATTTCTGGTTTTATAAGTTCAATAAAACTAAATCTAGATGGAATGCTTCCTATAGAGGTTTTTTAAAAATGTGTGTGTGTGTGTGTGTGTGTGTGTGTGTGTGTGTGTTTGTATTTAAATAAGTAGGCCAGGTGTGGTACCACATGCCTGTAATCATGGTACTTGGGAGGCTGACAGGAGGGTCGTAGGTTTGTGACCAGCCTCTGCAACTTAGCAAGGCTCTCTGCAACTTAGTGAGAGCCTGTTTCAAAATTTAAAAAAAATAAAATAAAATAGGGCTATGGTGTAGCTCAGAGATAGAATGCCCCTGGATTCAGTCTCCAGTACCCATTCCTCACATAGTACTCAGAAAGTACCTTAGGATTTCTTATTAATAGTGGTAAAATATATATAAATTGAGCACACTGACGATGTTTTATAAGCATCATCAGTATTCATTTCCAGAACTTTATCTAATCATCCCCAGTGAAAACTCTGTACCCACTAAACCATAGCTCCCAGTTTCCCCCTTCTCCCAGCCTCTGCATACAGAATCATATAATAGTTTTCTTTTTGTGTCTGGTTTATTTCACTTAGCATATCCTTAGGAATTCTTGACAGCACTCTGGAATTTGGCTGCCCCAATGTTTTGGATACAGATTTCTGTAGTATGTGACATAATTCCTCAATTATTTTCCTAGGAGGCATTTGCTCAGCCTCTTCTGAAATCATAATAGAAACTTCTCTCTGAAGAAGCCATTTTGCACATCGTTAGTACAACCTCCATGGCGACCATGGTGTGATGTGGTCCTGGCGGTGGCCTCTGTGGAGGAGCTGTGGGCGATGGTAGTGCTGACCCGCCACAAAGGTGCCCCGCACCATGTGCTCTGGTCACGTGGGGCCCTTGGCGATCCGTCAGTTTGAAATAGATGCCTGGACTCCCTTTATCCTGAGTCATCCTGACCCCTGTGGAGTGAACACTTGTGGCATATCAAAATACTTCTTCACTATAATGGTTTTAATATATATTTTTTTACAAGTCCTGATTTTTAAAATTAGATTTTTTTTTTTTTTTTTTTTTGGTGGTACTGGGGTTCCTGGAAGCCCTTCTACCTCCGGGCTACACTCCCAGACCTATTTTTTACATTTTCATTTTGGAAACAGGGTCTCCTAAACCAGCGCGCGCGGCTGGCTTCGAACCTGCGCGATCCTCCTGTCTCTGCCTCCCAAGCGCGGGGATTACAAGCGTGTGCCACCACGCCCGGCTTAAAATTAGATTTAACAGACATAAAATTACTTTGTCAAATTGCTGTAAAAGTTCCTAATCCTGAGTTCCAGTTTCTGTCACTGTCTGGTATGAAAGGTCCTCAGACCACACCTTCCATGGCCCCAGGGTGGGCAGCTTCATCCTCGGAGGTGAATAGTTTTATTTTTCTTTCTTTCTTTTTTTTTTTTTTTTTGGAGTGGGGCAGTGCTAGGGATTGAACCCAGGGGCCTTCTACCTCTGAGCTATATCCCCAGCCCTATTTTATTTTTTATTTGAAAGTAGGGTCTTGCTAAGTTGCTAAGAGCCTTGCTAAGATGCCAAGGCTGGCTTGGAACCTGCAATCCTCTTGTCTCATCCTCTCAAGAACTCGGATTACAGGTGTGCACCACCACACCTGGCTATTTTTTAATTTCTTTCTTTTTTTTTTTTTTTTTGAAACAGGGTCACACTAGGTTGCTGGGTGAGGTCTTATCAACAATATTTAAATCTCTGAGCAATTCCTGGTGCGTGTGATGCAGATATCTCTAACGATTCTGTAAGTTAATGTGATACAGAGTCTTAATAGAAGTTGAGATTCTAAGAAATCTTATCAAGGCCTATATTAAACGCCAGAGAAAATAATGCTTTAGTGTTCAGTCAGCTTTCAGTATCCATGGGTTCCACATCAGTGAATTCAACCAGTCAGGGATTAAAGATATTTGGAAAAAGATATTGAATTTGAATTTGAATTGAAAGTGTATAGAATTTTTCTTCTTGTTTTTTTAAGCAATGCAGTATAACAGCTATTTACATGGCGTCTACATTGTACCAGGTATTATAAGTCATCTAGAGAGGATTTAAAGTACATGTAATGATGTTAATGGGTTATTTGCAAATACCGCACCATTTTATATAAGGGACTTGAGCATCTATAGATTTTGGTATCCACAGGGGTGGTGGTGGTGGTGGTGGGATGTCCCAGAACCAATCCCCAAGGGATAATGGGGAACAATTGTACTTAGAAAGTCGTAATTAAAATTTAAAAAAACTGAATATAGTGGCACATGCCTGTAATCCCAGTACCTGGGAGGCTGAGACAGGAGGATCACAGATCCGAGGATAGCCTCAGCAGTGTAGTGAGACTCTCAGTGACCAAGCAAGACCTTGTTTCAAAACAAAAAACAAACAAAAATAAGAAGGGCTGAGGGTATAGCTCAGAGGTATAGCATGCCCCTGGGTTCAATCCCCAATACCACACCACACATACCCAAAGTAAAAATAATAAGTAAACAAATAAGTAAATAAATAAATAAATAAATACAAACAGCGTCTCTTTAGCTAATGAATCTCAGGATGCAGGCTGATGGACATCCTCCTCCCCAGTACAACAGGTCATGTTGTGTAATGCACATTGCCTGGGTACTGGAGTGTAGACCTGGGTGCAATTCCATTTATAAACTACGTGTGTTTAGGCAAGTACTTAATCTCTCAGAGCCTTATGGATTAAAAATATTGGAAAGATTGAATGGGAGAGCATCTTGAGCTGGTGCCTGGCATAGAACAAGCAATTACACACTGGGTTTCTTCTTCCTGATTCCTCTGCCTTGGTTCACAAAGCTGCTTTTAAATACTCAGGTTAGAGGTGGGAAGCAGTCAATTGCTTCACAGTAGTGGTTGATAACAGATTGATACTGCCTGCTGTTGCCTGCCTTTTTTTTTTTTTTTTTTTTCCTGGAGAGTCTGCAGTCCTTGTCTCTTAAAGAGATTGTGTCTGGTAGCAGTAAACAGGCTTTTAGCAAAATAGCTCTTTAATCCCATTCGAGCATATTCTGCACTCACAATAGAAATGCAAATGAAAGCGAAAATGAGATTTTTTTTTTTTTACCTAATGGTTGGGCAAAGGTCAAGAGTTTGATATCATGCTGGGTGAGGGTGGGTATTGGACAGTAGGTACCAGAAGAGACTAAATGGGGAACAACATTTATGGAGAGCAATTTAGCAATGCTTATCAAATCACGAATGTACATTTCACTTCTAGATTTTTATTTCTATTTGCCCATATGCAAAAGAAGTTATTTGCTGCCATAATCTTCAAGATATGTTTTTAAGTAAAAAATGCAAAGTCCAGCAGAATGTGTATACCTTGTTGTATATGTAATATTTGTGTTAAATTTAAAAAAAAATCATGCATATATTTAAGAGAGTAATTTGGACCACCTCAGACATGTTTTAACTGTGGACACTCCAAGGAAACAAAATGGAATCACAGTGTTTGTAGGAATATGTAGTAATGTTTAGTCTTCTCTATAGGTGTGAAATGTGGGTCTTCCAGAGTTTTCTGCTTCAGTAAATTACATAAGGTCAAATTGGACTTGTTGACTTTCTCTTCTCTCAACATCTAGGTCAGGGTCTGCCTCCAAAAAACACTGTTGAAGCTGAATGTGGTGGCATAGGCCTGTAATCCGATTACTTGGGAGACTGAGACAGGAGGATCACAGGTTCAAGATCAGTCTCTGTAATTTGTGAAGACTCTCAGCAACCTACCGAGAGACCCTGTTTCAAAACAAAACAAAACAAAAGAATGAAGGTTGAGAGTATAATGAGGAGGTATAATGCCCCTGAGTTCAATTCCAACACACACACACACACACACACACACACACACACACACACACACACTTTCTTAAATAATCCAATTAAAAAATCTTAAATAATCCAATAAAAAAATAAAGAAGCAAATCTAGACCATTAAATTCAGTTAAAAATGTCCTTTCTCTGCTTGCTTTTATATCTACCCTTTTTCTTTGCCACATTTAAGAAACGATCTACTGCTCCTCTTATCTAGGTCATTCCCATCCTCAGTCTTCCCACTCTTACAACACGCCACACTGTTGTAGGTTGCAATGTTCTTTTCCTATTATTCTGTAAGCATTGAGATGCTTCTTTCTCCCACAACCATACTGCATGACGTTCAGTTCCCTGAAATGTCCTGTCTTTTACCTCTGTACCTTCTTCCAGATGAACTTAATTCTGCCTTGATGGCCACCCTATTCCCACTTTCTTTTATTATCTAGCTCCTTTGCGTTCTTCAGGCCTCAGAAATCTGATGTCATTTCCTCAAGAAGTATTACCTGGCCACCCATTCAGTGAGCCACCACTTCTATGCATTATTGTCACACTCATAGAATAATTGTTGCATACAGTGATCTTCCTTCATCCAAGGAGGATGTGCTTTAAGACTCTGGTGAATGCCTGCAGCTGCAGAGCGTACTCAACTGTATACAAGGCTTTGTCCATAGATACATCACAAAGTTTAATTTATAAATTGGGCACAGTAAGAGATTAACAAAAATAACTAGTAATAGCATATACCACTTATAACAGTATGGTATAATGAAAGTTATAAGAATGTGGTCTCTCAAGTATCTTTATTGCACTATAGTCACTTCTCCTGTGATGATGAGAGATGATACTAAAAGGAAGCACGTTTTGGCATATCTAAATCGCCAGCATTATTGTTCTTGCATTTTGGGTCTATTATTAAGTACAATAAGTGTTAGTAGAATATATTAGCACAGTGACACCATAAAAGTTGATCTGATAGCCAAAATGGCTTACACAGTAACTGGTGGGTGGGTAGCATATACAACACGGATACTGTGGATAAAGGGATGATTCACATGCTAGGTAGAAGACAGCCTCAGTCTTCACCATGCTATTCAGACCATTCACAATTTAAAATTTTTATATTCTTTATTTCTAGAATTTTCCACTTAATAGTTTTTGGACCACAGTTGGCTATGAGTAACTAAAATTGAGGGAAGTAAAACTCTAGACAAAGGGAAGACTATTATGCTATACTTTTAAACTTTATTTTTTTCTATTTTTCTACTAGACCACAACAATGTCATATTCCACCTAAATTTCCTGGAAGCTGTGTCAGGACTCAGTCAATCGTAGATGCTCAATAAATATAGGTGGACTGAGGGAAAGCACACAACACAGACCAGTTTACAGTTTACAAGGAGTTTATAAGCTTTATTGTGCTAAGCTGGATCTTCTACTTCAGTTATTTCTATTTAGGCGATGGCTTGTGAGTCACCATTGGCTGTTTGCTGCACATTCCTCAGTCCTCAAGGAAGTGGAGTGATCTGAGTTGTAGTCTGGGAAGAGTATTCAGAACTCGATCAGCCAAGTTTAGCCCTCCTGTTTCTTTTGGAATGAGTTTGCCCCAATAGACTGAGCTTTCTTTTGTTCCTTCAAGCACTAAGCCTTATTTGACAGTCCCTCCCCCCTCATTTTTGTGTGTGGAGGTCTGCTTTAACACAGTGTGGCCAGGGGTCGAGTGGTTCATCTGCTTCATTCTGGAGTTCAAGTGGTAGGACCATTACATCCAGACCATGACACATAGCATCTGCTCTCAACCTGGTCTCTCTCAGAAATAAAGGTAAAAATCCATCTGACCCTTCACTTTGGGCTTAGTTGGGAAAGAGACATAAAGACATATGACCAAGGATGCCTTAGTAAATACTGTGGGGATGTAACTTTATTCCCATTTAATTGATGTGGATACTGAGACCCTGGAGTGGTTTATTGACAGATCTACAGTCAGGATGTTGCTATGACCTAATATCAGGTCTCCTGACTCTTCATACTATCCTCTTTCCATTTGAGTTGTTTTGTGAATTTTCCTCCCACTGTCTGGACTTGCAGCCAAAATTCCCACACAGGGTGGAAGGAGAAACCCGGGCATCTTTAAGGACCATTCAATCCGGAGTCTATAATTCATCTTGTGGGCTGGCATATGGGCCCATTTCTTTGTGATCCTTCCCCACAGGGCACATGCTAAGCATTCAGTAAATGCATGCTTGCCACCAGCCTGATCGTTTAGCATGAGGGGCCCTCAAGAACAGAAAAACAGGCTGTGTAAACATTCACTACAGATGGTCGCAAAGGAGCTATGAAGTCATGTCTTCAGGATGAGAAGTGCAGAGCAGTGGTTTTCTCCATCACACCCACAGGTACAGGTCAAGGGCTGTCAATCACATCATCCTCAGAAGAGAGGACTGTGAACGTGAGCTCAGGGGGGAGCGGTGAGCTGCTGGACCACCAGCTCCATCCCCTGCCTAGGCCCCATGGAGCCAGGCTTTCTGCTACAGCATGCAGTTTCTCCAATAAGCTCAGCTTTGCAAAACCGTTTCCCTTTCCTTTTTATGTGTTTTCTGGGCTTTCAAACCCATGGGTATTTTGAGGAAAACATACTCCATATGTTTCTGATTTACTTACATTAAACTTGCCAGAAGTTTCTTTTGTAGAATCTATTTCACGTCTGGGAAACCTTTTCAGTCTGTTTTGCAGAGCCTTTTAGCCTAGATCTTCACACTCAAAAGGAAGCAGAAAATTGAAACAATTATTAGAATATAATTGAGACCAGAAAACCCCCTTTGCCTTTGTTACCTGAGCACTTCTGGAAAAAAGGTAAAGTTAGACGGACCCTGATATGAAGGTAATCTTCTTAGTTATCAACTTCGTGTTTCATCGTGGACACAATCCTTAAAGACTAACCTCTCTTTTTCAGGGTTTTGGTTTCCCAGCTAAGTTAATCTTGGCTAAGTGTCCTTGGTCTGTTTCCTATTCAGAAATCTCTGAATTGGAGTAGGTTATAAATTTGATAAAGTGCTTTTATTTATTTATTCTTTGCTCAGAGGAGAGGGTGACATAAATCCAAGCAGAAATAATGTACATAAAACTTTCATGCTGTACTACTAACTTTCAGATGATAAGTATTATTATTTTTATTAGCAATAAATGTCAAAACATTGAAGAGTGGTAGAGAGAGTTGAAGTGGTCGGAAAAAGAGTATATTGAGGGCGAAACTTTGACAGCCCTCTTAAGAAACAGGGAAAGGCAAATTATAGCCAACCCACCCAAGATACACAGGGATTTAAAATGCTAAAAGAGTTCTTCCAGTCATCCAAGTTCCTAATCTAGAAGGCAGGATGTGAGTCAAACGTTGATGTGAAAAGCTAGGGCTTCCTAAGAGCAGAACAGAGCCTCCTCACCACCAGATCCTCACCCCAGTACTGGCAGGGCTGTGGGTTATCTATCACATATTGGCAACTTACCCCTGTTATCAACTTTCAGGTGAATTTTTTTTTTAGCTACTTTTTCTAACATTTTCAGAAAGTGAAAATTTCATTTTGGAATCTTATTTTCCACACTTTCCTCCGTTTGCAAAATTGAACTCATATTTTCACTCAAAAGGTGTTTATGCTGAGTTGTCCCAGAAATTACAACTTGTCAAAGCAGAGAGACAGTGTGATATGCAGAGAAAAACGAAAGGTCTATGGGAAAGAGTACAGACTTTGAAAATGGGGAGCTGAGGCTTTATAGCAGGCACTGACTTTTAACTCCTATAGTGCAGGAAATTTCAAAAAGGAGTGAAATGATAGAAAAGGGAAGGGAAGGAGATGAGAAGCAGGTGGTTCCCAGGGACTTTTGCTCTAAGCGGGCCATTTAATACTTCTGGAGAGCAGCTTCTTCAAATGTTGGATTATATGATTATCATGTCCCTTTCTTGATAAAAAATGCATAATTAATCTGTCCCCTGACCAAAAAACAAAACAAAAAAACAATAACAACAACAAAAAGTGGTGGTTAGAGAAACAACAATAATAGGACCAACAGCCCTAAGGTTTGCTGAAGGCCTTTAGTCAAAGGAAGAGCCAATCAACCAGGCATGGTGGCGCGCACTTGTAATCCCTGTGCTTGGGAGGCGGAGACCGGAGGGTTGCACAGGTTCAAAGCCAGCCTCAGCTACTTAGTGAGGCTCTCAGCAACTTAGTGAGGCCCTGTTTCCAAATAAAGTATAAAATAGGTCTGGGAGTATAGCCTGGAGGTAGAAAAGTCCCTGGGTTCCACCCCCAGTACCACAAAAAAAGAAGAAGAAGAAGAAGAAGAAGAAGAAGAAGAAGAAGAAGAAGAAGAAGAAGAGGAGGAGGAGGAGGAGGAGGAGGAGGAGGAGGAGGAGGAGGAGGAGGAGGAGGGAGAGGAGGAGGAAGAGGAGGAGGAAGAAGAAGAGGAAGAAGAGGAGGAGGAGGAAGAGGAAGAAGAAGAGGAGGAGGAAGAGGAGGAGGAGGAGGAGGAGGAGGAGGAGGAGCCAGTGCTGGGTGTAGTGGTGTATCCTTGTAATCCCAGCATTTGGGAGGCAGAGACTGGAGGATCACGGTTTGTGGACAGCCTCAGCTACTTAGCAACTTCGACTCAGTGAGACCCTGTTTCCAAAAATAAAAAGCCTAAAAAATAGGACCGAGGGTGTAGTTCAGAGGTACAATGCCCCTGGGTTCCATCCCTAATACCACACATGCACACAAAAAAAGAGCCAACAGTGAGGCCCAGTGTGGTTGGCCTCAAACTCAAATTTTAGTCTATTAAATTTTATTTCAGAGCCTCTTCCACTATAGAAAGTGCCAAACTGGAATTTGTCCTCAGAATATACATAAGATGCTCAAAATTGCATGATATTGACACTATTTATAATTTGTTATTTAGATACTTAGCATTTTATAAATGTGACCTTTTGGGTAATTGTATACTACTGGATATTGCTTCATAATATTTAAATCTGAAATTTCATGTATTGAGCTGGTATAAAATTAGAGGTTCCTGTCCTCATCCTTAAGAACATACCAATTTTCTTGCCTACTTAAAAGGTCTTATTTTTAAATATGAGAAAATATGGTTTTTATGTTTTTTTTTTTACTTCAATTAAACCAGATGAAATCTTAACTTTTTTGGTTTTTTGGTGGTATTAGGAATCAAATCCAGGGACATTCTACCTCTGAGCTACACCCCTGCCCCTTTTATTTTTCATTTGGAAACAGGGGCTTGCTAGGTTATTGAGTCTCTTTAAATTGCTGAGGCTGGTCTCAAACCTGCGATCCTTCCGTCTCAGCCTCCCAAGTACTGGAATTACAGGTGTGCGCAGTGCCACACCAAAACCTTAACTTTTATTTCCTTCCTTCCTCCAGTTATACTCTGCCTAACCTGAACACCTGCTTTCCTAGAACATACCTGTTACTCAGCAGATTTTAGGCTTGGCTCTCCTCCTCCCTACCTGGGTGAGTTTATATACCTTTTTTATGCTCTCTGGGCTTCCATTTTATTATCTGAAGAAAACAGCGCTTGTTAAATAGGTACATTTGTTTCTGGCACCCTATCATCATATTTGAAACAGATATATATTTTTTCAATTTCATTGGAAAATATATAGAAAGGAATACATAAGAAGAGTAGTTAATCCAGAAGGCTAGTGACTCCAGTCTTTCACACAGGAAACAAACAAACAAACAAACAAACAAACAATTAGTCCAGGTAAACTTATTCCAAGCATTTTTAGTTAAGGTAGGCCACCACTCATCTGGGAAGATAGCTTTGTGGCTGGAAGGATACCATCGTTTTCCCCTGGGTGTGAGGCGAAATGTTTTTCTGTACAGTTGTTTTCACATAGCACACTGACATGCTATAGAATCCCTGACACAGGCATTTCCCACGCAATGCTAACCTCAAATCCTGTTTAAAAAACAATTTAAAAGATCCATATGGATTCATATATATGGGGCTGGGTGGGGAGTGTGCATAAACCCTGTTATCATGTGCCTTAGGTTGGAGACCAAATGTTCAGCCATATTTGATCGGACAAATCGCAATTCTAAACATAATACTAGAACAATGCCACTTAATTGAAACAGAAAATCGCCACCGGCTTCTCAGCGTGGCAGTAAAGACATCGTGTTTTTAGGTCACTTCTGTATCATTCCTGTGACCTAGTTTCCATCACTCACTGGGCTACATTAGTGAACATTTCATTGCATGCAAGTTAAGATCTGGAAGAGCAATCTGTAGTTAGCTTTCTGTTTGTCAGGATCCCTTGTACAATTACCCATAATCTTTTTCTCTTTTTTTTGTGGTACGCAGGGGTGTTCTACCTCCACGTTACACCCCCAGCCCCTTTTTTTGTTTTGAAACAGGGTCTTGTTAGGTTGTTGAGAGTCTCACTGAGTTGCTGAAGCTGTCCTTGAATCTGTGATTCTCCTGTCTCAGCCTCTCAAGTACTGGGATTATAGGTGTAGGCCACCAAGCCTCTCTTTTTTAATTTAATATAGTCTCTGTTTGGGCCTCTGCCAAGAAAATGCTTTCTTATGAGAACAAACTGCTTACAATAAGGCTGAAAACCTTTTGAATGTGCTTAAGTAGAAGGATGAAAGTTAAAATTGCTGAGTAAATAAATACCAAAGGTAGTGAGAGCACAAATTTTAGGTCAAGTTCTACTGTTTTTGATTTTCTAGGAGGGAAGTGACAACTGGAGTCAGATAGTGAAGTTCTGGAGGAAAAGGTAGGGAGAGGACAATACTAGTTGGACCTTCTTACCAGTCTTCTCTGCGTCTTTGCAGTAAAGGAGTCAGTGCCTCTCAGAGCCCTTCAACACATGCGTTCTCCTCAGAAACATCCCTAGAAAACGAGTTGGGAGATTGAAAATTTCCTTATTAGCCGGGGTGTGACCTCCAGCTCATCCCCATCCTGATGCCATGACCCAGGCTAGGTCGACCTCTCTGAGCCTTGGTTTCTTTACTGTTCAAAAGATGAGGGCAGGGATTTCAATTCTACAGAATCTTGTAAGGAATCAGTGACACGATCATTACAGAAGTGATCGTACTGCTCTTGGTACACGTAGATGCTCAATAAATGTTACTTCTTAATTTCTGTAACCGCATCTGTTAAGGACTTTAGATGTTGCTTGGCCTTAGAAGTCCGTCTTATGTATAAATGAATGTTTGGCTTCCCATTTCCAGAACACTGTTTGAAAAAAGAGACAAGAGTTCCGGCACAGTACTACAAGGCCTTTGCTTATGTGTAGGTCTTGTTGGTGTTCTAATATTCCAGACACTAAATCCTGCAGGCTTTTCTGCATCTTCCTTCTCCTAATTTATTTGGGATTTAAGTGGTTGTACCTATCATATCTCCCTCGACTCTTGACTAGTCCCTTTTTCTTCCAACTTGGGTCTTAGCATCACCCCAAAACTGTCTAACTACGTCTGGGATCATCGTAGTTAATATTTATTTATGCTTTCTAGATGTTAGGCTTTGTATGAAGTGGGTGACCCCACCTACTCTCATTTAGCATGATCTCACAACAACCCCCAAAAGGAAGATCCTTTAATTATCTACATGTGAGAGTCAGATACCTGTGTCTTGAAGAGTTGAAGACACTGGAGCTAATATGTAGCAGAAATAGAATTTGAATCCAGGATTATACAACTTCTAAACCAAGGCTCAGCACTGCACTGTAGAGATTATTCAGTACCACCTCTCTGCAGACTCTGAGAAGGCAGTGTTTTGAGTGCTGGAGGGCGTGGACTCTTCATCTACAAAGGGAACAATTTGGCAACAGAAACCACTCAGCTGAAACATTTAGTGGCTATGAACAGGATGCAATTAAGTCTATAACCTCTTATGATCACCCAAAGTATCATTTAGAAATGAGAACTCTTTCCAGTGAGCGGCTGGATGATGTAGGTGTTCATGTTTGTTACCTGTAATGGCTGTGCTTATCATTCTGGATGGATGAGCAGGAAATACCTTTAAGTATAGTGATGAACAATTGGAAGAATCTGAGTGACCCTGTAGCCTCTCAAAGGGGAGGCTTCTTCCACATGCTAGAGGTTCTAATTTAGAGTTGTGCCCATTCCTTTAGGGCAAGGGACCAGGATGGCTTCAGCGATAGTGAGAAAGACATTATTTTCTGGCAGGACAGAGACAAGTTGGAGAGTTTCCTTCCATGCTGGCCACTAGCATAGAGATGTTGCTTCCCTCTGCTTTGTGGTCTACAGCCTGGGTGGTGGGGGAGCATGAAGTTGAGAGTGGTAGAATTTGATTGCTCGTTTAGAAATAACTCAAGGAGGCAGCCAGGTAGGTCAGCTGGTACTTGCAAGAAGAGCAAGAAAGCATAGAGCAAGAAAAATCTTAACGTCTCTACAGATATAGTGTACCTATCACCACCCCCTCCTTTGATTTACAAGGCAAAGAACATAGAACATAGGCATGGTGGCACACACCTGTAATCTTCTCTAGAGAGAAGAATACATAACTTCCCTAGCTTACTAGGCAGTTGTGGCATAGCCAAGACGCTGCTTGCTTTGGAACAGAATAGGGCTGGGTTTGAATCCCCATTGTTATTTTTGTGGTGCTGGAGATCCAACCCAGGGCTTCAGGCATGCTAGGCAAGCTCTACCACTGATCTACACCTCCAGCCCCCATACTTTCAATTTTTAGGAATGTGACTTTTGACAGTTTAGTTGTCCTCTTTGAGTTTCTTCAGCTTTAAATTGTGGCCAGTCATGAGGTGGTCATGCTTACTAGGTGTTAAGTATTGTGCAAAGTGCATGATCCCACATAGACTCATGTAGCATGATCTAAAATGGCTTCAACTTCTTTGATCCTTCTCCCATTGAAAGGTAAAGGCTTGGGTCTCCTCCATTCAAGTCTGGTTGGTCTTCCTAGAGGTTTCAGTCTATAAATCATGAAATAAATGTTGCCGAGCAGCTTCTAAGGTCAGATCATAAAAGCCACCCAGCCTCTGCCTGGAATCTTGAGGTCTGATTATGGAGAGGTCTCATCCTCAGACACTGCGGAACACCCAGACAACAGGAACATCAAGTGCCAGCTATCTGTGTGAGCCATTTAGGACATCCAGGCCAGCCGAGCTCTTGGATGACCACAGTGCAGCTGACACCTGACCATCACAATGTACAATGCTCCAAATAAGAACTGCACCCCTAAGCTCACTCACAAAACCACGACTGAAAGAAAATTGTTTTATATCAGGAAGCTTTGGGATGATTTTTAATGCAGCACTATTAACCAGAGTGCACACCAACTTCAGAGGGTTGTTGCAAGGGTGAAATGGGAGAGGTATGTGGGAATCCGTAGTACTTAATAGCTGACAAGCATGTGTTTTTGTACACTGGTTCTCTTCCGGTCTAGGGATGTCATTGGTATGCGGGATAATCTCACGCTCCTGGGATAATGGTATTTTGCAGGGATGGAAGCATAGAGTGGATCATCTTCTCTTGGGGGTAAACAGCCCTCTCCTATGGTTGTGTCTCAAGTCCAAATTGTTACCCTGGGATTAGCTGGTGTAAAACGGACAGCATGCTAGGCAGAATTGTAAACTGGAAGCAGAACTTAGGTAGAGACGTCATGTAAGACTTACTGCTGCTCTCTGAGCTCAGTGGGTCTGCCCTTGAAAAACAAGAGTCACAGGATGTCAGATCTTTACACAACTAATCCTGCTCATGCAATTTCCTGGATGGGGAGGTGGAGCTTGCCCCAGGGAACAACAGGATGAGTGACAGATCTGATTCGACATGGCATGGGTGATAGGTAGAAGCCCTGAGACTTAGCTGGGGAGCTCTTACTTGCAAGGAACTGGAACACCCACACATGCTAATTTAAAAGAGGCCTTTATAGTCAGGATATAAGAGGATCCCAAGGCATGCGATTGTGGATGAAGACTGGGTTTCAAGGAACTGAAAAGACAGTAGAGAGGTATTCTTTATAATTCATCCCTTCCGGGCCCACATTGATTCTTGTTTTGACTTCTCTTAGCAGGCCAGTTTTGTCTCTACTGTTCTCATATGACTGCTGGTTGTCTATGGTTTTATGTTATTATAGTAATAGAAATGATAATAATACCTAGATCAATGGGGAGAGCTTGCTGCATTCCAGGTCCTGTTCCAAGTGCTCACTATGAAATCGTTCTTACAAGAACCAACGAGGTATTTATTATCAAGAATGCAATTTCATACACGAGGACACTGAGGCATAAAGTGATTGCCCAAAGCTACACAGCTAGAGCCTGGTACAATTGAGGATGGAGCCCAGGTGGTCTGAGCCAGTATGAGCACTTAGAATCCAGTATCAGTTGCCTAGCCATAGATCTGGTTCTTTGTGATAACATTTCTTCAACAGTAGAATTTAATTTGTTCAGAGAGTGGTTTTTAGTCAAATGCTTGATCCCAGCTGAGGCATGTGAAACCCTTAGAGAGTGTGAATGGGGTGGGATAGGGGGTAGTTTGCTAAAAATGGGAATGTTGATAAGGAAAAAAAATAGGCAATTTTAGTATACCAAAGATTGAGGATGGAGGGATGGAGGAGTCTACAAGGCTTCTCTGCCTCCAGACAGGGGTAGGTATATCAGTCAGGTTTTTGGTGCTGTGATTAAAGTATCTGGCAAGGACTTCTGAGAGAAGTTTTATTTTGCTCCTGGTTTCTGAGGTTCCGTCCAAAGTTGGTTGGCTCCAAGACAGAAACATCACGGTGGCTGAGCAGACAGAGGAAAGCTGCTCAGCTCATGGCAGCTGGGAAGGAGAGAGAAAAAGAGAAAAGGAGAGGAAGAAGGGACTAGAGACAGATTTGGCCGCTCAGGTCATGCCCTCAGTGAACTGCTTCCTCCAGCGACACCTCACCTGCCTCTAATTACCATGATGGATTTATCCATTGATGAAATTAGAGCCCTGGTTCATTTATTCACCTCTCAATACTTCTGTGTTGCCAACACATGAGCTTTTTTGGGGGGATATTCCACAGCCAAACCACAATGCCGGAGCTGGCAGATGACTTCCCAGGCAGAGGCATCCAGTCTGATATGTCAAGAACTTGTGCTTTCTAGATCATCAACTCTTCCTTTCCTTTGTCTCCAGGCAAACCAGTTCCTAATCAGCCTTTTGCTTTATCAGGGAGAGCATCCCATCTCTTCTTATCTAAGGAACCAAAACATTAGCACAGGCCTGTGCCTTTGGCATTTAAAAAAATACAGTGACTTTCACAAGTGTTGGTAGGACAATTTATTCCTGCAGTCTTTCGGAGGAGTTCCTATTCTCCTGGTTCTCTTGACCTCAGCCACGCCACAGGCACCAAGGGGCCTGCAGACTGTGCGCCTTTGAAGCGGTGCCTCTGGGAGATGCAGAGAACTTTTTTTTTTTTTTTTTTTTGGTGGTTCTGGGGTTCCTGGAAACCCTTCTCCAGGCTGCACTCCCAGACCTATTTTTTATATTTTTATTTGGAAACAGGGTCTCTTAAGCCAGCGCGGCTGGCTTCGAACCAGAGTGATCCTCCTGTCTCCACCTCCCAAGTGCAGGGATTACAAGCATGCACCAACACGCCCGGCATGCAGAGAACTTCGATAAAACATGATGCGGGATTTGGAAATCAAGATGAGAGTCCCCAGAATCCCAGACATTTGGATGTCAGTGTTTGTGTTTGGGAGAGAAGGAAGTTTATTTGGAGACTTGAGAAGGAGGCTCTGTTTTGTAGAAAACAACAGAGGGAAGCATAGCCTTCGTGTGGGCAGCTTCCATGAGGGAGCAGATGGGACTTCAAGGCACAGGAGTCGGTCCAGATGTCACAGGCGCCTTCAGAAGGCAAAGGCCAGTTCCACCAGGAGCCGTGTGCAACGAGGTTGGCCTTGGGAGCCTGCTTGTTCCTAAGAAGGGCTGGAACCCATCTCTGTCCCTGTCTGCCAAGGACCACCTTCAGCCAATACTGCCAACAAGAGCAAGTCAGGCAGAGCTGATGTCTCAGAAGCACAGCTGGCAGGCACAGAGGTGAAGCAGACGCGTCTGCTTTGTCCTGGTGCCAGAGTTGAAGGGCATGGGCTGGTGTGTGTGTGTGTGTGTGTGTGTGTGTGTGTGTATGCATCATGGCCTGTGTGATTGTGATGTAGGACCCTGCTTTGTGTTCAACAAGCACACGGACTGCCTGCCATTACCTTTGCTGTCAATGTCAGATAACGCTTTTGTGTGCTAAGGTGGACCTGGCTACGCTTGCTTCTGGGCTATGTGACATCTGTTCATGATGTGTCGTGAACTCTTAGGTGGCTAAGGTACTAAGGACTTCGGGTGCCATTAGCCATCTAGTGTTGGAGGGGTAACAGCAGTCCCATAACACTTTGTTAACGGTGTGTGGTGGTAGCAGCAAGGCTGTTGGAAGAGACTGGGCCTGCGAGCTTGAATCAGTTTTGCCTCTCCAGCATCCTGCTGGGATAACCTGCTTGGGAGGTGGAAGAGAGAGGTAAGGGTAGAGAAAGACAATAAAACCTCAGTCGCTCTCCTTGACTAGCTGTGTGCAGGCATGCTTGCGTGTACACTTAGACACACACACACACGTGCATGTGTGTCTGCATATACTTAGTCTGTTTCTCATTATGGTATTAAGGGGGAGTTTGTGGAGAATGTGGTAATGGGTGTTTTCCTCTATAAAATGAATCTCAAAAGTTTAAGAATGTTAAAAAAAATAAATAAAAGGACTGAGGCATGTGGCTGTGGTATGAAATGGGCTCTGGAATCTGTCTGCCTGGTTTGAATCCCAGCTTTCTTCCACTTGCTAGCTGGATGATTTTTGTTAAGTCATTTAACTTTCCTGAGCTCTGGATTTCTCATTTTAAAAATCGACTTAATCATTGTATTTCTATGAGAGGGTTATTGTGAGGCTCAAATTAGTTAATCCATGGAAAGCATGTGGCACAGAGCCTATTCCATTGTAAAGGATTTATAAACATAAGTTACCACTATGATTAATCAATATCTCTAACAACCTCTCAGTATTTCATTATAGATGGGCATTGTGTCTTTACCTAAGTCTTTGTTGAACTCAGGCATACTCTTAGATTCATCGTCTTTTGGAGCAAACATCTCCCTAGGTAGGTGTTCTCAAGTAGCTGGAAGCTCTGTCCTTCCCAGCCACTGTTCTGGTGGATGTCTTCTGGCCCAGTATTTTATTTTACTTTTTATTTTTGGTACTGGGAATTGAAACCAGGGGCATTCTACCTTTGAGCTACATTCCCAGCCCTTTTTATATTTATTTATTTATTTATTTATTTATTTATTTATTTATTTATTGCAGGTCTGGGGATGGAACCCAGGGGCATTTGACCTCTGAGCTATACCCCCTGCCCTTTTTTATTCTTTATTTTGAAACAGGGTCTCACTAAGTTGCAGAGAGCCTCACTAAGTAGCTGAGGCTGTCTGCGAACCACGATACTCCGGTCTCAGCCTCCCAAATGCTGGGATTACAAGTATGTGCCACTACGCCTGGCTCCTAGCCCTTTTTATTTTGAAACAGGGTCTCGCTAGGTTTCTAAGGGTCTTGCTAGGTTGCTGAGGCTATTCTCAAACCTGTGATTCTCCTGTCTCAGCCTCCCAAATACTGGGATTGCAGGCATGCACCATGCCCGCTTTGTCCAGATATTTTGAGAATCTGTCCTTCTCTCTTGGCCTTACTGTAGGCAGGGACTGCTGGCAAAGGCTACCAGAGCTATTCTCTAAAGAACTAAAGCCACTTTCTTCCAACATGAATATATTTCCTTTTGTGATTTTAATAAGTGTGTTACCTAACTGAGGAAGCCACACAAATATCAAAAGAAACCAGGGGACAGAATGTGCCTGGGTGTGGTATCTAAATGCATGTGTGCATGTGTGCGTGTGTAAGATGGTGCACATAGGTGTGTTTAAGGCTGTGTTCTTCCTCAGGGAGCGAGGTAAAGGGAAATGAAAGCCATAAATCCCCTACTGCTGTTCATGGGGC
The DNA here is from genome assembly GCF_963383645.1 of Muscardinus avellanarius. Classification (NCBI taxonomy): domain Eukaryota; kingdom Metazoa; phylum Chordata; class Mammalia; order Rodentia; family Gliridae; genus Muscardinus; species Muscardinus avellanarius. Next base: position 84,723,516 of record NC_137796.1, on the reverse strand, counting down.
ATCTTTGGAGTTGGAGTCTAAAGATTATAGTTGAACTCTGCCAGTTCATTTATTATTTAATCCTTTAATTGATGGCCGTGGGAAGGATGACAGCGGCACGTCCTTGGCAGGGAGGCAGATTCCATTTATTTGTTTATTACTGTTGCACAATTTATCTAGAAGAGAGAGTGAGTGAGTGACGGGAGGCCACCCAGGCTTCATGGTTCAAAATGTTGTTATAAATAACAATTAATCCACTTAGATATTTGGCTTCATTCAACCTGAAGAATCCCACTGGATAGAAAAGACTCTGGAAGAGAATGTGAAGGAGCAAATGTCGTTTCCCTTTCTTTGGCTCACTCCTACCCAGTGGTCATTCCAAAAGTGCCTGAGGTTTTCCAAGCTGATGAATATTCAGGAGTGTGGGTATTCTCCCTTAACTCCTCTGGTTTTACTGTAAGCAGCTTCTCCTTGGCAGAAAATCCCACAGTCCCTTGGGCTAATTCTTGAGTTGCCATGTTAAACTATGAAATTTTCTATTATGCATTTTTTATCTACTTATTATCTTCTTAAGCAGATTGCAAATTCCTTGAAGGCAGGGGTTATCCCTTAGTATAGGTACAGGGTTGATGCCTTCACAAAGGGAGTGAAAACTGATTGAGGGCAGGGGATGTAGCTTAGCGGTAGAGCTCTTGGCTGGCGTGTGGGACGCTCTGGGTTCCTTCCCCAGTGCTGCAAACAAACAAGCAAAAGACAGAAAAGAAGAAAAAAAAACGGATTAAGTTTTTGATGTGTCCCAGAACCTGGGCTTGGAGCCTTCACATATATTCAGCAAGATTTGAATGTAGAGGAAGTATAATTCAAGGTATGTCTATTAAATTAAATAAGCAGGATGCCACTGGGCCCGAAGCTGTTTCTGCACTTTGAGTTACTACATAACAGATTTCAACCTAACTTAGTACACAAACAAACCCAAACCTAATTTAGGAGCTTTTTTTCCCTGGTAATAAATAGCATAGTTTCAACCAATAACAAGCAGCTGAGCTTTAGCCAGTCATTGGCAGCTAATCAGACTGTGCCTGAATAAGACATACACTTGCTGTAGCCAATCAGAAGATTCCTTCCTTTCTGTAGCCAATCAGGTCCTTCCTTCCTTCCTCCCTTCCTTCTTCATTCTTATTTTTTACCTTTCCTTCCCTCTACTCCCTTTTCCATCTTTTTCTTCCTTCCTTAATTTTTCTTTCTTATTAGGGATTGAACTTGGGTGCATTCTATCTCTGAGCTACATCCCCAGCCCTATTTTATTATTTATTTTGAACCATGATCTCATTAAGTTGCCAAGGCTGGCCTCAAACTTACTATCCTACTATGTTAGCCTCCCCAAACTAAGACTATAGTTGTGTGCCACCACGCTCAGCCAATCAGATGTTTTCTCTATTTCTAGTCCTGCCCATGGTAACTCATGACTCAGCTGCAGAGCTGGGCTCTGTGGATCTCTTTGGGTTGGAGTGCTGTACCATTCATGAGGTGTTCTTTGTTTAAAGAAACTGTAAACCTGTATTTTGCTAAAGTTCTTTCTTTCTTTCTTTCTTTCTTTCTTTCTTTCTTTCTTTCTTTCTTTCCTTTCTTTTGGTGGCACTGGGGTTCCTGGAAACCCTTCTACCTCTGGACTAAACTTCCAGACCTATTTTATATTTTTATTTGGAAACAGGGTCTCTTAAGCCAGCACGGCTGGCTTCGAACCTGTGTGATCCTCCTGTCTCTGCCTCCCAAAAGCAGGGATTACAAGCGTGCGCCGCCACGCCTGGCAAGTTTTTCTTTTAACATATCTGAATTATAAAAATAAGACAACACATCATACCATAGCACTTAATAACATTGTTACATAAAGGGGAAAAAAGTCAGAGCTGTAAAGAATAAAGAAAAAACCAGAGTTTTATAGATTTGGAGAGAACATAGCAACAACTCTAACCAGGTCCCCTTTAAAAGACACTTAAGCTTCATAGTTATATTCAAACTCTGGCGTTCACCTTTACCATGAACTTCTAAGGACACTCTAAGTTTTCCAGTGGGCTTCTGTTAGCAAAACCATGATTTCATGGTTTGAATGAGAAAAACAGAAGCTAGTCTCACATTCCAGCATAAAGGATTTTTTTTTTTTTTTTTTTTTTTGGTTCTGGGGATTGAACCTAGGGCCATTTTATCTCTGAGCTACACTCCCAGCCCTGTTTAATTTTTAATTTTGAAACAGGGTCTCATTAAGTTGCTGAGGGCCTCACTAAGTTGCTGAGGCTGGCCTCGAACCTGTGATCCTCCTGTTTCAGCCTCCCAAATGCTGAGATTACAGGCGTTTACTATAGTGCCTCACTAGGCACAAAGGGGTTTCATGTGGTGATTTAGAGGGTTATTTGGTCATTGGAGGATATGGGAGGCTGAGTTGATGATAAGCTACCATCAATAGTGTACATCATCACCTGCTGTACCCATATAGGGGTTCACAGGAGTCCGCTGGGAACACATAATGAATATCCCATCTGACCCCATGTCTCCCTTCATCTGCCTTATAATGGCCTGTTCACTGCTTCCCCTTCCATCTCTTCTGTGGTTGCCCTCATTGGGAAACTAACTCAGAACAACATGGGGAAAGGAATTCTGGGAAGTGCAGTTCTCTCCCCCTCCCTCCGTCACTCTCCCCACCCCTTCTTCTCTTCCTTAAGGAACACTCTTCGACTGAGCTACATCTCCAGCCTTTTATTTTTTATTTATATTTTTTGTGGTACTGAAACCAGGGGTATTATACCTCTAAGCTACATCCCCAGCCCTATTTTATTTTTAAACAGGGCTTCACTAAGTTGCAGAGGGTCTCACTAAGTACCTGAGGCTGGGGGCGAATCTGTGATCCTCTTGTCTCAGCAATGCACCACCACGCCTGGCTTATTATTATTATTTTTTATTTGAAGACAAGGTCTCCCTAAGTCAATGAAGCTGGCCTTTCTTTAACTTACAATCCTCCTGCCTCTGCCTCTGGGATCACAGGCGTGTACCACTCTGTCCAGCAGTGCTTAGCTTTTTAGAAGTGATGCAGGGACCTTAGCAGAAATCAGTAAGGCTGAGTTGAAAACAGCCTTTATGTCATTGAGCTTTCTGTGCAACGTTGACCTTTCTACAGCACCAAAGCCTCCCCCTCCTGGAGGGTTCAGTGTCCACGGCGGCCCAGATCAAGGCATTTGTGTTCTTTCTGGGCTGAGCATCCATCTGTCATAATCCCTGCTTCCTTCCCTGTTTGGGATCTGGGCAGAACAACTTGGAAGAAAATCCAGTGTCACCTGTATTCTCCCCCCTTCAGGCTTAGAAGTCCAAGGCAGCCAGAAACAGAAATCAAATCTTTACACCCAGTTGGACTTTGTAACTTGAAAGTCTCTTTTTCTTCCTGCTTGGGTTCTGGCGCTATTACATATATTTTTAGGCCAGCAATGTGGGTTCTGACCTGCTTCCATTTCTTGCCTCAGTTCAAATAATCGCAGTGCGCCTTAAAACGCAGTGTTGTGATTTTCTAGTAATGTACCTATAAATCTTGATCCCACCACCTCGTAAGTGCAGGGAGTAACTTGTGGAAACCAGTCTTCTGCAAGGCAGGCCATGGTTTTGCTGACACGGCGGGGGTTAATCTCTAGAGTGCCATCAGATGCCTCCGCAGAGGCGCCTTCAGCCCGGGCTCCCTGGACTTTCCAGCCCTTTCTGTGGCAGTGGCAACTGATAAGTGGCTGCTTTGTCCTATGAACAGGAAGATAAAGCTCTGCACAGCATGTAAAATAGGAATCACTTGAATGTCATGGCCGTTGTCACCAAGTCGATGTTAAAGCCTTTGACTGAAACAAACGCTGCAGAGCAGGAGCTTCTCAGCGATTGTCTAGTCCAGTAACCTTGGAAGACAGGTGACAGCGCTCACAGCATTGAAGATACTTCCTCCTGGCTGGGAGACTTCACTGTTGGGGCTCACACTTTGCAGCGAATAGCAATTGCCAAAGACGGGAAACTCCTAAGCGGAGCTCCCTAGAACGTTATTTTCAGCTGTGCCTCAGCGACTTTCAGGTTCAAACTGTTTCTTCTATTTTGCTCCTTGTGTTTTTCTCAAAGCTGCAAATTTCGAGCCGGTGACGCATTCCTGCTCTTCAGAACGGTTTTGGTGTCATAAATAGAGTCTCTCACGCTCGTGGCCACTTCAGTTCAACGGTCCTTGTCTCATCTCATAGAGTTTGGATTAATCACTTGAAGCATGAGGAGTCTGGTTTTTCTCCTAAAACTCTTGAAAGTGAACCACCGCAACAGATTCAAGCGACTTTTTCTTTTTATTACAAAATAATAATGCAGGTTCATTATGGAAAAGTTGGAAAACACTGATGACCAAAGTAAAATAAGTAAGTAAACAAACAAACAAACAAACAAATGAAATAAAAACCACCATGCAGTGCTCAGAGATTACTACTGTCAAGATTTTGGTAAGTAGCAGTGTCAAATGCTTGTAATTCCAGTACTTGGGAGGCTGATACAGGATGATCTCAGGTTCACAGCCAGCCTCAGCTACTTAGGCCCTCCACAACTTAGTGACTCTGTTTAAAAAAAAAAAAAAAAAAGGGCTGCAGGTGTAGCTCAGAGGTAACATTCTCCTGGATTCAATTCCTAGTACCATAAAAAAAGAAAAAAAAGATTTTGGTAAATATATATATATAGTATATTTATGTATATATATATATATATATATATGCATATATATTTTTTGTGTTACATGACATGGAACCCAGGGGCATTTTGCCTCTGAGCTATACCCCAAGCCCTATTTTCTTTCTTTCTTTCTTTCTTTTTTTTTTTTTTTTTTGGTGGTACTGGGGTTCCTGGAAGCCCTTCTACCTCCGGGCTACATTCCCAGACCTATTTTTACATTTTTATTTGGAAACAGGGTCTCCTAAGCCAGCGTGTGGGGCTGGCTTCGAACCTGTGCGATCCTCCTGTCTCTGCCTCCCAAGCGCGGGGATTACAAGCGTGCGCCACCACACCTGGCTCCCAAGCCCTATTTTTATTCTTTATTTTGAAACAGGGTCTCACTAAGTTGCAAAGGACCTCACTAAGCAGTTGAGGTTGTTCGAGAACAGCAATCCTTCTGTCTCAGCCTCCTGAATGCTGGGATTCCAAGCATATGCCACTGCGCCTGACTGGTAAATATATATTTTAAGTTTCTTTTTGTTTCTATCTATATCTATAAATCAGCACACCCCTGCACATGACTTATATCATCAGTGGTTATGGGTAGGTACACTGTATACTCTGTTTTATAGTCTGGATTTACTTATAGATTTACTTAAAGATTTATTTTATATCATTAAACTGGAGTATCATTTCTAATGGCTGGCTCCTGCCTTTTAATGTTCTCTATGCAATAATATTTAATTATATTGCTTTCTAACAAAGTCTTAATACATCTGTAGTAAAACCTTGTCTAAGCAAGCCAGAACAAAGCAGACTTCCTAGATTTGACCAAGCTGGGATGATGATTCTATGGCTACCATCTTGTGAGGAGAAGTCTTGCTAAGCAAAGGGAGATGTTGGTGCTCAGGATGTGAAAAGAATTAAAAAAAAAAAAATCCGGTACTTTTTCTAAGTAGTTCAGCACCAGCTTTATCTCTGTAACTTGGAAACAAATAAAATTTCTCTTACTTTTTGTTTTCTTCCAATCTTCTTCACAGAGGCCAGAAAATACTTATTGATTGTGGAGCCATTTGAAGGCAATAAGAAACTGGTAATACAATCAGCATTAACTGTATTGAGCATGAAATATGTGCACGAAATTAAAAAAAAAAAAGTTAAGAATAGGTTCACTCCAAATGAGTGCTAGGTACCTGGGGCTATCCTCGTAGCTCACCCAATATAAACTTCCTTCTTGTTTTTTTGCTGAAACTTTCCCAGTTTTGTTTTGAGCATATGTGCATCTAGCTCAAGTGAAACATCCACTTTTCCAGCCGACCTTGCAGGTAAGTGTAGACGTGACAATTCTGACCAATGAGTTGTAAGTGGGAGCCTGCCCGGGGCTCAGGGAATGTTTTCAGTTTGCTAGTAAAAGGGGATGTGTTAGTTGGGTGTGGTGGCACTTGCCTCTAATCCTAATACATGGGAGGCTGAGACAGGAGGATGGCAGGTTCACGACTAGCTTCAGTAACTTATCGGGATTTTCAGAAACTTAGCAAGACTCCATTTTAAAAACAAAAAATAAAAAAGGTCTTCATGTGCAGTTCGAAGATAGAATGCCCCTGGGTTCAATTTCGGGTTCCAACAAATAAATAAATAAACAAATATTAAAAAATAAAATAAGAGAACACATTGAAATTTTAGGTCAACTGAACTGGAGATGCCGACATGAGATTCAGGAGGAAATGGAGTGATGTGGCGGTTTGTTAAAAAAAAAAAAAAACAACTTTGTTTTGGAATATTTATTACACATTAGACACTTGTCCTTTTGGCACAATATGCCATTTAATTATCAAAGCACTCTAGCAGGCCCCGCTAGGATAATATTCATTTTTACAGATGATGAAACAGACCTTTGTAGTGCTCTAGGATGGAAAAACCATACCCTGTGTTCCTGGAAACAACCTGTCGAATCAGAGCATCCAAATTGGTCCCTGTGAATTGTGGAGAACGAACATGGAAAGTTGGAGACAAGCAAACGGAGTTTGGATTCCCAACTAAGAACAAAGATGACATCCACTAAGTAGCAGTCAGGAATGCATCCGGGAAGACTACAGGGCGGGCGGGCCCACACCTGAGAAAGAAAGCCGCAGGTGCTGGCCGCTGGTGTGGGTTCACCACGAGCAAGTTTTGTGTGATTAACTTCATCCGCGAGGCTGAAAGTCAGCCCGCTGCTTGGCACGGGAGAGGACAAATGTGTGGCTCCATTGGTGATGAAAGAGCTGCCTTTTTAAAGAGACGAATTTAAAAGTAAATGTTAGTCCAGTGGGAAGTATCTAGTGGCATGCTTTGCAGCTCTGCCCTTTCCTTTTGATTTCTTTCTTTTTAACCTGTGGTTTGCATGAATATTTACAAAGAGGTTTATCATCTTAATGTACAACATGAAGCTGGGAGCCCAGTAAGCATGTCGGATGATTAAAAAAACAAACAACAACAAAAAAATACACCACCACCACCGCCACTGCCAGTATCATGAAGGATGTAAACAAGAGGACAAGGGGGTCAAATGCACCGGGGACGAGTGCAGGTCTGTGTGCTCCTGGCTGGACAGATGCAGCCTCACAGCAGCAGGTGTGACAAGGAGGGCTAGCTGACAGCCGCCTATGTGATATGGCTGAAAAGGAGCATGACTGTGCATCCTTCCAAGCCGGAAGGCTCTGTGCTGCCAGTCTTACCTGATTCTAGAATCCACAGCCAAGTCACCAGAGATATCTTTCCAAGAAACCAATCTGCTTCTATTGTGTAAATACTGAGGATGGCTCTCCCTAAGTCCAAATGCTAAGGCTCAGCTTATGTATCTTGTCCATCAGCTAATTGTCAGCCTCATATTCTAGCCCACCTCCCTTCTGGTGTGTCCAGAAGACTCTGTGTTCCTGGGTGACACCAGTTCCCTTCAGGACAGTGGCTTTGCTCGTTCCCCTCCTTTATTTCAGCACCTAGTAGGACCTACTTCCCTTTCCATGTGCTATGGCTTAATTATTTTGTGTCCCCCCAAAAACTCACTTTGAGGCTTAGCTCCTCAGTGGGACAGTGTTAACTGGGGCCTAGTGGAAAGTATCTAGGTCTTGGGGGAGGACCCCTAATGAAGGGATTAATGCTTTTCTCATCTGAGTGTGTTCTCACTCCTGGGGACTAGGTTAATCATTGTGATAGTGAGTCCTTATAAAGCAAGCCTACCCCTTGTGTTTTGCCTCTTTCTTGTGCTCCTGCTTGCCCTTCTACTTCTTGTCATGAGTTGAAGCCGTTGGAGGCCCTCACCAGTTGAGGCCACTCAATCTCTGACTTCCTAGCCTGCAGAAGCATGAGCCCAGATATACCTTTTTCATGATGAATTATTCCGACTCAGGTGTTCTGTTATAGCAACACAAAACAGATTAAGATTTCATGATTGGATGGGCATGGTGGCATTCACCTGTAATCCCAGTACTCAGGAGGCTGAGACAGGGGGATTGAAGATTCAAGGACAGACTCAGCAACATAGCTAGACTCAGCAACCTAGCGAGACCGTGTTTCAAAACGAAAACATAAAAAGGGCTAGGGGTGTACCTTGGAGGTAGAATGTCCCCAGGTTTAATCCCTAGTAGCTTGTGTACACACACACACACACACACACACACACACACACACCACCACCACCACCATGGTCATAGGGCTTTCCACACAGAGGCCCATCCTCACGTCTCATGCATGTTACTTACTGGTCTCCCTGGAAGGAATGACCAATTTAGTGATCCTCTTGGTGTGCCTGCACCTGACTCTGTGCTTTGTGCTGGAAGTGCTGAGGCTTTTGTTGGCAGAACAGAAGGTGATTATTTCCCAGTTGAAGTGATAGTCCTCATTCTACTTCTGGGGAACACAACTGCATTATTATAAATACCCATTTTATAATCCTGCTAGTTCTTTCCCTACTCATAATTGAATGCCATTAGAAAACAACATGGAGAAAGATGGGGCAAGGCAGACGAGGATCCTCTTAGAGGGAGCATAACATAATAGACTGGTGCACAAACCTCTGGTTATTTGTACAGATTGAAATTTAAGTACAGGAGAGGAGTCAGCATAAAGCATAGCTGACGGATTCAGACAGACATGAGTTCAAGTCCACACTCTGCCAACGTAGCTGAGTAACTCTAGGCAGATCACATAACCTCTGTGAATCTTAGTTTCCTTGCCGTAAAGTGAGAACAAAACCTTTTAATGGCTCCAAGGGTGAAGTGAAATCACAGAATAGTGAACGTGAAGCATCTAGCACATCGTAATGTTCTGCCTACACCGCAGTAGCTTCTGCTTGTTACATGATGAACTGGTCAAAGAATAGCGGGTGCTTGGCCAGGAGGATGGGGATGCAGGACGCATGTTTAGTATTTTAGAAAAGGCGGTTGGATTTGTTCCATTTGATTCCAAATGGAAGAGCCCAGTGGGCTGCAGGGAGGCAGAACTAAGATCAGTTGGAGTCTTGAGAGTCTTGAGAAGGGCGTCTAAGAGGGTTGCAAGTTCCCCATCATGAGAGGCATTTAAGCACAGCTTCTGTTGCCTGTGGGTATGGCAAGGAGGGATGCTAGCCATCAGGCAGGTAGTTAAACTCAGCGTCTTCAACTCATGTTGAAATGGGACGATCTGCAGTTTAGGCGAGGGGATAGTTCTAGAATGAAAGCGAGCCAACTTGTGTGTTCTTTACAATCCTTCTGTTCATATTATGTTTGGTCTCTTGGCCACAAGAAGAATGGGCTTTTTTTTGGACTGTGAGAATCTGGGAGGACACGCACACCTGAAGCTCTCAGGAAGCCAGTCACACCTGCAGAAACACCCCTCTACTCTGAAAAGGGACCTTGCTGTGGCCAGGTTCCCCTCCCTCACTGCAAACCCTAGTTCACCCAGCGGATGAAATCACAAATTTATGATTCCTTAAAAAAAAAAATAAAGTGGTCTTGTTCTGGAACTTCTCTGTTAAAAATTCTTCTTGTGCCCATAGGACATCATAAATCTTTTGGAATCTGTTAAAATCACATCCAAATACTGTTAGTTCTTATAATAGGCTGGGAGAAAGAATTCTTTTTTGAGTGCATATGAGTAAAAAAATATACCATATCCTTCTGTTGAATCCCACACCTCCTTGCAGGCCCTGGCATATGTTGCAGCTAACCCCACACTACTACCAACATATCCTGCCCCCAAGTGAAGATTTGGTTTCCTTTGGAAACAGCCTCTCATGGGAAGTCCTGGAAACAGATCCCTTCCTCCCTCCCTCGGCCTCCCCAAGAACAACATGAGTCAACAAATCTGGAATCCTCGCCTCTGTCCTCGGTGAAACAGTTGTCGCCAAGAATCAGAGTCAGCCCACAGTGCATATGGCTCGATTCAAGTGTCTGCGTTGGGGGACGTGGCTTCAGGAATATATATATATATATATATATATATATATATATATATATATATATATATATATAATATAGCCGGCTCTTGTCACCCGCCATCCTGTTGCTACTTATCACTCCATAAATCAGTAAACAGCAGCGCATCACCACATATACCAGTGACCAGCTGGACAGATGTGAGAAGCTGTGCTCTCCTCTCTGTTTCCTTTGAACTCCTGAGGAGGAGAGACTGTAGGACGTTTTATTCCATCGTCTTTGCTCTTTGATGGTTAATGTGAGAACTGTGGAGCCTGGCTGCATAGTTTCATATCTGGATTGATTTGGGACTTGAGGGAGGAAGAGGTTGCTGAGATGGAAGATAAAATGGAGACCTCCAGACACAGTGGAGGAGGGAGGAAGGGTCTGGCCCTCTTCCCCCCAGAGTGTGTTCTGGTGTGGCTGTCTTTCCAGAAAATAGAGACCAGAGACTGAATTTCATGTGGGGCTCAGCCTAGAATAGCATGTTGATTGACTTGATAGGGACTTGAATACGAATCCTTAGCCCTGGACTCTCTTGAGTCTGCAGCAGTGCTGGTCAAAGGTTTGGGATCTGGGTCATTTTACCTTATAGAGTTATTGTAAATTACCTTTATGAGTGTTAACATCAGACATAGGTGAGTTATGCACAAAAGATGGGGATTTTTGGTTAGGTCTCTGAGGATGCTAGCATTGTTAAGAACAGCTCTGGTTTTCAGCAGCAGCACACACACACACACACACACACACATTGTGCCTTGATTTTGATTAGTGGGAGGTTATGTTTGGTAGGGAGGGGTGGACACTTTAGGGTTCTTGAAAAAATCTAGCTTCAAACTAGGCATATTTCATGTATAAAATTCGTTTGACATCTAGATAGTGGAGTGAGGTGATATCAGTGGCTTCAAATTCCATTTTATCCTTATGTTTTTGTTTTCCCTATTCAGAGGTCATGCTCCTTGGATATGCATGAGCGTTGGGCTCACGTGGTGGGCTGCTGGAGTTTATCCAGGAACAGATGAGATGGAGTGAGGGCTCAGGCTCCCTATGCAAATGGTGTGTGATTCTTTTGAGATTGAGTCAGGGGAAGAACTTAATGAAATTAGCCAAAAGTGAGAAGGAAGTCGACAGCAACAATAATCTCCTATTGCTACAAATTAGGACTGCTCACTGGAGCTGTGGAAAAAGGATAGTGAGTGAGAAAGATTCAGGAACTGGTATGTGAATGATTATAGTTAGATATAGAATGTTCCCTGATGAGCTTATGTATTAATGTTCAAAGCTGATATAATTAAGTCATGAGGTTTGTAATCTCATCAGTAGATAAAATCTATTGTAATGGATTTACTGGATGGTAACCTAGGCCGATGGTGTGTGGTAGAAAAAGGTGGGTCCCTGGGGTTGCCACCTTGGGGATTATATTTTTGTCTCTGAATCTCCGTGCTTGTTTGCTTTTTTGCTTCTGGCAAGATGTGAGAGCAGAGCCCCTGCTCCGTTCACTTTCTCTGCTTCCTGCCACTATGTCTTGAGCTCCACAGATCTGGCCTGACATGGGCTGAAACTGAAATCTCAAAAAACTGAGAGTAAATAAATCCTCCTTCCTCTAAGCTGTGTGTGGTCAAGCTTTTTGGGTCACAGCAATGAGAATATTGACCGAAACATCAAGAGAAAATGCTCAGGTCCTGGGAAGCAATTCAGGGGAGAAATGGAATCAGTTTCAAAGTAGTTTCCATCTTCTAAGCCAGGAAAGACCTCCTGGAAGAATGGAAGGCTAGAAAGAGGCTGAGAGGTTGCAAATGTCTTGGCTAGCATGCTGGGCGAGAAGACAAGACCCCTCACTGAAGGGCAGGCTGAAAGTTCAAGGACTCATCTGAAGCTCTGTTCTGGGAAAGTGCAGTGTGAGTCTTTAAGATCTGGAGAATTCAGACGTTAAAGGAGTCAAGAGATAGGGGATTTGGGACCTCACATTATGATGATGAGCCAGTCTGGGGAATTCCCCAGAGGTGGCTAAAATTTTGAAATCTTTCAAGTGGGTTTTTCTGGCTGGCACAAATGAGGAAACTGAAAAGACAGTTTTCCTGGGAGGCATGTATTCTGGGACAAAGCTAAGGCATTCCAGAAGGGAAGGAAAATACAATACTACAGAAATGAGAATAGTACACTCATAAATCCTTGAGACCTTGTGATTTAGTGAAATACAAGAGAGAAGGGCATGTTTCTGGGCTGGGGGTGAGGTACAAGACCATGTCTTTTGATGGAGATTAGTTGCTGTTTTAGAGGGAAGATCCCTTTCAAGGAAATTTAGGGCTCCAGGTATGTAGGGCAGGAATAAAGGGAATCATGAACAAGTTATTGAGGGAAATAAGTTTTTATGGGGCAGACCTTAACAAAAAGGTCTTGAGGGAGGATGTGGGGACTTTCCAAAAGATGTTTTCTAAAGATATAAGCAACGTAGTGTTTTATTACATTCTTCCTCCAAATGAGCACTAGCTTTATGGACAGCCGACTCTAAACAACTGTCATGGCTGGCAATGTACTGAAAAGCTGGTAGCATTGTGTTTCCTCTTTTACATTTATTTATTTGTTTGTTTGCTAATCCCTTCACGAAGCTAATGCACTCTCCTTTCTGGTTAGTAAGAGCAACAAAAATTTAGATGATATGAAAGCTGGGTTTATATTATATGAATGTTGGCTTTAGGAAACATCATATCTGCTCGGGAACTGATGGCTAATATTGTGAATGGCTGTACTATAGCTATCATAGGTGGTTTGGGGATTAAGTGGCTTTTCTATGTTCAGCTGACCTGAGCCTCCTGTAATGGTATTGTGTTTCCTGGTAATTCCCTAGAATTCTGGAAAGATTGGACGTGGGAGGTGTCGAGGTAATCACATTTGAAGGGTTTGGTGCTCCTGTGGGAAACATCCCAGTGCATGGAGTACAGAGGAAGATGTGAAGGCGCTGAATGCGTCGCCAGAGGAGAGGAAGGAGGTGAGCAGCAGGCGAGGCTGTGAGACACGCTGAGACTCGGATGGCTCTGAATTGATCTGGACCAGTGACGGAGGGAACACCAACATAAGAAGACCTTTAAACGTTAAATCAGGTTTGCCTTTCTAGCCCCAGTTTAGTCATTATAAAATCATGATTTTTCACACATTGCTAGGATTTTTGGTTAATATTTGATTTTTTTTTATTTTTCTTAGTATTGGGGATTGAACCCAGGAACATTCTACCTCTGAGCTACACCCCCAGTCCTATTTTTATTTCTTATTTGGAAGCAGGATCTCCCTAGGTTGCTGAGAGCCGCTGTAAATTGTCGAGATTGGCTTTGAAACTGTGATTCTCTTGTCTCAGCCTCCCAAGTACTTGGGATTACAGGCATATGTCACCACACCCAGCTACCATGCCTTTTTTTTTTTTTTATGAAAGACTTGAGTATCCTTGGAGTTTGGTATCTGCAGGGTTCCTGGAACCAATTCCTCCATGGATACTGAGGGATGATTATATATATATTTCACAATATTTAATTTTAAATATTTTACAATCTCTATTACAATTTCTACATTGATTCATAAATTATGAAGAAGTAAACCCAGGGTCTTATACATAGTGGGCAAGTGTTATACCATTGAGCTAAATCTCCAGCTCATAAAAAGTAATCTTTAAAATTGAGTTGTATCTTAATTGCCTTGATGTAAGAGAATTTTAATACTCCCTGATTCTTATAAATATTTTGGGACATGTTTGTGAGTGTGGACTAGTGCATGCTTATTTTTGTAAATATTCCATGTGTTCTAGAGTAAAAGGTTTAAACATTAAATGCAACACATAAAGTGTGTTGTTAATATATTTGTATATATATATATATATATATATATCTTTTTACTTCTTGGCTTTCCTTTTCTCTTAGAAAGTGAGCCTAAATTATATATATATACACACACACACATACACACATACACACACACACACACACACACACACACACACACACACGTTCTTAGGTTCTTCCCTGCTTTGCATGGACACCAAACCTGGTCGGTCTCCTATTCCCTTAGGTGTGGCTATTAATCTTCAAAATTTTTACATTCTTAGAATCAGCATTTTTTCCCAAGGCAACCCAGCTTTGGTATTTGCTTAGAAGTCTGATGTTATAAAACATTTTTTTTTGCCCTTGGGGACTTTCCTTTTCTTTGTGTAAGCTCAGCAGTGCATTCACAATATATTTATTGTAATTCTTCCATCATCTGACTGGTGAGAGTGCTGTTTCTCTGAATCACCATCCTGTTAGACACAGAATGCTCTAGCTATTCTTTACTGAATAAATAGGTAGATCTCATTCATTCCCACCTTTCAGTGTAGGTCAGGAGTAAAACATAGTCCCAAGAATACCCAGTGGTCTTCCATCTTCTCAGGAAGAAGGAGATGGAGCTGGGATATAGAGCTCTCTTTGACAGGAGAAGCAAGAAGATTAATGTTATCTTCTTTCCAACTCTCATTTTTAATGTGTGGTTCTTCTCTCTTCTGTCCTACTCAGCTGGGATAGTTGATCAAATTTCCTATCAATACATCCCTTGCTTATTTATACAGAGATCATGTGTGTGTGTGTGTGTGTGTGTGTGTGTGTGTGTGTGTGTGTGTGTTGCTGGGGATTGAACCCAGGGGCATTCTACCTTTGAACTATACCTCCAGCCTTATTTTTTTTCTTCATTTTTTCAGACCTGGGGATTGAGCCCAGGGGCATTCTAATTCTGAGTACACTCTAAGTCCTATTTTTTTTATTCTTTATTTTTAAACAGTGTCTCACTAAATAGCTGAGGCTGGCCACAAATTCAGATCCTCCTTTCTCAGCCTTCCAAGTACTGAGATTACAAGTATGTGCCACCATGCCTGACTTACTCTTTATTTTGAAACAGGGTCTCACTAAGTTGCAGAGGCCTCACTAGGTAGCTGAGGCCGGCTGTAAACTTTGTTTTCACTTTTGAAACATGGTTTCATGGTCATTGGGTTGATGAGAGTCTACTTACTGAGGTTGTCCTTGAACCCGCAAGATCCTTGTCTTAGCCTCCCAAGTACTCAGTGCGCCACCATGCCCAGCTTTGCACAAGGATATTTTAAGGAGAAATTTCAAGGAAAGAGAGAATATTAATGAAACCTTGAAGGAATGAAAGGCAAAAGAAGGAAGGAGGCAAAAGGAATTGGAAAAATGAGAGACAAAATTGGTCTTGGTTTATCTAAACCAAGACCTCTCGCTCACATTGTATAAGTGTTAGGCTATTGGTGAGAATATATATCCTGGGCCCTCAGATTTTCACAAGGGTCCTCTTTATAGTTTATTAATTGTATAGTAAACAGATAAAATTACAAAGGACAGATTTCCTGCTGTGTTTATTACTCTGATTTGGGGACTCTCAGGATCAGGCATCAAATCCATAAGAAGCATCTCTTCTATTAAATACTTACAGTTTAGTTTGTTGGAGAAGACAGAAATAGCAGTAAGAACAATATACAGAATTCCATGTTCTCTGCCAATGTGGACACTTATAGTGATATCAGGGTTTATTTAGAAAAAATTCGCTGTGAGCCAAGGGACCCAAATAGGATAAGAGAGAGAGGGGGAGGGAGGAAAGACGAGGGAGAGGGGGAGAGGGAGAAAAAGAATGGCCGGAAGGGCAGGGGCCAGCTCTCTCCATAGAAGAAGTGCCTGTCTGTCTTCCTGATCTTGGCCTGACTGGGGCACAGTTTGCTCACAGGATTTAGGTTCTCAGTCTATTCAATTCGTCTCAACACATTGTTTTTGCAGCCTCCTACAATTAAGATTTTGGTTCTTGGTTACTTTAGGAGCAAGGGGTAGACTTGTGGAGATGAGTTACATTCTTGCATAAGCTCTTCTTGAACAGTACTTACATAAAAAAAAACAGTTGCAGATTTTAATTTTTCTATAATTTGCAACTTTCTAAATCTGTGAAATACCTTCAGTGAGTAATGAGTTGGCTTCTGCAAATGCTTAGCTTTCTCTAAGAGAGATGGGTTATATTAATATAAAGAAAAAGGCCCTTGGATATCAAGCGTAGTATCTTTGAGCCTGGAAGGACCAATTAGGTTACAGAATAAATGCCTAGAACAAAAACGGATGTGATGATCTGTTACACAGAGGAGTCAAGGCAAAGAAACAATAATCACAAGTGACTTAGCCTGGGGGTGGGGGGCAGAAAATAGAGGGAAGACTCCAGGAACCACCAGAGGGAGAAGATTCTCGATTTTCATCTTGTTTGTGATGATAGTTTAACCCATGTCCACAAAGGGGAATATGGTATTTTAAGTCGCCTTTGGGTAGGATGAGAGGCCCGGCCGACCTGTCAACCCGGTGCATAAATTGGCGGCTGTTGTAATGTAGCAGCAGTAGATTCAAGCCCCAAGTTCTGGTAGGTAAAACCTCAGGGCAGATAAAATGTCTTTTGAAATAAATGGAAGCCATTTGATGATAGCCTGGGAGATTACAAAAATCAGGCATATATTGAAAAAGAAGAATAGCTTTTCGCATAGGGGAACTGGGAGCTTCAAGAAATAATGTGCGTTACAGTAACTAACTAAATCTCATTCCTCACCCTGGAACCATCTTCCTTGAGTATATACTATATATTAGCTCTTGGTTAGAGTCATGTAGAAAGGCCCAGTCATGTTTCTGGGCCTAGGCCCGGGACTGCAATTCTCTGGAAGCCGATTTCTTACTGTCGGGCTTGATTTTCTAACTAGCCCATCTCTACAATTCCACCATCACTCTTGGGCTCCATCCTAGTACAAACCTGCTTCTTTCAGCCCGATGCCAATTTTTCCTCCTATCATTCCACTTCTATTGAAAATTCCAACACCTGTTTCTCTTTCTTTTTTCTATGGTACCGGGGATTGAATCCAGGGATGTTCTACCTCCGAGCTATGTCCCCTGCCCTTTTTATTTAGCTCTTTTTGTTTGGAGGGTCTCACTAGATTGCTGAGCGTCTTGCTAACTTGCTAAGGCTGGTCTGGAAACCGAAATCCTCCTGTCTCAGCCTCCCAAGTACTGGGATTATAGGCATGCACCATCATTCCAGGCTTATTTTTATATTTTGAAACAGGGTCTCACTAAGTAGCTGAGGCTGGTCTCCAACCTGCCATCCTCCTGTCTCAGCCTCTCAAGTACTGGGATTACAAGAATGTGCCACTATGTCTAGCTCTTTCTTTCTCTCTCCCTCTCTTTCTCTCTCTTTTAGGTTAAGGGCTTGAAAACATCATTATAGAAAAATCGCTCCTTTCTCTAACTTAATCTCCTTTTCTCACTATATACCATCCCCTGAAGTGAGGTACTGAGAGGTGGCCGCCTTAATTCCAGTGGTAATTCCACTAATTAGTCAGCTCAAGCTGCTCTAATAAATACCCTAAACTGGGTGGCTTAGAAGCAACAGAATATTTTCCCCTCAGTTCTGAGGCCTGAAAGTCCGAGCTCAGGATGCCACCATGGCTAGGTTCCGGTTCTCCCCAGTAGACTGGCCACTTCTCTTTGTGTCATCACAAGGGAGAAAGAGATTTGCTCTAGTTCTCTGGCCTCTTTTTATAAAAGCACTAATTTATCCAGGTGTGGTGGTTTACACCTATAATCCCAGTACTTGGGAGGCTAGGACGGGAGGATCACAGGTTCAAGACCAGCCTTAGCAATTTAGTGAGACTCGCAGCAACCTAGTGAAACCCTATTTCCAAACAGAAGAATAAAATAGGCCTGTGGGAGTAGCTCAGCGGTAGAATGCCCCTGGGTTCAATCCCCAGTGACCAAATATGAATAAATGAATAAATAACATAAAAATAAATAAAAGCGCCAATTGCACTCTTGAGGGCTGTTCTTGCATGATCTAATCACCTCCCAAAGACCTTGCCTCTGCCCACCATCTCACTGGGGGTTGGAGTTCAACATAGAAATTTGAGGGGGGGCACAAACATTCAGCGACACCCTTATTTTTCAGGTGATGCAGAAGCAGGCAGAGAACTCGGAACTCATGGCAAAGCCATAAATGTGTAAAGCAAGTAGAACAGTGCCTGGGGCACAGTGAAGGAACAATCCCAATATCTGTACAGTTGGCACTTTCTATCTGCAGTGGTGAATTCTGAACATTCAACACAGTGCAGATAGAAAAATATTTGAAAAAAAATTTTCAGAAATTTCCAAAAGGAACAACGTGGTTCTAAACACTCTGTGGGATCCACACAGAAGAAGCGGTGTGTGGGCGCCCACTCTGCCGCTGTCCCCGCTGCGTGGATCCCTTCACCGTGTCTCTCTAGCCAGCATTCTTGGAGCATTTTCTACTTTCATTGTGTTCAGATGCTGTAGATTTCTGCCCACGATGGTTGCATCTGTGCTGAACACGTACAGGCTTTTTGTCTTGTCATTATTCTTAAAAAAATACAGCATAATAACTATTTACATGGCATTTATGTTGTAGTAGGTATTATGAGTCATTGAGGGGCAATTTGAAGTACGTGGGAGGATTGTGTAGGTTTTATGCAACTCTTATGCCATTTTATACACGGAATTTGAGCATCTGTGGATTTTGGTTCTGTGGGGTTGGTGTGTATGGTGGTGCTGGAGCCAATGCCCCATGAATACCAAGGAATGACTCTAATCAGAGAGGGTGACCAAGTTAGATGGACCAAGTTAGAAGGGGTTGATGAGCCAGATATGGTGACTCACACCTGTAATCCCAGTACTTGGGAGGCTGAGACAGGAAGATCACAAGTTTGAGGCCATCCTCAGTCACTCAGCAAGACCCGTAGCAACCTAGGGAGGCTCTGTTTCCAAACCAAAAAATAAATAAATAAAATAAAATAGGGATAGGGATGTAGTTGAAAGGCATGTCCCTGCTGGTTCAGTCCTCAGCAAAACACACATACACACACACACCCCAAGACAAAATAAAACAAACAAAAAAAGGGAGGGAGAAAAAGAAGGCGATGCTGTAGGAAATAAAGAAAACCCACTTGGAGTGGTACCGAGTTGATGCTCCTCCACTTTTGTGTATCCTGGCATTTACAGAGGTGGAAGCATTTGTAGGACACAGTGGGTCTGCTTGGGGCCATAAATTAAGTGTTCAAGGTCCACCTGCTCTCCTGGCAGCGGAGGAGTCAGTAGCTCAGCCCCTTAGTCCCTTACTCTATTATGTGAGGCGCCCCTTAACATTTGGGACAAGACTTTGGCAGATGCTGGGAGTTTTGCCTAAAAGGCTACGGTGACTGGAAAAGAGGATGTTTAGATGGTTACACTGTGAGTGTCCATGAGGCCCAGCAAGGTGTTCTATGGGGTGAGACAGTGCTGTGGGGTACAGACTGGGCAGAACTACACCAACTTGAACACTGGTGCATCAGGAGGACCAAGTCGACCAGGACAGATGTGGGGTCTCTAGGAAGTCTTCATCCTCTGGGGAGTTCTGAACTGGGGACCCCCAGGCCAGTCTCAGAGCAGAAGGTAGGGCTGAGGTATACCTGGGGTGGGTGGAGGTAGGGATGGGCCGTTGGGCCAGCCTTGGCAGAAATGGGGGTGAACTTGATGTGGCTGTGGTGGCTGCTCTTTTTCTGAACCCACATGGTAATTCCTTAGGTAGAGTGGGCAGTATTAGGGATGAGCTGCCCCTTACTCTGAGGCTCCTGGCCAGCTCAGAGTCCTTCCTTCAGTTGCAGTTGGGCCAGAGACTCTCTTTCCTCTTTCTCCATAAAACTTTGCCACAGCCATAAGCAACACGATGATTTCCAACTTAGAAGTTAACCTTATCTTCGTACAAAACGATTTTTCTTTCTGCTAATTATAGGACTGACTAGCTGTAATTCAGATAATGGTTAAGTGTAGCAAAATACAAAGAGGTGAATAAAAGCACCCAGGATCTTAACCACAGCCACTTGATGACTTGATTCTTCTAGGTGACTTTTCTGTGCATTGTACTAGAGTGGTTGGAAACAGGGGCCTGGAGTCAGAGACCTGGATATGAGCTTTGCCTCTAACACTAATTAGATGCTTGACCTCAGGCAAGGTACTTAGCTTCTCTATATCTTATTTTACTATATGTTTTGACTATTCACTAACAAAATTTAAAACATGTGGGTACTGATGCCTTTCTTTGGGCTGTGATGATAATTATATAATGATGCATAAAAAGAGCAAAGTGCTATGCAATAAATGTTTAGTAAAGAGTACTTTTGTTTTAAACAGGGATCATGCGCTTCATGGTCTTTTAAAAAGTGGTTTTAAATTTAATGGTGTAATATGAGTATATTTTATATTGATTATTCTTAAAGAAGGGTCATTAAAAATCTGCATAGTGTTTCTTTTTTTTTTTTTTTTTTTTTTTTTTTTTTTTTTTTTTTTTGGTGGTACTGGGGTTCCTGGAAGCCCTTCTACCTCCGGGCTACGCTCCCAGACCTATTTTATATTTTTGAAACAGGGTCTCTTATGCCAGCGCGGCTGGCTTCGAACCTGCGCGATCCTCCTGTCTCCGCCTCCCAAGCGCGGGGATTACAAGCGTGCGCCACCACGCCCGGCTGCATAGTGTTTCTAACCCCAAATTCACTGGCTTGGATTGCTATTCATGAGATTCATACTAAAGAGTGTTAATAGTTGAATGTTCTTCAGCAGTCATTCTTATGTCTGCTATGGTGTATTTTATATTAAAAAATTCTGTTTTGTTCTTTGGTAAGTCTAAAGTCTATGCATCTGATTTTTCTTTGGGGGACAATGTGGGTGCTGGAGGTTGAACCCAGATGATTTCTACCTCCCAGCTATACCCCAGCCCAATTTTTTATTTAAAAAATTAAAATATTTTTATATCTAATATTTTAAAATATTTTATTTATTTTATTTATTTATTTTGAAACAGGGTTTCACTAAGTTGTTGAGGAACCTTGCTAAATTGCGGAGGCTGGCCTCGAACATCCGAACTCAGCCTCCCAAGGACTGGGATTACAGGCATGTACCACCAGACCTGGCTTATTTTTCATTAGTAGAGTCCCTACTATTAAAGTTTATATAGCCAATTAACCAACTATTCACTAGCAAACTGTTATAATTAGATCCTATTCAAACAGAATTCTGTTTTGCACAAACGTGTTCAGTCAGTTTTCAGATAAGTTTCCAATGTTTTAGCCTTAGAATATAAACAAAAGGAAACAGAAATCACAAATTTCGCAAACAAAGGATCTTATGGAGTTGATGTCCTGGTGAAATAAATTGAATTGCTGGCAGATCTATTGACAAATCAGGATCTGGCATGTGACCGTTGAATAACAGAAACTCAACCAATTGAACAATAGAAAATCAAGTTGGATCAAGACACGAAATGAAATAAAACTGAGTATCAAAGGATTAGAAGGGGCTCTTAGGCCTTCTATATATTTGTAAAAATTTATGCCTTTTCTGATTTTGTCAAAGTTGGTGTGAAAGATAATGTCCCTGAATTTGCATACAATTTTGTTGGGAAACGTGCCCCTCGACTTCCCAGTGAGCCCTTAAATCCTTTTTACTTTAAGAATGTGGTTAGAATTTTAACCTATATCTTATTAACTACACAGTAAAATCATCTCTTCCTATATGTTTTCATGAGAGTGTGGAACCCAGGCCTCTTGCATGCTACGCATGTGCTCCACCTCTGAACTGCAATCCCAGCCCCTCTTTATAAATTTTTATTTCATTTTACAAAATGAAGTCACAGTCAAAATCTTTTCACTTTTCCCATTGTGGTGTTGGTCCCTATTTTACATAGATTCTCTTCAAGCAGCCATTTTTTGGTACCAAATATCCTGGGACCATAAAGACCTTCTGTACCTGTTGTTCTGAGCTGTTAACAATGGATGCAGTCTGTTTCCGTGGGAGAGGGGCCACCCCCAGGTAACTCATTCTGTGGCTTCTCAGTTACTTGATAACCATAACCTTCAGTAGCCTTGACCCGAGAGTCCACTCGACTTAGCATGATGCACATTCCTATGCTTCTACTAATCTCGATTGTCAAGATGTTTATTAGTTTTAACAAAATTGTATTGGCACATTATAGTCTGATATCATAATGTAGTTCAGAGTGACAGGGACATAGGAGCACACAGCCCTGGTGAGCCTCCCCCAGCTCCCTTCCCTCTCCCTTCCTGTCCTGTACATGGTATTGAGATTGGCCTTGATAATTTCACGTACACACACACTGTCAATGGAAATGTTTCCTTCATTGACTCACCCTCCCCTAGGACCCCTCTGTGCCTCCCATGAGGTTAAGATGTGCTTCTTATTATGCTTTCATCTGTGCAACTCAACTGGGAAGAGGCCAGGGAGGAAGTTGAGAGATTTCTCTTTCTGAAAAGTTCCCCCCAAAAGACAGACTAGTATCAGTTCTAGACTCCTGAGCAGCTCATCTGCCTGCAGGTAGAGAGCTATAGATGAGAGCTTTGGCGGGTCCCCTGGTGATGGCATAATTTATGCAAAAGTGCCCTGGCATCTCTGGGCTGGGACCTTTCCACCTCATCCCTTCTCTTTGCCATTTCACAGACCAGGCTAAAACAGCAATGGCAAGTTTCCTTTCCCCTTTGTCATTTGCACTGGCTTTCCACCCTCCTTTGATTTTGGACGGGCTACTTTCCATTCGGTGTTGAATGAAGTGCTGTGCTCTGGGTCGAGAGGCCCCTTTAGCCTTCTCCTGTCCACTTGTTCTTGCTGTGGCCATAGGGCTGTTTGGAGCGTTTATTCCTTTTGCATTTGTGTGTTTTCCAAATTAGTAATTTGCTCTTGTGTGTTGACCTTTTTAATATTCTGTGTTTTGATTGGTCGGTCTTCCCGTTCTCTCTCATTTTCAGCCTGGCTAACCCTCCAGGGAAGAGGTGAAACAGCTATCCAATAAAAATACAAAATACTGAAAAGGTCAAAATACACTATTACAATAAATTACCATAACTCAAACAGGGAAGCAGGCATTAACATTCGGATACATACAAGCAGAGAGATTGGCATGAGGGTTGAATATGGCACCACATTAATGCATTTGGATGTCAGAGTTCACCCCGAAGAGAGTCAACATTCTAACACCCGAGTCTGAACACTCTCTCGGGAGTCTCTCCTGCTGTCACGTGCTGGTGTTGTTGAATAACAGAAATGCCGTGCTGAAGTGACTGCTTCACCTTATTTCCTGCAGTCCCCCAAAGTGGGGACAAATCAGAAAAAAAGAAAGAACAAATATAGTCGCTGCAAAGATGAAACTCTTAAATCATGCCTGCTGAGGACCAGTTACAATTTATGGTCAGTGAAGACACAGAGCATCTGTTTATTTTATTGCCTGGGTTCTCTGGGCTGTCGCTTGACAGAAATGTCATGTGCGCACGGTAGCAGCATAGTTTTCCAAGTCCTTTTCTTCCCTCCCAGCAGGCCTGTTTATTCTGGGGATGCTTTACAATCTGGTCCAGAGAACATTGAATCAGGAATCAGGAGACCTAGTTTGTTTTTGTTTTTTGTTTTATACCGAGGATTGCACTCAGGGGCATTCTACCTCTGAGCTACACCCCCAGCCCTATCTTATCGTTTTTAATTTTGAGACTGGGTCTCAAAATTAGTTTGATGAGGGCCTCACTAAGTTGCTGAGCCTGGCCACAAACCTGAGGTCCTCCTGTCTTAGCCTCCCAAGTACTAGGCTTATGGGTATGTGCTCTGCTACTGTGCCTGGCTAGGAGACCTAGTTTTTTTTTTTTTTTTTTCAGTACTAGGGATGGAACCCGGGGCATTCTACCTCTGAGCTATACCCCAGCCCTGTTTTTGATTCTTTATTTTGAAACAGGGTCTCACTAAGTTGAAGAGGGCTTCACTAAGTAGCTGAGGCTGTCCGCAAACCGAACCACGATCCTTCTGTATCAGCTTTCCAAATGCTGAGATTACAATCGTGAGCCACCTCTCCCGGCTGAGACCTAGTTCTGATACAACTGTGCTATGAACCCATTGTGGTTCTTGTGGGTTATTTGATACTCTTAACTGACCCTATCAAAACATCAAAGTCATTGTGAATACTACTCAAGATATTGAGGACAAGAGTACCTAACATAGTGTCTGCCAGTCAGTGAATCTCAGGCGATATAAACTGCCCCTTCCCTGTCTCCCAAACTCTGTGATTTTGGGCAAGTTCCTTAACCTCTCTGAGCCCTGATTGCCATCCTTTTTTTCCCCTAGAGCTTGAAGAAAACTAGTGGTACAGTACATGATTCAGTGACTTGCCAGGAAGTCCTCCTCCTCCCTCCATCCCTGTGGGAAGCTGAAACTAAATGAATCAAGTCTCCAGCCTGGAAGGCCATTTCATATTGTTTGGATCAATAAGAACTCCATTTTCCCCGAGACAGCGCCCCAGACAACACTGGTGGCCACTCACAGCTCACCTCTCCTGCCCGTCACCCAGTAATGATGACAGACCCCCGCGGTGGGGGCAGGGTGTGCCATCAAATGCCCCGAAGGAACTTCAGGGGACAGGGGCCTCCTGCTCAGCCACAATCTAATTGGCTCCTGCTTGAACAAATTATCTCTTAAGTGGTAGCGTGAAGAGAGCTGTGTTAATCTACTAAATCATAAACCTTCCCCACAGTGTGACGCCGCCATCCAGACAGATACTAATCTGCAGCCGCGCTGTCAGTTTTGGTTTTGACACCAACACTTTGAATTGCCAACAGAAAATCGTATTTGACATTTAATTCCAATCATGCGGAGCCTTTCATTGAAAGTGCTGTCAGTTTACCTTTATTTGGGAGAAGGGGAGACAATATGCTCATGTCTTCTGGTAATTTTTTTTTCCCTTGAAGGAGGTGGGGGGGGTTGAGGGGGATGAAGGGGAGAAAGGAGAAAAAATCAAACTTCAAATAATGTGCCAGTTGAAGAAATACTTTAATCTTCCTGTCAGCCCGATGCAAAATCCACTCCCCCATGCCTCTGGTTTTTGTGTTCTCAAATGTACTGCATTCCAGTAAATCTTTATCATTTTACATTGATTAGGTATGGATTCTGGTGAAATGAGGGTGTTGGGGGCAGGGAGACGTTGGTTAGCGGGTACAAAATTTTTCAGTTCGGAGGACTGAGTTTGGGCAATTTGTTGCACAGCATTGAGACTATGGTTAATAATAGTGTATCATATGTTTCAAAATAACTAAAAGAGAGGGTTTTTAAATGTTCTTGTCTATAACCCCATTGCTTGGAAAGCTGAGATGGGAGGATCGCTGATTTGAGGCCAGCCTCAGCAACTTCATGAGACCCTCAGCAATTTAGCAAGATCCTCCTTGAAAGTAAAATAAAATAAAATAGGGATAGCTCAGAGGTAGAACACCCCTGGGTTCAATCCCAGTACAACAAAACAAAACAAAATAACAACAACAAGCCGAGCAGCGTGGCGCACACTGGTAATCCCAGCATTCGGGAGGCTGAGTCAGGAAGATCGCGGTGCGCGGACGGCCTCAGCTGTGAGGTCCTCTGCAACTTAGTGAGATCCTGTTTCAAAATAAAGAATAAAAAATAGGGCAGGGGGTGTAACTTGGGGGTCGAATGCCCCTGGATTCCAACTCCAGACTCACAAAAAACCCAAAACAAACAAGAAAAGAAAACAACAACAAAATGATAAATATTTGAGGTGAGAGACATGATAATTATCCTGACTTGGTCATCTGCATTGTGCACATGTACTGAGACATCACATTGCACCCCACAAAAACATACAACTATTGTCAATTCACAGTAAAACTGAAAAAGAGATTAGTCAGTATAAAGCACCAGTAGCATCAATGTGCCAGCACTGAAACATAATCTATTACACTATTTTAAATATAAATTTTAAATAATACATTTTCAGTATTTTTCAAAAGTAGAAACTCTGGGGTATTCTAAGAGTCAATCAGGTATTAGCTGGGGCTGGAACTGAAGAATGTCTGCTGTAGCAGTGTTTAAATCTCACCGGCCCCTGAAATGCCACCTTTCTCCAGTAGAATCCTGTGGGAAATAAAGGGCTTGAGAGAGGTGATGCGTTCAGGGAGCAAGACAATGAGCCTTTCAAATCAGCAGTTCTCAAACATGAGAGTGCTTTAAAATCAGCTGGAGAGCTGGTTGAAAGAAGGCAGATCTCCAATGTTTGCCACCTCGAGAGTTGTTGGTGTGGTGGGCCTGGGTGGGTCCTAAAAACTTGCCATTTTAAAAAGTTCCCAGGCCTGGGATCACCCCACTTGGAGAAATCACTTCTTTAAAATTGATACAATAGTCACCTTTCATCCTCGGCTTCGCTTTCTATAGATTTAGTTCCCTGTGAGCAACCATAGTCTGAAAATATCACATGGGAAGTTCCAGAAACAACCTGTTTGTAAGTTTTAAGTTGTACATTGTTTTAAGTAGTGTGTTGAGATCTTATGCTACATAACTCCAGCCTGCCTAGGATGTGACCTTTATTTGTGTATCCATGCTGTATATATTACCCTTCCATTAGTTGCTTAATAGCCATCTTGGTTATCAGATTGTTGTGGTACCGCAGTGTTTATAAAAAAATAACCCTTATTTTACTTAATTATTTCTCCAAAGCACAAGAGTAATAACATCAACAATTTTATTATAGCATATTGTTAAAATTGTTTGACTTTGTTATTATTAGTCACTGTTAATATATTGTGCCTAATCCAAAATAAAATTTATTTTGTCATAGGTCTATATGGTAAATAGCATATTATACATAGAGTTCAGTCCTATGCATGGTTTTGGGTCTCTGCTGAGGGTCCTGGAACATAGCCTCCATGAATAAGAACGGACCAATGTACAGCCAGTGGCAGAACGGAAATATGTCCTCTGAGACAAGAGAGTGGAGCTGAAGAAACATATCTTTCCGTGATACAAAACTCATGTAAAAACTTTCAGACATGACAGGTGACTCAGAAACATGATCCCAAACCAACCAATATCTGGGGACTACAGACTTCTTATGTGTTATGGCTGGTCTTTTCCCCCCTCACACATTTCCTACCCAATCCTTTGACTTTTTGGATGATACAGAAGAAAGGAAGGAAAAAGGAAGGAAGGAAAGAAGGAAGGAAGGAAGGAAGGAAGGAAGGAAGGAAGGAAGGAAGGAAGGAAAGAAGGAGTAGGGGCCAAAAACCAAACTGAAGGCAACTGATATGAAACCCTGGAAGATGGAATAAAAGGAGAAGTGTTGGTTAGAGTGGTGCCCTATCAGTGTTTGGGAGATGCTTGGGTAGAGAAGAAAGAGCACTAGACTGGGATTCAGAAAACCTGAGATAAACTAGAACTGTGGCTTTAGAACTTAACCCTGGCTTGAGGTCTGCAGACTCCAACTGCCTCACCTGTAAAATGGAGGCAGTAATAATACCTCCTGGAATCACACTGTAAGGTGAGAAAATGCACCAGTATAAAGCTATAAAGCTTGACATGAAGTAGGCTCTTTAGATGCCCAGTATCATATATATATATATATATATATATATATATATGCAAATATATGTACACATATGTACATATTTGGGTATATGTGTACACAAATATGTACAAGTTTGTGTATTTGTGTATATATGTATATATGCTAGTATTTCAACCAGTTAGAATAGCTGTGTTCATACTGACTCCATTGTGGTTATAAAGCAGGTAAAATTGCTTGACATGCCCCGAGACTTGCAGTTGATTTTGTTACCCCTCCCTGCGTAGATCAGCATTCCATCTTTAGGACAAGATCCTGATAGGCCACATGGCTATCTGGGCATGTGCGTTGAAGAGGAAGGAGGGGGAGATGGAGAAGGAACAGGAGAATAGGAAATCAGAGAAATGGAGAGGGATGTTACCCCTCTTTTCGGGTGCTAAGGTCTTGTCATCATGACATCTGCTGTTGCTAGGAAGAAGAAGGCTCAGGCCCTGCAGTGGGAATTCCATTCAGAGATGCTTCTTGGAGCTAACACTGCCACACTGGAGATATTCTATTCCCATAGTAACAGAGACAGAAAAAGGCAGAACTTCAGCTGGGCTTTGTAAAGCTAGTAAGCCTTTGTCTTCTTGAGGGTAGCTCACTTGGGCTGATCTGAGTCACCCAGCCCTTTGCATCTTACCCACCAGCTGGGAATGCCAAACCACCATGACTGGTGAGGGGGGTTCACTCAACATCTCTTGGCTGTATATCTCTGGAGCCCAGGCACCATGAATACAGATGAATAGATGGGGTATCTACAGGGTCTTTACCCCAAAGGCCTAGCATGTCTGGTGAGGAGGGGAACATGTAACTCCAAGATTCTATTTTTGTGTATGTGTTATTGAGCATTGAACCCAGGGGCATTCTACCTCTGAGCTATACCCTCAGCCCTTTTTGTTTTGAAACAGGGTCTTACTAGGTTGCTGAGAGTCTTGCTGAATTGCTGAAGCTGTCCTAGAACCTGTAAACCTTCTGTTTTAGCCTCCCAAGTACTGGATTACAGGTTTGCACCACTATGTCCAGTCCTAAGATTGTATTATAGTGAGAAATGTTATAACAGGACCATATCAGATGATGAATGACTATTGCAACGAGAAGTAATGGATCTCTCAAAGACCCCCAGAAAAAGAGTGGTGGGCAGTGCTGTAAACAACAGCAACAACGTGTGCTGTCCAGGGTCTGAAACTCAGTTGTGAGAATGAGGCCACGTAATCAGAGCAGGGTTGACCGAAGTCTGACCGCTTGGGGTTTGGAAGCAGAGCTCCTTAATTTTCCACAAGTAAAGGCAAGCCTGGTCCAGGGGCTTGGGAGGGGCTGAGTCTTCACATAGAACCAGGGGAATTCCAGGAGGGCTCAATGGGCATGGACGATGGTAGGAATTTATTATCACTGGCTTCTCCCTGTCTGAAGGTGATGGGTGATCAGGCCTTGAAAGCCCCAATGCTACTCTGTTCCTGAAGTAGTCTGTCTGAAGAGAGAAATTGAAGAAGAAACATTCCACTAGGGCTGTTGGCCTTGTGCTATTCTAGGACATCAGCCACTTTTCTGAAGGCTCCTAGCCAGTGTAAGAGGAGGCCTTCCTCAAATGTTTCCTGTCTGTGTTGTTTTTTCCTTCCATTTCTCCTGCTGTATCAGTCCAGTTTTCAGTCCTGTAACACAGTACCCGAGGTGGAGTACTTTGAAAAGCGGTTGAATTAGCTCACAGGTTTGTAGCCTGAAAGTCCAGGATTTGGAGGCACATTGGCTGTGCTTCTGGTGAAGGACCCTTTGTCTGGGTCACCACATGAGGGATGGTGTCATGGCAGGAGTGTGAGAGAAAGGGAGAAATCCTAGGGTGAGAAAGGAAGCCCTGGAGAGCCACTCAGGGCTAGGCTTGCTGTGTGTGTGTGTGTGTGTGTGTGTGTGTGTGTGTTGCTGGAGATCGACCCCAGCAGGCATTCTACCTCTGAGATATGCTCAGCTCCATTTTTTAAGTTCGGAGACAGGGTTTTGCTAAGTTTCTGAGAGCCTCACTAAGTTGCTGAGGCTGGTCATAAACCTGTGATCCTCCTGTCTCAGTCTCCCAAATACTGGGATTACAGAAGTGCATCACCACACCCAGCCTAGACTTGCTTGTGTGTGTGTGTCTGTGTGTGTTACTGGGGATTGAACCTAGGGCATTCTACCTCTGAGCTACATTCTTTGCCTTTTTAAATTTTTTGTTTTGAAACAGAGCCTCACTAGGTTGCTGAGAGCCTCACTATGTTGCTGAGGCTGTGCTCACACCTGCCATTCACTGGTCTCAGCCTCCCAAGTACTGGGATTACAGGTGTGCGCCATCACACCTGGCTGGACTTGCTTTTTTTTTTTAAATCTAACTTGCTCTCAGGAGAACTGATCTCTTTGAGACCAGCATTAATTCCTTCCAAGGGTAGAACCTCCAGTGACTTAATGACCTCCCATGGGGCTCCACTTTACTAATTTATCTTGCAGTGCTGGGGCTTGAACCCAGGGCCTCATGCCAGCCAGGCAAGCGCTTTGCCACTGAGCCACGCCCCAGCCGAGTCCCACCACCTCTTCACATCACCATACCAAGATTTCCACAGGTGAACCTTTGGGCACTCACTCAAACCCAGCCCCTGGTGTTTTCTGGGAGTGGAAAGAGGGGTAGAAAGCTGGGGCGCTCACGTGCACGACCACCTGCCCAGGTGCACGCGCTTCTCTGCTGGTGGACATCTAGTAGGACTCCCCTTGTTGTGGGAAGATGGGGAGGCAGCAGCTGCCGCCATGGCAATGGCAGGGACCGACATTGTTGGGAAACGTGGAAGACGTGTGAATTGTCCATTTCACACCGCTCCTTTAATGCTGCAGCCCTCCCCGGCGATAATGAAACAGGAGGAAGGCAGGAATATTGTGTTTTCAGTTCTTGCTACTTTCCGGGGCAGCTGGCTCCGATGCAATCTTGTGAAATCTGTAGTCACGAAGTGAGAGCCACCTGACCGGGGTGCCGCGTGCCTCTTTGCACACAGGGGTGTTTGTTTATTTCATCTCTCACCACGCCAAGGCCTACAGAGTGAGCCTCTTCCTCCAGGCTTAACTGGGGGCAAAGGAGCCCAGCACTATTCACCCTAAGGTGAACATCCAGCAAACATCAATGGCAGTGATGGTGATACATGCAAAGAGAGCTCTCGGAAATAGCATCATGGTAAGATTCAGTTAATGCTTGGGAGACTGAATCAGGAGGATCGCAGGTTCAAGGCCAGCATGCAATAACTTAGCAAGACCCTATTTCAAAATTAAAAAAAATAAAATAAGGTCTGGAGGTAAAGCTCAGAGGTAGAATGCCCCTGGGTTCAATCCCTAGACACACACACACACACACACACACACACACACACACACACACATGCACACTCAGTTAATACATCTCTGTCTCCCAAATTTGAGCAGAAAGAAACTGACTGATTGTATTCATATTGGAATGTCCCTTTTACAGAGCACAGCCTTTGCTGCCATCGAGGTCACACCATTTTTTAAAATTCAGAAACCGTAGGCCAGTAACTGGTTGAGGAACATTGGCTTTCTATCTCTGTGTCTCAGCTTCTCCCACTTCCTGGAGTTCTTATGAGAATCACCCCAGGTATAGATGCACTCTGTAAGCATTCGTGGTTATGATCTTGGTCCGCATGTTACTTGAGGAGAGGGACTCTGGGGCCAGACGCCCTGGCTCTGAGCTCTGTCTCTGCTTTTTAGAGGCTGTGTTACCTTGACCTCCTTCTGTCTCCGATACCTCTTCTGTGAAATGGGGATAACAAAGGAACCTACCGTATGAAATGTTATGCTGCTGGAGCAAATATACTCTTGTAAAGTTCTTAAAATAGTTCTTGGCATACAGTAACTGTTACATAAGTGCAAAATAAATGTACTATTACAAAATACACCACTAAAATAGCATATGGAGAAAACCTCCTGACCCTGGGACAAATAGTAAAAGTCCAACCTTTACTAAAATAGCCATATTTGGACTTCCGGGAAGATGGCGACCGAGAAAAGCGGGGCTTAAGAGCCCCGCTAACAACCAATCTCCATTACCACAAAATCAGCGCCTTTCATAGCCAGAAAACACCATCACCAGAGAAACAAAAAAATCACCAGGCTCCAGAGAGAAAGCGGACTGAGAACAGAGCTCAGAGCCACAGAGGAGATACACCGGCCTCACGCCCGAGGACGCGGCAGCAGTGCCATACTGCCGGCGGCAGCGGCGAGTTCACCGGACGGCTACAGCAAGCTGAGGTGAGCCGCTGCAGAACAGCCAGGCGGGATTTTTCAGCGCAGGGAACATCTAAAGCTCCGCGTGGCTGAGCTCAGCACACGCTGCAGGGACTCAGAGTGGAACTCAAAACCAAGAAGAAATAAGCCAGCTCATGGCTGAGGGCATGGCAGCGGCACCATATTGCCACCGGCAGCAGCAGCAGAGAATTCACCGAGTCTAGTAAAGCTACATCTGCGAACTCAAGAACAGTGAGTCAAATTGCGGGCCACAGAGGAGAAATCCCAGTACTGTACTCCCTGGGACTTGACCCAGTGGGGGAGTGGCGGTGGCAGAGATATCACACCATAGGAGAACGTGCAACCTGGCACCCCCCATAGTCTAAAGCAGCCTCTATCGACTCCCTGGGTCAGAGACTCTGTGATACAACCCAGTAAAGGAGTAGTGGGGTCTGAGATACTACAGACTCGAGATCCAGAGCACCTTAAGTGAAGTCATAGTGACCCAAGGGAAGAACCCAGAGAAGGCACAAACTTCCGAAATCATGGGAAAGAGGAATAACACTGGAGCAATGAATGCCCACAAGCCCACAACATCAGAATCCGATAAAATAGAAAATCAGAGATTTCTAGAAGATCAAATTAGGAAAATAACTGTAGAAATAATAGAGGTGCTTCGAAAAGAACTCAGAGAGAGCCAAAAAGAGATAAAGGATGCAATTAATGAAGTAAAGGCCTCAATTCAAAGCACAAACAACCAATTAGACCACATGGAGAACAGAATCTCGCTCTTAGAAGATGATCATTCCAAAAATGAACTCATAGTTTCTAATCTAGAAAAAAATATCTGACAGCAGGAATCTGACATTGAAGAAATATGGGCCCATTTTAAGAGAGCTAACCTAAGAATAATTGGAATAGAGGAGGGAAAAGAAAGTGATACCAAAGGGATCAACAATCTCTTCAAGGAAGTAATAGCAGAAAATTTTCCAAACATAGAGCAAGAGGTTGATACACAGATCGAGGAAACTTATAGAACTCACTTTAGACAGGATCGGAGAAGAGGATCCCCATGCCACATAATTGTCAAAATGACCAATGTGGAAGCCAAGCAGAGAATCTTAAAGGCAACAAAAACAAAGGGCCAAGTGACATTCAGAGGCAAACCAATTAGAATCACTCCACACTTCCCAAACCAAGTCATGAGAGCCAGAAGGGCTTGGAGTAATATATTCCAAACTCTGAAAGAAAACAACTTCCAGCCAAAAATTTTCTACCCAGCAAAACTTTCTATCAAATTAGGTGGAAAAATAAGAAGCTTCCATGACAAACAGAAACTGAAGGAATTTATGTCTTCAAAACCAGCACTAGAGAAAATACTCAAAGAGATTAACGACAAAGAAGAAATAGGTAACACACACCAGAACCAGAGAAACAAGAGTTTCCATCCAACAGACAACTAAGATTGGTTATCTGTGGAGATTCATTATTTATGTTAGTCTTTTACCTATCTCTAAATGGTATTGTTTGCCTTTACTGTTGTTAATTTTTAGGATTTCTAGTTGGAATATTAATATACCTTCAGATATAGCATTTGGAAATATTTTATCCCATTCTATTAGTAACTTTTAACTCTGTTTACATTGTCTTTGGATATACAATATTTTTTTTTATTTTTTAGGGAGTTTGTATACTCTTCTGTTGCCTGTGCCATTGAAATCATATCCAAGAAATCACTGCCAATTTCAATGTTGTGAGGTTTTATGACCCAGATTTTCTCCTAAAAGTTTATAGTCTTAAGATTTATATTTAGGTCTTTTATCTATTTTGAGTTAATACTTGTATGTGGGATTAGGTAAGGGTCCAACTTTATTTTTTTCCATGTAATCATTATGTTTCAACAATATTTAGTTAAAAGATTATTATTTCCACCACCAAATGTTTGTGGAAACCTTGTCAAAAATAACTTGACAATATAGGGAAGAATTTAGCTCTAGGCTTTTATTTAACTCCAATGGTTTATAGATCTGCCTTCAGAATAGTACTACACTGTTTCAATTATTGTAGCTTTATATGGTTTGAAATCAGAAAATATATATCTGCTAACTTTGTTCTTTTTCAAGATCGTTTTGGGTATCTAGAGTCCATTGTCCATATTAGGATAGATTTTTTTCTGAAAAATAAATATATAAATATATGATAGTTTCACCTAAAAAAATAGAAAAAACATATTCTCTGGTAAGAAAGAAAGTAAAAAGAAATATTGAAATGTTATCTTTAAGTCATCAAAAGCTTGGTATCAGACAAATGAAACTGTTATGTGAGATTATCATTTTTAATTTTGGATAAATTGCTATAATACTAGATGTCAACCACTAAGCCAAGCATGGGGGGGAGGGATGGGGAGAGGAAGGGGTGGGGATCGGGTGGGGGCTGACTGGGCGATGTGTGCATGTATGTCTACAAAAGTTTGTATCCCACTATGATGTATGAATACAGTGTACCAATAAAAAAAATAAAATTTAAAAATAAAATAAAATAAAATAGCCATATTTGGATTATTTATGTACTGGCCAGCTCTGTCAGGAAATAAGCAATCTCAGATCTCACAGAAACAGCAAATTTTTTTGGTCACATTTTTTGTGGGCTACTGCCATAAGTGAGCAGGTTCCAAGTGTCTTATCACTCTGGGACCCTGGATGAAGGAATAACCTCAGTGTGGGATATACCCACACTTTTGATGGAGAGGAAGTGGTCTGAGTGGAACTCTGCAATCATCTTTAAACATTCTATTTGAGCTGGGCATTGTAGTGCCCGCCTATA
Organism: Muscardinus avellanarius; assembly: GCF_963383645.1. Lineage (NCBI taxonomy): Eukaryota > Metazoa > Chordata > Mammalia > Rodentia > Gliridae > Muscardinus > Muscardinus avellanarius. The sequence goes on along the minus strand of NC_137796.1, from coordinate 84,688,873 downwards.
ATCTTAGTATTTGGGAGGCTGAAATAGGAGGATTGCAGGTTTGAGGCCAGCTTCAACAACTTAGTGAGACCCTCTGCAACTTAATGAGGCCCTGCTTCAAAATAAAAAAAATAAAAAAGGATGGGGTGTAGCTAGTACACCTCTGTATTCTATTCCCAGTGCTAAAAGCAAAGCAAAGAAACCTTTCTATCTGGATGCCATGTGCCCAAGCCCAGGAAGTCACAGGGCCACGGACTTGAATGCACAACTTCCTTTCTGGGAAAGTGGTGGTGTGTAGTCATGAAAACCTCAACTACCTATCCCAAGAACCAATGCAGTAAGAGATAAAGTACCATGTTACAGGAGGAAAATTGAAAGTATTAAGTCCAGGAAGCAGAAGTCCCAGGGGAGGGCACAATTGAAAGCTATTTGGTGAAAGGCTGTACTTTGACTTGACATAAATACTTATAAAGAGTGGCCGCTGAGCATGGTAATGGGTTTTCTTGTGACAGGACGGGCACCCCAGCTGCCTCCCAGTGATCCAGGTGAGGACTAGGAGGAGAAGATCAAACAAAGCTTCAAGCCATTGCGTGGCCTCTGAGCCTCTGAGATCACTTTCCTCCTGCCTAGAGTTGGACTTCAAAGAAGTTTGCAAGAGTTCATTTGAAGTCATCTGGCATCTCCATGCATGGCTGTTCAGACTTGAGGCGCATGTAGGACGCCAAGTGCCATGTCCCCACTTGGGCTGTTCATTAAATATTCCCACCTCTTCTTCTGAAAGAAAGAGGATCACATTCCCTCTCCAGACCTGCAAACTTAGGCATGGCCCTGGCCGTGGAATTGGCTTTCACCACCAATATGTGGGCATAGACCATGTGTGTTAGATCCCGAGAGAACTTTATGAACTGATGCGTGATCTCCAGGCTTCCTCCTCACTACTGCCCTGAGTGGGGCCGGGCTGAGTGGAGCCGCGTCGGGCTGCACATGGCGGACTGTGCCAGCAGGTCCCTCACGACCCAGCTTGCTCAGGCCTCGTGACAGGAGGAACCTCAGATGTCAAGCAGTGAGACCCTTAGGGTCGCTTGTTCCCGCAACATAATCTAGTAGAGCCTGCTTGCTTGTGACTCGACCTCCCAGAGCAGCTCTGTCCACTAGAAACATGTGAGCCACATGTGTGATTTTAAATGTTTCTGTAGTCTGTTAAAAAGTAAGCAAAATAGCCAGGTGTGATGGCCCACAGCTGTAATACCTGTGCTTGGGAGGCTGAGATAGGACGAACAGGAATTTGAGGTCCATAACTAAGTGAGACCCTGTTTCAAAATAAAGAATAAAAAATAGGACTGGGAGTGTAGCTTGGAGGTAAAATGCCCCTGGGTTCCATCACCAGTAGTGAAAAAAAGGGGGGGCTTCGTGAAGTTCAGAGGAGGTAGAATACAACACACACACACACACACACACACACACACACACACACGATGGGTGAAATTAATTTTAATGGCATACTTTAACCCAATATAGCCCGAATACAATATCCACATGTAATCAATATTAAAAGTTACTAATGAGCTATTTTATACTGCCTTTCCATTCAATGCCTTTGACTGTGGTGTGTGCTTTGCCCGTGCAGCCAGGTGTCCATCTGAGCCAGCCTCGTTCCAAGGTCATTCCACTGTGGTGTTAGGAGCAAATCTCCCTTTCCTCCCTGACCCGATTTCCCACTCATCCTCAGAGGTAGAGTGCTTGCCTAGCAGGCACAAGGTTCAGGGTTCCATCCTCATTGCTTCAAAAAAGAAAATAACCCACTCATTCATCTCCTCCACCACACACATTCCCTCTATTACTAATTCCTTGTGTCTACTCTCAGTGTCTCTGTATGTATGGGACTTTTGTAGTTCCTTTTAAGATTATTGTATTGTTATGAGCAGTTTTAGGAGGCACGACACAGTTGAGAAGACAGCACTGAGATTTTTCATATATTCCCGTGCTCCCACAGACGCTGATTCTCCCACTATCTGTATCCCCAACCAGAGTGGTGCACTCGTTACGATCGAGGAACCTGAGTCGGCGTATCACCGTCACCGCGGTCCACGGCTTACAGCAGTCCATGCTTGGTGGTGTGCATTCTGTGAGTCTGAATAGATGTGTAATAAGGTATAGTCGGCTTTTTGATAGTAGAGAAAGTAGTCTCAGTGCCCTAAGAATAATGTGCGTTTCCTCAGTTTATTCCTCTTTTCTGTTGATCTTTTACCATAATGTAATTTTGGTTTACCATAATAAAATTTCTTGTTTATCTCTATAATAGAATTTTTTTCCCTTCCAGAATATCATAGTTAGAATTCTATACTATTGCCGGGTGTGGTGGCGCACGCTTGTAATCCCAGCATTCGGGAGGCTGAGACCAGAGGATCGCAGTTTCCGGACAGCCTCAGCTACTTAGTGAGGCCCTCTGCAACTCAGTGAGACCCGGTTTCAAAATAAAGAATAAAAAATAAGGCAGGGGGTGTAGCTTGGAGGTCAAATGCTCCTGGGTTCCATCCCCAGACCCGCAAAAAAAAAAAAAAAAAAAAAAAAAAAGAATTCTGTACTATCTTTCAGATTGTTTTCCTTCATTTAGCAATATGCATGCAAGTTTTTTCCATGTCTTTTTATAAAAATGGAAATTTATATTCTTATTTCAATTTTTAACACAGAAACCGGTGTGCTATGCTGTTGAATACCTTGATTTCTCCCCAAAACTTAAAATATATATTGGAGTTCTTCCTCCAGTGTATGGAGGTACTTTATTTTTTTTTTTCATTTTGGCACATCCCATTGAGTTTTTAATACCATAATTAATTTAACTAGACCTCTATTGATGAGCAGGGAAGTTGTCCTTTTTCAAATAATGCTGAAATAACCAGGGTTCATGTCATTTTGCGAATGTATACATATAGCTGAAGGGAACACCCCAGAGGTGGTATCGCTGGGTGAGAAGGGGTCAACATTTTTATTATGTCTTGTAAACTTTCTCACCATCAACCAAGAGAACTCAATTAGAGCGTTCTCTAGTTGGCAGATTTTTGTCTATTTTTCTACATGCCTAGATAATTTCTGCTTTAGAAATATTACTGCTATGTAATCAGGTATATAAATATTCATAACTGTTATCTCTTAATTGTGAATTGTCCCTTTAGCGTGATAAAGTGCCCTTCTTTGTATCCTTCAAATTTTTTCGGATTCAATTCCATCTTGTCTAATATTCATATCATAAACCTCGCTTTCTTTTTGTTTGGATTTGCTTGGCATACCTTTGTATGGTTTTTCATTTAAAATTTTTCTTTGTTTTACATAATGAATCTTATATACAGCATAGCATTTGGATTTTATTTGTGATATGATCTGAAAATCTTTTACTATCTGAGGTTCATTTACATGCTGATGTGTATGCTTGAGGTATTTTTTGTGTGTGTTATTTTATTTGAACTCTTCATAGTTGCTTCGGTTTTAGGTATTCCACTCTGTGATCTTTGGGGTGTGTGTGTGTGTGTGTGTGTGTGTGTGTGTGTGTGTGTGTGTGCATAGTTCTGATATTTAGAATGGCTGGCATTTTTATTCTGTTACCTTCATAAAACTAATTATAGCTTTCGATATCTCTTCATTCCTCTTTCTTTACACAGTATCTAATGGTTTCCTCATATAAGCAGTTATAAACTTAATGTGCTTCCTATTCTTCCTTCCTTCCCTCTCTTTAGTTTTCTAAATAGTCAATAACATTATCTTTCTTGCAGTGTATATTTGAACTGTTAATAGGCTTTTATTACTTCTAGTACATCTCGGTGTCTTGATTTGTCAGATTTAAATAATATTCTCTGACTCTCATTTATCACAGATGAGGCACACAGTAAAATTGCTGCACTATATCTTTCTCCTCCTTTGTCTTCTCTTTTCATTTGTTGTTGGTTTGTTAGCAGTATTGTTTCTAGACTGTCAGGGCTTATAATACTTGCATTCTTTTCTGTCATCCAAATCTGTGTTTCCGTTTTTGCTCTACAGATGGATACACTTAAGACCCACAGCCAGTTCTTTATCCAACTCCAGGTGTTTCTCACTGGATTTCTTTTTGTCTTCTAGAAGGTTCCTCAAGAAGGCCTAGGGAACAATGATCCTTGAGTTTTCACAGGCTCAACACTTTTCCTCCACAAACATTATATAGCAGCCCTTATTTACCTGTATTCTGCTTTCTCTATTTCAGTTACTCTTGGTTAACTATGGTCCGAAACTATTAAATAGAAAATTCCAGAAATAATTTTTATTAAATTTGTATAAAAATGTTATTGCAAGCTGGGCATGATGGTGCATGCTTGTAATCTCAGTACTTGGAAGGCCGAGACAAGAGGATCACTGGTTCTCGCCAGCTTTCAGCTACTTTGTGAGGCCCTCCACAACTTAGTGAGACTCTGTTTTAAAATAAAAACTGAAAAATAGGACTGAGGGTATAGCTCAGAGGTACAATGCCCTTGAGTTCCATCCCTAATACTACAACAAAATGTCTTATTTCAGTATGTTGTTAAAATTGTTCTATTTTATTTTTAGTCATTGTATTTTTACTGCATGTAATTTATAAATAAACATAATCATAGTTCTGCATATACAGGAAAAAAGCAATAAATACAGGGCCCAATAATGTTGAGCCCGCTTTATCAAGGTTTCCACAGGGGGCCCTTGGAGCATGTCCCTCACAGATAAGCGGGGCTGCTGTATTAGGGATAATTTGGCTAAGCAGAAGATTTTTGTTTTTACATTTGAATCCTTGGAGATTTTAGGCATTTCTCCTGTGTCTTCAAGTGTTAATGTTGCTGTGGGGAAAGCTAGTTAGCCTGACCTTTTTCTCTTAAAAGAGGACTTTCAAATGCCTGCTCAAAGCATCTTCATCCATCAAGTCAAATATATTTCCTAGGGGATGTCTCAGTGTCGACTATTCTGGGTCAACTTTTCTGATTATGGGATTTCTTTTCAATGTGTCATGTCCAACGATACCTAGGATGGTGTTAATTCTTAGTGATGATGGTGATTTCAGAATCTACCAATTCTGGATCCTCTCCTAAGGGATCTAGAAAAAGTGCTTAACAAAGCAGTCAGCAAATTTGTATTTCCCCACTGGTTGTCTGGTTGATTCATTTCTGACTCAAAGGTGGAGGATGCATGGAGTTCTGGACATCTCTCTGTGGGCATCAGAATAGCCCTGGGTTAGTGTGAAGGATGCCTTCATGTGCAGCTCACAGGCATATAAATTAGTGCAAGATTTAGGAGAAATATGGCAGTCTGTATCAGAAAGCTGAAAAAAAATCAGACTCTTTGACCCAATAAATCTATTTTTGGGATTTCATCTTAAGGATATAATCAAAGACAGAGACAATAATCAATGCCTAAATGTTATTAAAAAATGGGAACTGCTTAAATGTTTGAGGATGCTGGCTAAACTGTGGTGCGTTCATGTGATAGAAGTCATTCATTAACATAATAATTGTTACCATTTTAGTGATGTTGGGAGATGCTTATGATATTATGTTAGAGTAGAATGAAAAGATCTACCTGCTATGTGATTTTAGCTGTATAAAAATGCAAAGAAAAACAACTGAAAAGAAATATATCAAGCATGAATAATTATTAATTCTGGTTATGAGATTATGTAATCATAGTTATTTTTCTACACACTTGGCTGTATTTTGAAATCTTTTTACAATGAATGCATTTAATTATTTTATATTCTTTGTTTTAAATTTATTCATGCTTGATATATTTCTTTTCAGTTGTTTTCCTTTGCATTATTCATTTTATAGGACACAATGAATGCAGGTATAAGGATAAATAGTAAAAAGTCTATTGCCTACTTCTGTTTCATTCATTCATTCATTCACTAATTCATTCATTCATTCATCAATGGCCTACTTTTTCCTCTGGAAGCAATCAGTATTACTAAATTAATGAATATACTTCTGAAGATATACTTTTGGGTCTTGGTGGTTTATGCTGGGTATTCAATCCAGGGTATTCTACCTCCAAGTCATATCCCCAATCCTTTTTAAGTTTATTTTAAAAAGGTTTTGTTAAGTTGCTGAGGCTGTCAAACCTGCAATCCTCTTGTCTTAACCTCCCAATGACAGAAGTGGGCCACCATGCCTGGCTTTCTTTTCCTTTTTATGTGCACATAGTAGTCTAACTATATGCACACCATTCCATTCCTCTTTCTTCTTAATATATTTCAGTAATGATGTCATAAAGAGAAGTACATAAAGAACTCCTAGAGTTTAGGAATTGCTTCATTCTTGGGAAGTACTGTAATTTGTTTAAATTAACACTTAAGCTGTCTTCAATCTTTTTTTTTTTCAAACAGCACTGTGATGAATAACCTTAAATATATGTCATTTCAAACGTGTATGACTTTTATAATCAGTGACAGCCGATTACAACTGTCAACAGGGCCTTAAGAGGCAAGTTCTGGGTGTTCATGTTGGGTTTGACAGATGTATTGTTACTTTGACAGGGCTGGGATGGGCAGGAGAGATGGGAAGGAAGGATGTTCTTTCATAGCTGAGGTACATATTGTATGTCCTAGGAACAGCATTAGTTGGGCTTATTTCTCAAATAGCAGTTAATCCATTTCAGGAACCCTTGTCTGTCTAACTTACATCCATGGAACATCTTATTTAAAACTCATTACTCGCTGGGCGTGGTGGCACACGCTTGTAATCCCTGTGCTCGGGAGGCGGAGACAGGAGGATCGCACAGGTTTGAAGGCAACCACGCTGGCTTAAGAGACCCTGTTTCCAAATTAAAAAGTATAAAAATAGGTCTTAGAGTGTAGCCCGGAGGCAGAAGGGTTTCCAGGAACCCCAGTACCACCAAAACAAACAAACAAACAAACAAACAAACAAACAAACCCAAAAAACAATAAAACTCAGGACTCATAGTGTGTTGTTATTAGTTCACACTTTCCTGGGACTTACAGTTCTTTAACACATTTCAGCAAATTTGACCTCACCTGATTCTTGTGGTTCCTCTGTGGACCAGGGGAGGGCATTTAACTTCCCCCTTCCATGGGAGAGGATCATGAGCAGGTGCTCATTTTCCCATTTGGCTACTCCCAGTGGAGGCCAGAACCGAATCTCAAGTCCCAGCCTCTGGCCTCTTTCTTCCTAAAGCTCAACTTTAGCTTTCTCGACTTCTTTCTTCTGACAGCCATTTTTAGCAAGACAACTCATTTACTTACTAGGGGCCATATTTTACCACCAACTTCTCTTGGAGATTTTTACCAGGATGTCACATTGCTTAAAACTAGACCTTCTAGGTTTGATTTCTTCATTGAGATTTTATGGCTCTGGTGGGCTATTTCCGACTAAAAATATTGCAGCTATTCTCATTGGCATTGAACTTTAGGGCCTCCATCTCCAATTTATCTCAGTGCTGGAGCAGACCCAGAGCTGTTTTCTGAGGAAAATCTTGGCCCTGCATGGGGCTACTCACTCAGCTCTCCTCAAGCTTATATCCTGGCTGGACTCCTTAATTTATAGATGAGGATGTCAAACATGCTGTGTGCTCTGCTGGCTGTTAAAGCATAAAGATCAGCCCTTAATCAGCAGTATGGAGAGTCTGTCCTCTAGGTCCTCGTTGGAGGGCAAAACCCTGAATTCTTGGCTGCTTAGTTCTTAACAAATACTCAGCAAAACTCCAGGTTTCTACTGTGATTATCTACATATCCTTCATGGCCATCTACAACATCTTTTCCTCCTTCTAAAATCCAGATTTATTATTTTTATTCTTATATTCTGGTACTGAAGATGGAACTCAGGGGGGATTCTACCTCTGAGCTACACCCTTAGCTCTTTTTATTTTTAAACAGTCTTGCTAAGTTGCTGAGGGTCTCATTAAGTTGTTAAGGCTTGCCTCAAACTTGTGATCCTTCCTGGCTTAGACTCCCAGGTACTGGGATAACAGGAATGTGTTACCATGCCCAGATTAAATTTTAATTTATTCATTATTTCAGCCTACAAGTAGATTGGAAGACATACTATATACTAGGTGCTGGGAATGAAATTGTGAACAAGACAAAGTTCTTACTCTCAAGAAATTTGCATTCTGGTTAAAGGAGAGATAGATATTAAACAAATAAGCAGGTAAGTATATAGTATTTTAGATTGTGATTAATTCTATAAAGAAAATGAAGAGAGCTTAAGGGAAATAACATGAAAGATATGTATGCACATTTTCTTATATGGGTGGGCCTGGGAAGACTTCATAATCATATGGCACTTGACAGAACCTTGGAGCAGGGGAGGGTGTGAGCCACTTAGATTCTGGAAGAGCAAGCAGACAAGGCCTCTGCCACTGGGGCCCCTCTGGTGTGGTTCCTCACGGCTCTAAGGTCTTCAGACTTAACTGGGCTTCTCATCTGAGGAACACTGTTGGCAAGACTGTAAGTGCGTGCAGTTGCTATGGAGATCTGCGTGAAGATTCCTCAGAAAACTGGGAATGGGACCACCCTACAATCCATCTAGCTCTACCATTCTTGGGGATCTCTCCAAAGGAATTGAAATCAGAATACTATAGGAATACATGCATATACATGTTTATAACAGCACAATTCACAAAAGCCAAATCATGGGATCAAACTAGGTGTCCATCAACAGAGGAATGGATTACAAAATTATGGGATATATACACAATGGCATTGTACTCAGCAGTAAAGAAGAAAAAATATACATTGTTTGCAGGAAAATGGATGGACCTGGAGAACATTGTGTTAAGTGAGATTAGCCAGTCACAGAAAGTGAAGGGTCATATGTTTTCTCTCCTATACAGAAGCTAGAAGATAATCAGGATTCAAGAATAAAGGAGGAGAGACCCCAGTGGAGTGATGGAGGGGGTCTCGAGGAGGGAGGGAGAATTAGTGGAGGAAAGACTTCTGTGGATATTATGTACATACATGAAATTATCAATGCCAATCTCAATATCGTGTATGGGGAAAGAAGGAATGGGGAAAGAATTAGAGGAAACCCACCAAGTGCTGTGTGCAGGTATATCCCTATCACTCTGAATTTCTTATGATGGGAGACTACAATGCACAAAAAAAGATGTATTAAATAAAAAGGAAGCCAGGCGTGGTGGTGCATGCTTGTAATCCCCACTCTTGGGAGGCAGGCAGGAGGATCGTGCAGTTTCGAAGCCAGCCGCTCTGCCTTAAGAGACCCTGTGTCCAAATTAAAAAATTAAGAAAAAGGTCTGGGAGTGTAGCCTGAAGGTAGAAGGGTTTCCAGGAACCCCAGCACCAACAAAAGTAAATAAATAAATAAATAAAAAGGAGTTGAAAATGTCTGGAAGAGAGCAAGTTAGGGGGAAGTGGAAGGAGTTTAAATTAAATCAAAGAGCTGATCATGGTGCGGGTGTGTGTGGGGGGGCAACAAAATTGGGGGCAGGTCCTGGGTCACCGAGGGCCTTGATGTGTATTAGGCGGGTTTGTGCATAAAAAAGATAGATCACACACACACACACACACACACACACACACACACACCCTCTCTCTCTCTCTCACTGGAATTAGCTCATATGATTATGCAAGCTGAAAAGTGTCAAGATCTGCAATTGGCAAAAAGGAGACTGGGGAGGAATGATGGGGTGGTTTCATTCGGAAGGTAGCAGGCTCAAGACCTCAGAAGCGCCAATGTTTCAGTTCTAGTGTGAAGGAAGGAAAAGGTCGGTGCCCCAGCTCAGGGGGCCTGGGGGAGAGGTGATCTCTTATTCAGTCTCCTTGTTCTATTTCTGTCTTCACTTAACTGGACATTAACTGCATGAGGCCCACTCGCATCAGGAAGGGCCAATCAGTCTACTGATTCGAAAGTTAATCTCATCCAGAAACACCTTCATAAAAAAGATGATCAGAATAGTACTTGATGTTTAATCTAATCCACAAACACCTTCATGGAAAAGATGATCAGGTGTTTGGGCACCCCATAGCCCAGCCAAGTTCACACACACAAAAATGAACCATCACAGTCAGCACTAGTCAGCCATTCTGGTTTTCACTTGAGAAGTGGGGAGCCATGGGGGAGGTTTGAACGGGGGAGACATGAGCTGACTCAACTTCATGTGGGATCTCTGACTGCTAAGTTAAAGACAGACTCTAGGTGGTGGGCTTCAGGAGGGAAATATGAAGACAGGAGACAATCTAGGTGGCAACTGAGATCATTTAAGAAATGAGAGTGGCTTTGACTGCAATGTCACTGGTAGAGATGATGTAAAAGGACCTGTTTTTTTTAAAAGTAATTAATTAATTTCGCGGTACTGAGGATGGAACCCAGGGGCATACTATTTACGAGCTACACTCCCAGCCCTATTTTTAATTCTTTATTTTGAAACAGGGTCTCACTGAGTTACAAAGGGCCTTACTAAGTAGCTAAGGCTATCTGCAAACCAAACCACAATCCGTCTGTCTCAGCTTCCCAAATGCTGAGATTACAAGTGTGTGCCACCACGCCTGGCTAAGGACCTAGTTGTATGTATGTATGTATGTATGTATGTATGTATGTATGTATTTTTGGTGGTACTGGGGATGGAACCCGTCTACTTCCAGGCTAGACTCCCATACCTATTTTATATTTTATTTGGAAACAGGATCTCTTAAGCCAGCGAAGCTGGCTTCCAACCTGCATGATCCTCCTGTCTCTGCCTCCCAAGCGTGGGGATTACAAGCGTGTGCCACCATGCCCGGCTAAGGACCTGGTTTTAGATACACTTTTATCACAGAGTCTCAGGGACCATGTGGGCTCTGTCCATAACTGTGTCAAGGCACCTCTGGGTTTGGACTGAAATTGCTTACTTATTTGTCTCCTGCGTGATTGCCATTTTACTAATCTTTGTTATACTAGCCATATAGTAATCTCAGCTAACATCTGTTGGGCTATACTTTACCTCAGGGACTGAACGAAATCCTTCATATATATCATCTCATTTGATTCTCACATCAAATAAAACACTCTATAAAAAATAATAAAACCTCATTTTATATAGAGTGTTCATAAAAGTCTGGAAATACAGATTTAAATTTTTTTATAGATTGAAGATGTCCTAGACAACATATTGTATGCTTTTCTCGGTTTCCAGACTACTGGATCCCTGTAGATTAAACATAAGGAGTTTTCAAAACTTGGGTAGGGTCTCATACCAGTGAATGTATTTTGTACCTGGCAGCTACTGAGAGAGCAGAATTCATTCCTTCGTAGGTGTTTCCAATGCCCACCGTGTGCCAGACACATGGGGATCAGGGAGACAGCATTGAAAAGATAGAGCTGCTTCCCTTAAGACACTTGTGTTCTAATGGGATGTCATTTGGGGGTACATTTTGGGTAGAGTGGAAGAATAGAAAGAAGCCTGGAGCAGTTAGTTGGGACGGGGCAGCTGAGACCCAAATGTCTAGGCGAGGGGCTCTGTTTAGATCAGATTCAATGCTCATAGCCAGGAAGGTGATGAGGCCTGCGAAGTGGAAAGACACAGGCTAGCGCGCCTCCAGCTCCTTCATCACGCCCTGCCCTCTTGTTCTCCCACAGTGCACTCGCACAGGAGCACAGGCCAGGAAATCCTCCTTCTACTTGATGCCTGGTCAACAGGAGACCTCCTCAGTGGGCCATCAAAGCAAGTGGCTGAGCGGCAAGAGATGTGGCTCTCAGTGCTGGGAGAATATGTTGACTCTGCTGCTGCTGTTCAGAGGAGAGACTCCTCAGCCAGCAGCTGTGGTTTGCAGATGAGCATATGGCTGGGCCTGATGTGACCCAGATTTCACCCGAATGCTCTTAAAGAGCTCGCAGTTGCTTTCATTACTGCGTCTCCCATCGTCCTTTGCCCCTCGGCCCAAACTGCCACTCCATGACAGCATCCTCTACAGACAGAGCAGCATCTATTTTCTATTGGGGAAATAGAAGCAGAAGGGGGCAGTTGTTTCTGGTGTATTTTCACCTGTTGCTACGGTGGCCCAGCAAGATAATGGGGAACATATCAGCTCTGAGTGGTCAGAGTCCCCTGGAATATGGTAATGGCTCTGTAATAAAAGGCATAACATGAAGGTAACCTTTACGCAGCACATTTAATTAAGTAAGATGCAATCCGCCTGTGCCATTTGCTATTTGGAGGAAGATGCAGGGTATGTGATTCAGTAGATATTAGGAATATGAAGACCTGGCTTCTAGCCCTGGTTCTTCTAGGAGTTGGGTGATGTTGGGTAAGTCTTTAAGCCTCTCTGAGCTATGGCTTCTCTTTGATAAAATGAAGGCATCAAAGAAGATAATAACTACCACCTCACCAGCACCATCATTACTTTACTTTAGTATGTTGACTCTGTGCTAGGTACTGCCAGAGACACTATGCTAGGTGTCCCATGGGTTAGATATAGGTTGTTTCAGGTTGATTCTAGGCCCCCATGACATTTTAGAATAATCCTTTTGGCCCCAATAAACTCCTACATGGCACCCCCAACTTAAAACACAACTACTTTGTTTGAAGCAGAATCAGGACAGAACCTCTCCTCCCATTCCAGGCATCTAGCTTCCCCTCCTTTTCTAAAGTATCTCCACCATGGATTACTGCTGGAAGACTGGTAGGGAGTAGATCTTTTTCTCACAGTTGCTCTAAAAAATTACCATAAACTTGGTGGCTTAAGCCCAATTTATTCTCTTATAGTTCTAGAATCTAGAAGTCCAAAATAAGTTCCATGGGGTATTGGCAGGGATGATTCCTTTTAGAAGCTCCAGGGGAAAAATATTTTATTGCTTTATCTGACGTCTGGAGTCTGTTTACAGGCCTTAGCTCGCAACCCCTTTGTTTCATTCAGCATCCTCTTGGCTGTGACACCAACACCTGATCCTTACAACTTAGAAAAAGGAAGATTTATTCTCACAGTTATGGAGATTTCAGAGGTTTCAGTCCATATAAGGCCAGGTCAGATTTTGGAGCTCAGAATATGGTGGCAGGAAGGAGAGAGAGAGAGAGAGAGAAAGAGAGAGAGAGAGAGAGAGAGAGAGAGAGAGAGAAAAGAAGAAGAAGAAGAAGAAGAAGAAGAAGAAGAAGAAGAAGAAGAAGAAGAAGAAGGAGAAGAAGAAGAAGAAGAAGAAGAGAGAAGAAGAGAGGGGAGAGGGGAGAGCGGAGAGGGGGGAGAGGGGAAGGAAATGCACTCTAGGGAGGAGAAGAGAGACATATATATGATTCCCAAGGTCACACCCTCAGTTACCAACCTCAACCAGCTACACCTTACCTGCTTACCTTACCACCATCAGTGGACTTAACACTGATGAGATCAGAACCCTCATTATTCAAGCATTTTACTTCTGACAGTTTTGTATTGCCATCCGAAATTTTATAATGCCATAAAATGCCCATGGGACTTTCTATATTCAAAACATAACTCCCTTTCTCATGTTGCCCCCAGCCTTTTGCTTCCATCTCCTTTCCTAAAGTTTAATCCCCCGCCCCATCTCCCGCTCGCACATGGGATGACAATGGACTCACGTTATCTCAGGATCCTTAACTTCATTACATCTTCAAAGCCTCTTTTGCTTCATAAAGTAACATCCACAGGTTTCAGGGGAGAAGGATGGAGAGATCCTAGAGGCTCGTAGTCAACCTGGTCATGGGGAGTACATAGAGTCTCCCTGGCTCTGCTCGCTTTTCTGTGTATTCCGAACTGGACCAATGGAGCCACATCAAAATGTAGACTTGGTTACCTATTGATCCTCTTAAATGTTGTCTTACCAATCTGCCCTGTCCTTTGATGGCCCTGATAATGCAGTGGGGTGGGCTGGGCGGGGCTTATTCCCTGAATCTCAGCTAGATAGGGCGTGCAGCTGATTCCCTGGTAAGGACCCCAGCGCTCCTCTCTCAGTGGGTGCTAAGGGTGTCTTTGATCATAACAGCAATGTCAATAACAATTATTTCTCCCTTCATGATTAGCTCCACTCAAGCTGGGTTTAAATGATATCAAAACAGCCAGTCAATTTCATCAATTTACTCAGTCTGTCAATTTAGTAGAAAATAAAAAATCAATTAAATTAGTGGCTCGAGTAAATTGACAGGTTGTATTACAAACTTGGTGGAGTCTGAAAAGCCTGAATAGATGTGAATCCTGCCGTTGGAAGGGGCAGGGCCCCAAAGGGTCACTCTTGTGCTCATGGTGATAAGAACAAAACCCTTCCTCTGAATTTGCAGAGAATGTAGTTATTTCAAGAAATTTCACAATAATGATCTCATTTTGGTGTGCCAACATCCTAAGGAAACTGAGGCAGGGAAGTGAAATAAGCAAAATAAGAAATCTGAAAGTTCAGAACAACATATACTTCTTAAAATGTACTGAGACTTGATTTAAACACTTACATATATTATCTCATTTAATCTGCTCAACAAATCTATGATGTACAGGCTATTATTACCCAGAATTTAGGAGAAGTAAATTAAGGACAGAGCTGGAATCTAAATTTAGGGCTCTTAACAACCAGCTTTGTTTTTAGATCAGAAATTCTCAACCTTGATCACACATTTGATTTGCTAGAGAGTCTGAAAATATGAAAAGTTGTACACAGAAGATCATTCATCACAGGTCTATTTGTAAGAGCGAAAAACTGGAAACAGCCCAGAAAAAGCTCTGACATGTCTCCACAACAAAGATGTGTGTAGCTGCACAAGGAGTGAGGAGCATCTCTGCATGGCACCAGGGAAGAACCTTCCGGAGAAAGTAAAAAGCCAAGTGTTTGGTCTGCTACTTTCATTTAAGAAAGGAATGGATATTGTTTATAGAGCCTACATAAACGCGCATATACATGGGTACATGAATATGTCCATGTGTAATATATTTACATGAATATACTATTTATATGAATATATTATTATGTTACATTAATAATATATTTAATATTTATGAAAATATATTTATAAATAATATATCTAATACTTTATTATAGTATATGAATATAGTATACACACTCATATTTACATGAATATATTATTAATATGTATGTATATGTGAAAATATGAATACATACATGAACACACATACATATTATTACTCATATATATGTTATTCATGTTATACATGTTATTCAAGGACATGTCACTCATGTATGTGGATATATACATATATACATGTATATATAATGTATATTTATTTATGTAGATATATTACTATAATATATAACATATATATGAGAAATAAATATGAGTATATATGTTTACCTGTATGTATACATATACACATTCAGCCCTCCAATATCTGAGGATTCTGTACCTAGGGATTCAACCAATCATGGATTGAAAAATTTTTGAAAAATATTACATTTGTTTGGACGTTTTATATTTGTGCAGACTTTTTCATTTTATTATTTTCTAAACAATACAATATGATAACTATTTATTTATAATTTATCTTATATTCGATATTATAAGTAATCTAGAGATTATTTAAAGTATTCAGGAGGATGTATATAGATTCTATGTAAATATGACACCAATTCATATAAAGGACTTGAACATCTGTGGATTTTGGTATCCCAGAGGGGTCCTAGAACCAAGCCCATAAGCATCCTAAGGGAGAACTATGTACACACATACACACACATACACACACGCATAGGAGTTTATTTTCTTGTATTAAAAATAGGAATATATGCCATTGTCAATATGATCAACATTATGATGTGACACTATAATGCACCAATAAAAAATATGTAAGTAGTCAAGCTATGGAATCAACCTACATGTCCATGGATGGATGAATGGTTAAGGAAAATGTGGCATAAATACACAATTGCATATTGTTCAGCCATGAAAGAAAATCTGTTATTTGGAGAAATACACATGGAATTGGAACTGGAACTGGAACTGGAGGACATTATGTTATGGGAAATCGGGTACAGAAAGGCAAATACTGAGCATTCTCACTTTGAGATCAAGCTAAAGTTGATCTCAAAGAAGAAGATAATAGAATAGTAGTCATCAGAGCCAGGGAAGGTGTGGGGCAGGGAGAGAGGAGTGAGGATGGTTAATGGATACAGGGGAGCACTGGGATGGAAGGAATAAATTCTGATGCTCTTTAGCGTAGTCTCATAACTATGGTTGACAAAATTTAATTGTATATCTCAAAATAGCTAATAGGATTTCGAATGTTCTCAACACAGACATGATCTACATCTGAGTGGGTAGATATGCCAATTATCCTGATCTGATCATTACGCCTTACCCCATAAATATGTGTGTCAACTAAAAACTAATACAAAGATATTTAAGGATAAACTGTCATATAAAAAAGTTCCTGTAGGAAGAGAGGCAGTAGGATGGAGAGGATAAGGATAGGGGCCACAGTTCTTTGCCTATCTCATTTTTAGGCTGACTTTTGAGTCATATAAATATTTTCTGTAATTGTAAAATAAAATTAAATTAAAAAGCAATTTGAAAATATGAAAGTAAAGCAAAGCGAGATAATCCATATATTTAATATGTATGTAGTTGGTAAAATAACACAGAACCACTCTTCCAAATGATGTCAAAATAGTAATTCCATCATACCGTCTTAGTAGGCTGTATCCCAGAAAAAAAATCTGAAAAAAATTAAGATAATTTTCAGTAATGTCATTATTGATAGTAGTTGATATTGTCCTTGTGTATAGGATGGGATAAAGACTTAGTAATTATGAACTGAGGGGCTGGGGATATAGAGTTTGTGCTTAGTATGAGAGGGGATTGGATGGATTGGATTCCAGCATAAAAATTATGAACTGGGATTCCTTTTTTTTAATGGAAGGAACAGGTTACACATATTAAGACCAAGGAAGTAAATAAAAAAAATCTCTAGTCTAGAATTTGAATTGGAAATATTATATAAACCTTAGAAAAACACACGAATTCTGTCCACTGAAAAGGCTTTGAAAACGTCACCAACTCAGTAGCAATAATCCCCCTTAAGAACCCGGATTGCGGCTTCTAATACTATTTTGCACGAAAACAATCCAAGGCCTCTTAAAGAAATGAGTGATTCTTAGTTCACGGCCGAAATGTGCACATGAGCCTGGGACATCCTGTCACACAAGAGAGTAAGGGAACTATTGACGATGACGACAGAAGGATCATCTCAGAAGGACTCAGGAGCCAAATTAAATAGGCTCCTGCTGATCAGATATAGGCTGATTTGATCAGAGCAAGAGTAATCACAGATAGCAGTGAAACACCAAATATATTTATCTTGCGTTCTTAATGATGCTCTACAAACAACAACTATGAACCTTCTACCATTTCTGGAGGATGTGAGGGAACCAGCTCCCTAGTTTGAAGTTGATAAGTGAAGAGACATGTCAAGCATTTATGCTGTTTTTACTTCATTGAACCATACTCCTGGCAGCCATGAAGTTGATCAAACGATGTTTCTTTCTGGAGGAGCATTCCAGCGAACAAAAGAAGTAACAGTGGAGTTTGAATACTATTGTTTCCACAACCTAATAAGTTAACAAATTTAGGCAATGATTGTGAATGACTACTAATATAAAAAAGAGGCAACTGGATATTAGACACCATCAATGTGAATATATATCACCACCTACAAAATAGTCTTATCAAATAATATAGATTTAAAATATGCTAGACCTCCAGTTGTAACTACCAGTTTATAGCAAATATAAGGACAGATGAACATGTTAACCTACACTATGGGAATTCAATTAGCAGAATCCAGATGGTGAGAAACTCTACAGGACACATATCCTAATTTCTTCTTCTAAAAAAAAGTATAGTTAAAAAAAAGACACAGAGCAGGAACCTATAGATAAAAGAAACTTAGAAAATATAAAAACAAATTATGACAGAGACCTTATCTGAATCCCAACTGAAACAAATCATTAAAATATGTCAAATAAGCTGGGCATGGTGGCGCACACTTGTAATCCCCGCGCTTGGGAGGAGGATTGCGTAGGTTCGAAGCCAGCTGCGCTGGCTTAAGAGATTCTGTTTCTAAATAAAAAAGTATAAAATAAGCCGGGCGTGGTGGCGCACGCTTGTAATCCCCGCGCTCGGGAGGCGGAGACAGGAGGATCGCGCAGGTTCGAAGCCAGCCGTGCGGGCGTTAGAGACCCTGTTTCAAAAATATACAAAAAAAAAATAGGTCTGGGAGTGTAGCCCGGAGGAAGAAGGGCTTCCAGGTACCCCAGTACCACCAAAAAAAAAAAAAAAAAAAAAAGTATAAAATAGGCCTGGGAGTGTAGCCCAGAGGTAGAAGGGCTTCCAGGAACCCCAGTACCACCACCACCCCCCCAAAAAAATATATATATGTATATATATATATATATATATATATATATATATATATATATATATTGATAAGATTTTGATTTATTATTGTTACATGGGGAATTATTAATTAGTTTTTAATTTTTTTGAGTTGGTTTTTGCTGTGTTGTCTAGGCTCGTCTTAAACTCAGGAACTCAAGTGATCCTCCTGTCTCAGCCTCCTGAGGAGCTGGGACTACAGGTGTGCACCATTGCATCCAGCAATTATTGAATTTTTTACACAATAGTGGTAATGTGGCTATTTTTTAAAGAGTGTTTAATCTTTTAGGGATACATTCTGAATCAAGCAAATCTGGTATCTGAGATTTGTTTCAGAGAAGTTTGGGGGGGTTGTGGGGACATTTAGGGGAGAAGGCAGAGGTTGCAACAACATAAGTCCTGAGTGGGGTATGTGGAGGTCCATCATATTCTTCTATGTTGCACATTCTTAAATTTTTTTATGTACAAAGTTTTAAAAATTTATGGAGTAAAGATCCTTATTGAGTTCCCTGTGGCTCAGTTTTGTTTTCGATTCACTTTTAAAGCTCCCTAGGTGATTTTAATGTGCAACCCAAATTCCAGAACCTCCTTTAATTTTTCTAACAACCTTTCCCCAGTGGGACTTGGGAATTCCGAATTACTGGAAAGAGAGAGAGAGAGAGCTTCATTGTCCTGGGGAAACAGCCCTCTCCCTTGCGACTGATCTCATCCTGAAACTTTCAGTTACTTTGGTTTCAGGGTTTGCAAGATCTATTTTTTTTTTCTATTAGTTTTTCTAATTTCCCCAGCTGGTTTGAAACTTTAGCAAGTTAATAGCCATTTTGTATTTGACTTATTTTGCCCTTGAGGCCTCGGAGAATGGCTGCCAATAATGAGCTGACCCATTTTTAGAAATAGGGTGTGGCTCAGAAGATTTCATTGTCTCCTTCCCTCCTAGAGGAAATGCCCAACTCTTGGGCCTCTGGGTGTGACCCAGTTCAAGTCCATTTCATGATGCCCAATGCTCTGGCAAGAGAATGCACACAGGGCTGTGCAGAGGAGGTCGCACCCATGTGGGGAAGAAGGGGTGGCTGCTACCCACTTGCTTTGAGTTTTCCATCAGATGAGAGGGTGGATGTGAAATGCTGTTTCAAATGGTCCCTATTGTGATGGATGGGAAGGGCAATTTGTACTGGAGCTGACAAACTTCCAGGAGGAATGTAGACCCAAGGGCTCTTCTTTAACCCATGGACAAAATTGCAGATGAAGACTGAACTTCCCTGGAGTGTGGGTGGGGGTGAATGTTGGGTGTACCAGCTGGTTGGTATATAACTTGTGCAATCACATTGGGAATTTGCCCTTGGTTAGTTAGTGATCAGCTGTCTTTGTTTTGAAAATTTTTTTTTTTTTTGGTGATGGTGGGGACTGGGGATGGAATCCAGGGGCATTCTACCTCTGACTTATATCCCCAACCCTATTTTATTTTATTTTATTTTATATTTATTTATTAATTTGCAGGTCTGGGAATGGAATCCAGGGGCATTTGACCTCCAAGCTACACCCCCTGCCCTATTTTTTATTCTTTATTTTGAAATGGGGGGGTCTCATTAAGTTGCTGAGGGCCTCACTAAATAGCTGAGGCTGTCCACGAGCCATGATACTCCCGTCTCAGTCTCCTGAATGCTAGGATTACAAGCATATGCCACCATGCCCGGCTTTATTTTTTGTTTTAAAGCAGGGTCTTGTTAGGTTACTGGCAAGTTACAGAAACTCCCATAGTTGCTGAGGCTGGTTCAAACCTGTGATCTGCATATCTCAGTCTTCCACGTACAGGGATTACATGCATGTTTTGAAATTCTTAATGTTTAGACAAAAGGTCCCACATTTTCATTTGCTCTGGGCTCTGCATATTTTGTCCAGATAGAGAAAAATGATCTTGAATGTAACCGGGTGGTGGGGTCAAACCATCTCTTGATTCAGGCCCAAAGTATCAGGTACTCATTTTGAAGACTAGGAGAAGAGGCCTGTTAAATGGACAAAGCAAGGAAAAGCAGAAATGGAAGGAGGGAGGCCACAGTCAGTGGAAGATGGATACAAGTGTTTTCGTTTCTGTTGGAAGGACTTTTCTGCTTAAATGGATTTCTTCTGAGTGCATGTTAGCAAGGTGCCCGGGGGCGGGGGGGGATCAGGCATCTTCAATTTTAGAGGTAGGCGTGTTTAGTGTGTGTGTGTGTGCCACCCAGGACCCTTCTGGGGACACGGGGTGGAGCTGGAAGGAAAGGAGCCATGACATTTTGGGGATGTCCTACTCAAGGCTGGAAGTTCAGAGAAACACAGTCTACACTATGTAGCTGGCTCTCAACCCATCTGGGCTAGTTCTGTCTTAACCCATTTTGTTGCTATAATAGAATGCCAAGGACTAAGTAGTTAACAAACATCAGAAATTTATTCTCACAGTCCACAGATGAGCCAGGAAGTGGGCCCTTACCAAATTCTGAATCTGCTGGCACTATGACCTTAGACTTCCAGAACTGTGTACTCTCTTGGTGCCAGGGTGAAGGAACTCTATATAGCTTTTCCCTCCTGACCCATCACCTCCCAAAGACCCCACCTCCAAATAACATCAGATTGGGAATTAGGTTTCAAGATACAAATTTGGAGAGGACTAAACAGTCGATTTATATAGCAAGCTTTGAGCTATTCTACCACTTTTTCCATTTTTATAAGGTAACCTATCAATTTGCTGAATCACTTAACAGACAAGAAACATGTATTTTATATTTATGGGCACATGTTCACATGTGCAAACACACTTGCATGCACAGAATTCCAGATATAGGTTGAGTGGCAAAAGCAAGACAGACAAAGACTTTGTTCTTGTGGTGTGGGACAGGAAGGCCGATGGACAGGATCATGGTAGGCAGGGATGAGAGTTCAGATAGTGTCAGAAAATACGGAGGGCCACCTAAAGTTCAGTCATCCTCTGAAATACTGACCCACCCTTAGAAACAATCCAACTGCCATGGTTTCCTTCACATTCAAATATTCTGGATAGTATGATTTAGTTAAAAGAGACATAATTGTGGTGGCACATGCTTGAAATCCCAGTACTTGGGAGGCTGAGACAGGAGGATCTTAGGTTCAAAGCCAGCCTTCACAATGTAGCAGCCTCTAAGAAACCTAATGAGACCTTGTTTCCGAATAAAGAAATAAAATTGGGCTGGGGGCATAGTTTGGAGGTAGAATGCCTCTAGTTTCAATTCCCAGTACCAAAAACAAAGAAGAAGAAGAAGAAGAAGAAGAAGAAGAAGAAGAAGAAGAAGAAGGAGGAGGAGGAGGAGGAGGAGGAGGAGGAGGAGGAGGAGGAGGAGGAGGAGGAGGAGGAAGAGGAGGAGGAGGAGGAAGAAGAGGAGGAGGAGGAGGAGGAAGAGGAGGAGGAGGAAAGAGAGAGAGAGAATATTGAACATCATCATCAGAGCAAAAAATAACCTCTGAAAATAACTTTACAGCAGTGGTTCTGTAAATAAGGCCCCTGGAGCAGCAGCAGGTCTGGGAACATGATGGGGATGTGAGTTCTCAGGCTCTGCCTAGATCTTCTGCATCAGAAACTCTTGGGGTGGAGTTTAACGATCTGTGTTTTAAGAGGTGACTGAAATCCATGGTGTTGTAAGCATGTGCTATTGTAAGAAATGACTGTAAACCATCTTTATCATAGTTGTAAGGCGCTTCCTGTCTCCCTCGGGCCCTGTTGATTTGTGCTGCAAGAAATGACATGGAGAGAGAGCTTCATAAGGAAAGGGATAGAAAATGGAGTGAGGTATTGGGATGATTTTCTTTGCAAGCTACTGCAGTATCTATCTTTCAATCATCTATCATCAATATATCTGATCTATCCATCCATCATCTATCCATCCACCCATCCATATCTCTGTCTGTCTACCTGTCTTTCTACCATCTATTTGTGTAAACTACTTCATCTCTGTCCTTCACCACCAGTCTGTCTTTCTGCCCATTTGTATACCCATCTCTTTGTCTGTCTACACATATGTCTATTGTGTGTGTGTGTATGTATGTATGTATCTATCTATCTGAAGTGAAGGAAAAAGGAGAGTTGGAAGGGAAGGAAGGAAAAGAGGACTTGAGTAAATTGTTTAACCTCTAGGGACTTCAGCTTCTTCAAATGTCAAAGAAACGTGTGTGGGTGTGAGCAAGCACACGTGTGGTTGTCTGTGTAAATTATTACTTCCTAAGATTATGATAAAGCACTTTTGTTACAACATGGTTTTCCGCCCACATGGAAGGTGGCTAGCTCATGGTAACGGTAAATGAATGTGAAATGTGGAAGAGCGATATCGGGGGACAGGATGGGAGGGAGGTGGGGGAGGGGCAGGGGGAACTGCGGCAGAGGTCTCTCCCGTCTCGGAGGGAAGTCGAGGCCAGCTGGCCGGGTGGGCCAAGGGGACAGAGAGCAAGTCTAGTGAAATGATGAAGGATCATGGAGGGGGACGTTGAAGGTGGGAAAGCCAAGTGGCTTTCTAATAAGGATGCTTCCAAAATGAGGAGGAAAAGCACTTTTTATGGCAGCAACTACAGAATCTAAATGAATGTGTCTTTCAATGAATTGCATGTTTATGTTTCAGAAACAGAGATGAGCCAAGACAGCCCGGGGATGCTTCGCCCACGTCTTTCCCACCCACTCCTGACCAAGTTGTGAAAATATATACCTGCTTCCCGTTCCAAGTCTTTCTACCAGCTAATTATCTGTAAAGATTCAAATCATGAACTGAAACTCCAAAGCTTTTTATGGCCACTCGGGGAGTATTAAATGGGGAGATTCGAAGCAAAAATTATAGTTTCCCCAATAGATTTTGGAGGGATTGATAAAAATCTGCTTTTAATTAAAAAATACAAAGCAACAAGGCCCCTTGCACATAAACAGTTATGTCTTGGGGACATGGTCCCACGTGAAAATGCCTACAGATACCTCCTGGGATTCGGCCTCTGCTGCCTGGTTTATGGCCTTCCCGGGAGAGTGATTGATGGGATGGCTAGGCTTTCGGCTAAGAGGCCTTGCTAATAGAAACACAAAAACAGAGGCTGTAATGCAGCTCACGAGATGAAGTAATGGGCTTGTCTCTGTCTAGGTAGGGAATTCAGCCAAGCCCTGTGTTTTAAATAAAATGAGGCTTTTGTGGTTCTTGGCTTGGGCCCGCCAGCGCAGGCTAACCTTGGCATCTGTGTGCTGGGTTTTCCTAGCATGTGGCTGCAGGCCTGACGTGGACTCAGAGTCTACCCCAGGGCAGGTGTCCTGGTCCTGGGACCCTCTACCCTGCAGCACCCATTCCTTTTTCAGGAAAGGCATCTACTTGGTCTTTCAAGCTTAAGACCTAAGACTCAGCCTTGCTTCTCTCAGAGCTCAAGTCCAGCCACAGCCCATTTATTTTTCTTGATGTCACTGCTACCACCCAAATGCCACCAACATCTCTCTACACACTTTCTTAGCTAATCTTTCAGTTCCCCAGCTCACCTCCCCACTATCCATTCCTTAGTTAAATGGCATTTTGTATAAATTTCTTTTCAGGAGAGACAGTACAGCTCAATGCTTTAAGTGGGAACTGGGAAGGCAAATGGGCTGGGTTTAACTTCCAGCTTCCACTACGGCTCCAGGTCCCAGCCTGCCCTCATCCTCCCTCACCTCTCAGGACAGACTGGAAGGCTGCAGCTGGTATCATCCCTTGAACTCCATTTGCACTCAGGCTCTGACTTCTGGCCTGAACATCAGAGCCTGCCCCACCCAGGCCCAGGCCTGTATCCCGGCCCCTCGTCCACAGGGGCAGTGAGACACTAGATGTTGAAAAACAATCCAAGAACTCCAAAGGGATGAGATAGAGATCAACTCAGACGAATCTGAAATCCAGCTGGGTATGGTGGCACATGCCTGTAATGCCAGTATTTGGGAGGCTGAGACAAGAGGATCATAGATTTGACGACAGCCTCAGCAACTTAGTAAGACCCTCAGAATTTAGTGAGAACTTCTTTCTAAATAAAAAATGGCGTAGGACTTGGGGTGTATTTCTGAGACAGAATGCCCCTAGGTTCAATCCCAGTAACACACACACACACACACACACACACACACACACACAGTCTGCATCCACCAGGCAGGCCAAGTCTGGATTCACACAGGGGCATGTGAGAGAGACAGAGACCCTGGGAAAGTGAGGCTGGAAGGCAGGACCCAGGACTGGTTACTTATAACGGGAGGAAAAAAGGCTGGACCTGGATATACAGCACTGCTAAGCCCTGGTCAACACAGAGCCCAGGATTCCTGCCTTTGGTGTGATCTGGGAATGGGACAGGTAGCTGTGGAGTCTTCTACTCCAAAAGCTTGTCCAGGAAGCCTACAGCCAATTCATGGTGTTTCTTTATGGGAGAACCACCATATTGGTGGTTGATGTATAGAGCAGAATCAGTGGTCAGGCATGGGAAGAGAGGAGAGAAGGGTAGGATGTAGCTCTGGAAGACTGGGAATGAGACCCACACCTTGACACAGGGAACAGCATAGCAGGAAGGAGCTCCTGAGGGCTGAAGGGAGAACAGGAGCCAGCTCCAAGAGATTCTGGGGCCTCAAGGGGGAAACCGGACACTCTGAGATGTGGTTGCTGAGGTCAGAGAAAGACCAGAAGACCAGAAACAAGATGCTTCTGAAGGCTGAGAGCTGGGTTCTTAGGCAGTATCGAGCATATAACAAATGCCCTGTACACTTAGGGCGGCTACTACTACTACTACTACTACTACTACTACTACTACTACTACTACTACTGTTTGGACCAGAGGAGAAGGGAGCCTTGGGTGCAGAAGCATGGCCCAGCTGCACAGGGGCCAGGCTGGGCTGCCGGGCATCACTGGCCCAGGCCGCAGGTTGTCCTCATCTCTGTCTGTTTCAAACCTAAAGTCCCAGGAAAGAATGATGGAGCCAGGCAGTCTGTGGCACTGGGAGGCAGGAAGAAGCATCCAGGTGACAAGGGACAGCAGAGGTGAGAGGGAAAGCGTCTGTTAATGAGGAGAAAGTGGCTGGACTCCTGAGCCTTGTGGACACCAGGAAAATGGGCACGGGGCTTCTGCGGTGAGGGTCCTTTTTGAAGGAGCAGAAAAAATGTTCCCAGGCCAGGCAGCAGCTCGACTTCCTGAAGGCCCCAGGGGTGCTTGGTGGAAAACACTCCAGAGCTATGATTTCAGCCAACAGCCCGAGCAGATGGGTTCAATAAAGCCGATGGTTATTTACATCAACGAGAAGACTGCGTGTGTTTATTTCTGGCTCCCGGGGTCTGGAAAGGAAAAGGAATGATTGAAACGAGAAACGTGCTGAAAGGAAAAAATGGACAATCTAACCAGGAAAAAATGTCCCTGCTAGCATAATCCCTTTCATCCCCGGGCCTCTGAGGGCTCAGAGTGGGAACTTGCAAGTCCTTGGAAGACCTCAGACCCGTACCAACTGGGATCCGAGGTGAGCGCCTCCTGTGGTCTGGGGGACACAAAGGCGGGAAGAGTCTGGGGGTGCCTACTCCAGTGGGTGCTGGAAGTTGACTCCTGCTCCGCTCTTTACTTGCTGTGGGACACCGCCAAAGCCAGCACCAATCTGGGCTTCCATTCCCACATTTATAAAGGAGGAATGTAATGAAACATCCCCTACTGGGTGGTGTGACACATGATTACAGTTGGAGAAATCCTGTTTGGGTTCTTTGGTGGAGGGGGACTTCTCTGCCTCCTTGGCATTGTGCCACAGCAGGGAGTGTCTCCCAGGGAGGACAGGACTCATAGGCTAACAAGGCACCAGATTTTTGTCTGGCTCTTTCCAGGGGTTGGGACAGGCAGATGCAACGTGCTAGTGCTCCTGGCTGGTGCGGCAGGCAGGGAAACCTGGTGCCATAAGGAACACGGCAGGCAGTGCCAGCTCGCAGGGCTGTGCTGGTTGAATGGGGAGCGGAGCGCTGCTGGAGAGCTTGTCAGGGTCAAGCGCCATGCTAGAGTTATTGCTTGTGGCCTTAGAAAGTAGGATCTGATTTCCAGCCAAGATCCGCCTGTGCATTCCTGGGAAATGCCCTCTTTGCAGGCAGGGGAACCTGGCAACTGGTTCCCTTCTCCCAGGCCAGCCTTGCACTTTGGCTGCTCAGCTGTGGATGCAGATGAGAGCCACGTTGGAGCCCGGGAGAGAGGCCACGGCAGGGAGGGGGGCTGATTCCTCTATAAATCTCTTAACTCCTATTTTTCTCAGGGGAGAAAGAGAAAAAAAATTAAAAGAGCACGTAGGGCTTCCAAGTCTGTAAACGCCCTTGTCCACAGCTCTCAGGGGTTTCTTATGAATCAGGCCGCACCAGACTTAGTGCCAAGCACATGGCCCTTCAGATAAGACCTGGCAGCTCCCCCGACTGAGCATTTTAAGAGCACTCTGATGCTGTAAATGTGTTACCAGCTCACCATGGGAAAGCTGCCTCCTGCCTGTGTGCGTCCTCAGATCCTGGGTGATGGGGACTTGGACCCTGCTGTTGGGCTCCCTCATGTCAACAGGGAACCACTAATGAGCCAGAAACCAACTTAGTCAAGGCCCGGTCTCTTTCCTCATTTTGCCACATCCAGTCCTGGGTTGTAGAAAAGCTTCCCCTTATTTTTTGGCTGGGTAAGGATATGGACTCACCTGGTGACACCGTGTCTGCATGCTCTTCTGTTAACAAGTCTCCGTTGTGCTCACACTTGTCTTTTCTAGACAACGGGGCTTCTTCTGAGTTGGGTGGCATCTATCAGGCGAGGTCACTTACTCACTCTGGAACCCAGAGCGATGCCTGGTACCTGATAGGTGCTAAGGAGCATTGGCTTTATGGATGAGTGTGGGGAAACTGGCTTGTCTGCCAAACAGACCTTGCTGAAGAGGGGAGCAGTAGAGACCATGGAAGGGACAGGTAGGAGGTGGAATAATTAACCCAATTGCAGGACCTCAGCATGAATATAGTGACAGGGAAAGGAGAGCTTGCTGTTTAAATGAA
This sequence comes from Muscardinus avellanarius, assembly GCF_963383645.1. Taxonomy (NCBI): domain Eukaryota; kingdom Metazoa; phylum Chordata; class Mammalia; order Rodentia; family Gliridae; genus Muscardinus; species Muscardinus avellanarius. The sequence continues at coordinate 84,661,550 of NC_137796.1, read as the reverse complement.
AAAGCCCCAGGGACTGAGGATCTAGGGATTCTGGATCCATCCAAGCTGCCCAAATACAGGGGTCATAGGTCTATAGCAGGGACTTCTAGAGTGTAGCTTGTATTTTTTTTATTTTTTGATAGTAGGGATTGAACCCAGGGGCTTTCTACCTCTGAGCTCCACCCTCAGCTCTATTTTAATTTTTATTCTGAAATGGGGTCTCTCTAAATCTTGGTACACTGGCCTCAAACTTTTGATCCTACTGTCTCAGACTTCTAAGTACTAGGATTAAGAAATGCACCACCTTGCTGGGCTGTGGTATATTGTAAGGTCGGTTGAGTGTTAGGGCTTTGGTTATAAATGTTTTATCCCATCTGGACAGGATTCTAAATAGTAGCCACGACTTTCAAGGCAGGCCCTGACTGACATATATAGGTCGGGCAAGAGTTAGGCAAAGTGGGCAGGATCCAACTAAGCTGGACGGGGTTCAAGGAGAGGTCTTGTTATGAATGAATGTTGGTGTCCCCACATCCAAAATTCTTATTTTGAAACCCTAACTCCTACTGTAAGGGTGTTGGGAGGTAGGTCCATCGTGGGTCTTCTGGGATGGCTTTTGGAGGTATAAAAGAGGTCATGGGATGGGATCCTCATAATAGAATTAATGCCTTTATAAGAGGAAGAGACACAAGATCCCTCTTCCTCTGTGATGTAATGAAAAGACAGGAAAGTCTGCATACCAGGAAGGGAATCCTCCCCAGGAACCAAAGACTGGCACCTTGATCTTAGACTTAGCCTACAGAACTAAAAAATAATTTTATTGAGAAATAATTTTTACATCTAGGAGTAAATATTTTTAAAATTGTAATCATTAACATATTAACTGTACAAATTAATGGTTTTCACTGCAATGTTACATACATGCATATATTGTACCTTGATTATGTCCAACTTCCCTTCTGCCCTTTCTTCTCTTCCTCCTGGTCTTTTCCCATTTCCTGAAAATCCCTTTTCTACTTTCAGCTCTTTTTTTTTTTTTAAAGTTTCTCTATGTGAGAGACAACAAATGGGGCTCATCTATTCTCTCCAGTTTCATTCATTTTTCTGCAAATGACATTATTTTGTTCTTTTTTTGGTACTAGGAATTGAATCGAGGGGCATTCTACCTCTAAGCTCTTTTATATAAATATTTTTATTGGTGCATTGTAGTCATACATCTTAATGGAATAAAAAAAAACTTGTGGAGATATACATGCACACATCACTAAATTAGCCCTTATCCAATCCTCATCCCGTTCCCTCCCCCTCCCTCCTTCCCATGCTTGGCTTAGTGATTGACTTTGATATGTTTAAGTACATCATGTGTTTTAAAGAGTTTCCATCTTCCCCCCTCCATCCCCTCAGATAGGTCACCTTAATTGCAAATACTCGTGCATTGGTTTGGTAGTTTGGTTTCCATTCTTTTGGGTCGATACCCATATGTGGTATTGCTGGATTTTATGGTAAGTTCATATTTATTTTTCTGAGGATCTTCCATACTGTTTCTCAAAGAGGCTGCCTAAATTTGCAATCCCACCAATAATGTGACAGAGTTTCTACTTCTCCACATCTGATCAATTACGGTTTATATCTTCCTTGGAAGTCCTTCTTTTATTTTCCACACTGATTCCCATTTGTGGAAATCCTGACCACCAGAAGGTAAGTGACTTTGACAAGATGATCCACTCACACCCAATTTTTATTAAAATTAGAGGTCACTTGGATCTGGGAATCTGCTGAGACATGGGGGGAGGCAGTGGCAGCTTCAAGTGCTTCCTGACCGCCGGATTGCAGGGACCCGCTGGCCTTTGCTGTGCAGCAGGCCCGGACAACTGCCTCACCACTCGGCAGGCCCCGGCCCCGGCCTCGCTGCTTGGCATTTAATTTATTTGTTCATTTTATTTTAAAACAGGGCCTCCCTGAAGTTGCTGAGGGTCTTGCTAAGTTGCTGAGGCTGGCCTGGAAACTGTGATCCTCCTGTTTCAGACTCCCTGTCTCCCCTCCCCGGGATTACAGTTATGTGCCACCATACTTGGCAATTTCATTCTTCCCTATGGCTGAATAAAAGACCATTGCATATGTATATACACCATATTTTCTTTATCCATTCATCTGTTGCCACAGTAAACATGAGCATGCAGGTATCTCTTTCTGCCTTCATTTCCTTTGGGATAGCTGGATCAGATGGTAATTTTAATTTTAGGTTTTTGAAAAAGTGTTATACTGTTTTCCATCGTGGCTGAACTAACTTAGATTCCCACCAGCCATCTATATGAGTTGGTTTTTCTCCATATCCCTGCCACTATTTGTTATTTACTTATCATTCATTCATTCAATAATATCCTCTCTCACTGGGATGAGTTGGAATCACAAGGTAGTTTTGATTTGAATTTTCTTGATGGCTAAAGATACTGAGCTCTTAAAATATATTTATTTACTATTTGTACTTTTTTTGAGAAGTTTTTTTTTTCAGATCATGTGCCTATTTTTATTGGATTATTTGTCCTTTTGTTGTTACAATTTTTGAGTTCTCTATATATTTGGGATAGTAATCCTCTATCAAATAAATAGTTGGCAAAGATTTTCTCCCGTTCTGTAAGTTGCTTCTTTACTCTTTTGGTTATTTCCTTTACTGTGGAGAAGGTTTTTAATTTGATGTAATCCCATTTGTCTATTCTTGCTTTTGTTCCCTGAGCTAGTGGAGTCCTATTCAGGAAATTGTTGCCTGTGCCAGTATCTTGGAATGTTTCCCTGTGTGTGTGTTTTTTCTGGTAGTTTCAATGTTTTGGGAATTATGTTAGGGTCTTTGATTCGTTTTGACTTGATTTTTGTACAGAGTGAGAAATAGGGGTTTAGTTTCAATCTTCTACATGTAGGAACACAATTTTCCCAGCACCATTTATAGAAGAGAGTTGTTTGTTCTCCAATGTATGTTTCTGGCACCTTTGTCAAGAATCAGTTGGCACATGACTGGGCATATTTCTGGGTCGTCAGTTCTGTTCCACTGGTCTATGTATATATTTTTATGCCAAACCATGCTGCTTTTGTTACAATGGTTTGTAGTGTATTTTGAAATGAGGTATTGTGATGCCTCCAGCAATGCTCTTTTTTTTTTTTTCAGGATTGCTTTGGTTATTCTGGGTCTTTTGTGCTTCCTTATGAGTGTTAGGATTGTTTTTTCTAGTTCTGTGAAGAATGTCATTGGTGTTTTGGTGAGGACTGCATCTAACCTGTAGGTTACTTTTGGTAACATGGCCATTTTAGCAGTATGAATTTGGCCTGTGCATGAACACAGGAGGTCTTTCTGTCTTTCGGTGTCTTCTTCAATTACTTCTTTCAGTGTTCTGTAATTTTCAGTGTAGAGGTCTTTCATCTCCTTATATTTATTCCTAGATGTTTTATAATTTTTGAGGTTTTTGTGAATGTGATTGCTTTCCTGATTTCTTTTTCAGTGAGTTCATTACTGGTGAATAGAAGAGCTACAGATTTTTGTATATTGATTTTGTATGTCTCTACTTTGCTGAATTTGTTTATCAGTTCTAGGAGCCTTTTGTGGAATCATTTGGATTGTCTTTTTCTTTTCTTTTCTTTTTCTTTTTTTCTTTCTTTCTTTCTTTTTTTTTTTTTTTTTTTTTTTTTTGGTGGTACTGCGGTTCCTGGAAGCCCTTCTCTGGGCTACACTCTCAGACCTATTTTTTTTTATTTTCGGAAATAGGGTCTCTTAAACCAGCGAGGCTGGCTTCAAACCAGCGCAATCCTCCTGTCTCTGCCTCCCAAGCGCGGGGATTACAAGCGTGCACCACCACACCTGGCAATCATTTGGATTTTCTACGTATAGAATCATATCAGGGAACAGGGATCATTTGACTTCCTCCTTTTCTATTTGAATTTCTTTTATTTCTTTTCTCTTGCCTAATTGTTCTGGCTGAAATTGCTAGCACTAGGCTGACTATAAGTTCTAAGAGTGAGACCCTTTTTTAAAAATTTCTGATCTTAGAGAAAATGCTTTTAGGTTTCCCCCCTTTACTATGATCCTGGGTAAATGTCATATATAGCCCTTATTATGTTGAGATATGATCCTCTATATCTAATTTTTCAGAAATTTTATCATTAAGAAATATTCAATTATATCAAAGGCTTTTTCTGCACCTATCAGAATGATTATGTAATTTTTATCCTTAATTGTACTCATGTGCTGTATTACATTTACTGACTCACATATATTGAACTATCCTTGTATCCTTGAAATGGATCCAACCTGCTCATGTTTTATCTTTGTAATGTACTGTTGAATTTGATTTGTAAGTATTTTGTTGAGGATTTCTGTACCTATGTTCACCAGGAATACTGACATATAGCTTTCTTTTTTTGGTTTTTATTGTGTCCTTATCATGTTTTGGAAGTAGAGTAATACTGGATTTGTAGAATGTTCCTTTCCTTTCTATTTTATGGAATAGTTTGAGGAGCATAGGTGATAGTTCTTTAAAAGTCTGGTAAGATTTGGCAGGAAATCTGTACAGACCTGGCTTTTATTTACTAGAATATTTTTTGTAACTACTTCAATCTCATTACTTGTTATTATGTTATTTTTATACTCTTTTGGTTCAATTTTGGTAGGTCATATATGTCCAGAAATTTGTCCATTGCTTCTAGATTTTCTACTTTATTGGCATATAGTTTTTCAGAATATCCCTTAATGGTCTTTTGAATTTCAGTGGTATCTGTTTTAGTGTCTCCTTTTCAATCTATAGTTTTATTTATTTGGGTCTTCTCTCTTTTTAAATTAGTTTAATCAAAGATTTGCCAATTTTATGTCTTTAAAGAAACAGTTCTTTGTTTTGTTGATCATTTGTATTTTTATTTTAATCTCTATGTCATTTATTTCTACTCTGATCTTTATTATTTCTTTTCCTCTACTGATTTTGGGTTTGGTTTGCTTGAGTTTTTCTACTACCTTGGCATGCGTCATTCGGTTATTTATTTGAGATTGCTCTGTTTTTCTAATGTACTGACGTACTCATTACTATAGATTTTACTCTTAGGACTGCTTTTGCTGTGTCTCATAACTTCTCATATGTTTTGTTTCCATTTTCATTTGATTCTAGGCTTTTGTAAATCCCCCTTTTATTTTCTTAAACCCACTCTTCAGTAGTATATTGTCCAATTTCTGGAGTTTCTCTTCCTGTTCATTTCTATCTTCATTACTTTGTGATTTGATAAGATGTAAGGCATTATTTCATTTTTAAACAGTTTGTTAAGATTTGCTTAATAGCCTAATACATGAACTATTTTGGGAAAAGTTCCATGTGCTGATGAAAAAATTATATTCTGCCACTGTTGGAAGAAATATGCTATATATGTCTGCTAAGTACATTTGATCTATAGTGTACACTGAATTCTGATGTTTCTTTGTTGAATTTTTTGTCTGGATGACCTATGTATTGGTGAGAATGGATATTTAAGTCACCCACTATTATTGTATTGGGTTCTATCTCTCCATTTATTTCTAGTAATGTTTGTTTTATAAATTCAGATGCTCTGAACATTTGGTGTGCATGTATTTATAATTATTAAATTTTCTTTGGCCGGGCGTGGTGGCACACGCTTGTAATCCCCATGCTTGGGAGGCTGAGACAGGAGGATCGCGCTGGTTCGGAGCCAGCCTCGCTGGCATAAGAGACCCTGTTTCCAAATAAAAAAATATAAAATAGGTCTGGGAGTGTAGCCCGGAGGTAGAAGGGCTTCCAGGAACCCCAGTACCATCAAAAAATTTTTTTCTTTGCAAATTATTCCCTTGATCAATATGTAGTGGCCTTTCTCTTCTGATTTTGGCTTCGTGTCTATTTCATCATGTGTAAGCATAGCTACTGCTTGCTTTGGATTCTCTTTGCTTGGAATCATTTTATATCTTTTTATTTCCAGACTGTGTGTGTCTTTGGACAATGTGGAGCATTGCCCATGTACACATGACCTGCACTTTTCCGGGCACTTTGGCCCAACTGCAAGCACCTGCAGATGGTTGTCTGGGTTGTTCCATCTGGAAGCAATGTGCACAAGAACTGGGCAGGCTGTAGCCCCCTTGCTTATGTGTCAGGCTGGCCGTAGGCTGTTTTTTCTCTTCTCTCCAGCAATTTTCATCCACAGTCTTTTATCCCTCAGAAAAGCTAGCTCTAAGCTAGCTCCCAGAGTTACTCATCAGAGTGAAGATTCCATCATGTGCTACAATAACTTGCTCACCAACATATCCCTTGCTAGTTGCCTTTTTCGCCCAATCCTACCTCCCAAATCCTCTTTCTGTGCTACCTGAGATCATCTTCCAAATAAATCACATCCACCTGAATTCTTGTCACAGGGCCTATTGCTAGGGAAACCCAAAGTTAGTTACCTGTTGTCAGCATCTTCTCCCTCTACATCAGCCTACATGTTTGGTATTGGCTCAGAATCCACGCAGTGTTAATATAGAACCCAGTTTTAAAGGGTAGAGACTCAGACCCCATTTCATGATGATAGGAGCTGCAAAATCACACTTAAAAGAGTGTGAATACAGGGTGGGGTATAGAAGGCAGTTCTGCCTGCAAATACTCCTGAGCTGTCTTCAACTTCTCCCACCTCACATTCAGTTGGTTGCCAATCCCTATTGAATCTACCTCAGAAATGTCTTATGCTAGTTTACATGTGCAGCCATAGGAGCATACTTGAGATTGAGAAAATTATAAAGACATGTATGTCTTATAATTCTGGAAGCTGAGAAATCCAAAAACTATGCACGGGGGTCTGGCAAGGACCTGTCTGCTACATCATAACATGTCAAAAAGCTGAGTGAGCACCTGTGTGAGATGGAAGCAAAAAAGGGTTGAACTCAGTTTTATAATAATACTCCAGTGAGAATCCAATCCAGCAATGACGTTAACCCATTCACGAGGCTGTGACCTAATGGCCCACTATCATTTGGGCCTGAACTGTCCCCCAGAGGCTCATGTGCTGATGGCTGGGTCCCCAGTGCAGCAATGCTCAGAGGTGGGGCTTTGGGAAGTGATTAGATTCCAAAGGCTCTGATCTCATCAGTGGATTAGACCATTGATGGAATTTGGGGGAAACTGTGGGAGGTGGGCCTGGTTGGAGGAAGTAGGTCAGTGGGTGTATCCTGAAAAGGTCTAGCTTGTCCCTGGCCCCTCTTTTCCCTTTTCTTTCTCTGTTTCCCAGCTGTCATGAGGCAGGCAACTCTGCTCTGCCAAGCCTTCCCCATCATGATTTTCTGCCTTACCACATGCCCACAGTGGTGGAGCCAAGTGACTGAATTGAAATTTCTGAAGCTCTGAGCCAAAATAAACTTTTCTTCCTTTAAGCTGATTTTCTCAGGTTATTTTGTCACAGTGATGAAGAGCTGAATATAACATGGCCTAATCTCCTCTTAAAGATGTCACCTTTAATAATGTTCTAATATAAATTAAATTTCCATATGAGTTTTATAGGAGACATTCAAACCATAGCCTATCTCTTGGACCTTGTCCTTATTTCTGTAACCTCTTATCTCTTGCTTGAAGATATTTGGAAACTTTGAAAAACGGGTTTCTGTGTCCTCCATTTCCCCCTCTTACTCTAATCCTCCTTCCCCAGTGATTCTGAAGGGATTTTTCTAAAGCACATCTAAGCATATCATTCTTTTGCTTGAAACACTTGCTGACATCCTATTGCTTATAGGAAAACATGCAAATTTCTCAGGCTGATATTCAAGGCCTTCCGTAACTTAGTTTTCCAACATCATTCTTGGCATTTTCCACCCCCATATTCCAGAAATACCAGACTTTTCTCCATTTCCAGTAAGTTCTAGTCAGTTTCCCTTTTGCTAGAAAACTTCCCTACCCTTTACTGACAGCCAGCATCCTAAGAGTACACCACAGCAAAGCCAAAATAACTTCTTGTGTCTCATTCTCTCTTGTCTCTGTGCCTCTCTAGCACTTGGTCCTCGAACAAACACTCATTCAGTCAATGTTTGTATGTACTGGGCACTGGGGTTAAATAAGATGTGCATTACTGCTTTGTTTATTTGTTCGTTTGTTGGCTTGTTTGCTTGTTTTTATTTAACGGGAAAATGTTGAGCTCCATGAATAAACGGAATGTGCTTTCCAGTGTGTCCCATAGTTCAGGATGAGCAGCAGGTGCTTAGTAAACCTTTGTAATTCAAATCGAACTCAAATGAATTAGATCCTGGACAATAAGAGAGTCACCTTGTGCCTTGTGTGAACGATCAAATTCCATAGATGTGAAGTACAGTGTGAAATGCACTTAGCACTACAGCGCTGCTGAACATAATTTAATCTTTCTTGGATGATTCAAAAGCTCTCCAGGATCCTGTAGTGCTGCAGGGTCATCAATGCAAGCATCAGCTCTCATTGTGTGGCACTGCCAGTTAGGAGTTCAGGTCGATAGGGTTCCGGAGAAAGTAGAATTCTTCTCTTCTTCTTCTTTCTTAAGCCAATAATTTGCTTAAGTGTCTTTAAAGTGCATATTATAATCAAATGCTCAATTTAAAAAAATTCTTTTGGACAAAGCAGGTTAATTCTGGTGAGCTATTGGGTGGATAAGAGTATAATTAATAGTGGATATCTGGGAGTTGAGCTTGCACAGTCCAATCCTTGTGTATGAGTGGTTGAGACCGCTGCGCTGAGAAATCAAAGTCCTGCTGTGGAAGAATGACAGCAGACTCACCGAGCTTGCAACCAGCACAGAACAGAGACTTACCTGTTCTCCACTGTGTGGGTAACACTGTGCAGAAGGGGTTCCTCAGATCAGATGGGAGGATTGTGTGATCTCTTCCATGTGAGTCAGGGAATGTGCGAGTTCTCTCTTTAGTCTAGAATTGGCCTGCTGGATAAAGCAAGATGGAGCTAGGATCGTCTTCAAGATCAACAGCCATGATGGTAATCTCCATGATGTAAAAGGACTTGCTGGACTTCTTCTGGTTCCAGCTCCCACATATGCAAACTCAGAAGTCTTCATCTCCAGAAAAAGCTGAAAAGTCTGAAATCAGCAACTTGCCTTTGACCGACTAGAGAACTGAGTTTGCAGGGCAAATCAAGTCAGGTGAGATGGAGGAATCTAGAGAGGCACAGCCAAGATCTGTTCACCTCAACTAAAGCCACCGAGGCCATAAGCTTTTGTAGAAACATTAAATGGTAACTTTCACGAATGGTTGGAGGCTGAGTGTGGATTTGCCTGAGAGTGAGAGACCCGGATATTTGGTGATTATAGGAAAAGGTATATGAGATTAGTGAGAGCAACATGATAACGGGCAGCAGGGCTAAATCAGGAACATTCTACTTTAAGGTTCTGTAGTATATATGAAGTGGTATAGTGTTATTTGAAGGTAGACTTGGATTGATTAAAAATGTATATTGAAAATGCTAGGGAAACTGCTAAAATTTTGAAATGAAATATAATTGATATGCTAAGAGGAGATAAGATGGGATCATATTAAAATGATTAATTCCCCAAAAAAGGCAGAAAAAGAGGGAGGAAAAAGAACAAATGCGGTAAATAGGAAACAGTTACAAACACAGTAGATACTAATCCAGTTAAATCAATGCTGGGGTGGGGGAGAGGAAGAATCAATGAACAAAACACTTCCATTGACACTCTATACATGCACGAGGATACTAACCGCAATCTCAATATCCTGTATGGGGAAGGGGAGGCACTGGGGAGGGAGTCATGGGGAAGCCCACCAAGTGCTGTGTGCATCTAGGTCACTATCACTGTGAACTATATTATGATGTGAGATTATAATGCACCAATAAATGTATAAAAATAGGATCAATGATCACTTTAAATGTAAATGGTCTAAATACACAAATTCAAAAAACACCTTAAGGTGTTGTTACATATTGTTTACAAAAAAATCCGTTTTAAATATAGAGAATAGGGTAGGTTAACAGTAAAGACACAGAAAAATACACCATGCTTTGCTAATTTCAGATAGAGAAAACTTTAGAATAAGGAAAATTATCAAGGGTAAAGAGGGGCATTTTATTATGAAGAAGAATTCAAGAAGATAAAACTACCCTAAAGGTCTAAATATGTACCTAACTAACTACCTAGTAAATGCAAGATGCAAAAAAAAATGATAGAACTACAAGGAGAAACAGAAAATCCACTATTACAGTTGGAGACTTTACCATCTCTCAGTAATTGATAGATCAAGCAGGCAGAAAATCAGTAAGGATATACTTGGCCTAAAATAATCCACTGAGTTACATGGGAGACATACTCTTCTGTTGTCTTGTATTTCCCTCACCTCTTTGCTTTTCTAATCTCTTTGAAATGTCTGAAGAGAGATCTGTAAGTCTAGAAACATTATTGGAATTTAATTGGTTAAAAATAACCCCGGTTCTTCTTAAGCAAATAATGATCCCCCCTTTGATTTATTAGAGAGAAGACAAGGGTATTCATATAATATGTGTATGTATGTGTATATGTGTATTCATGTATGTTTTGGTGACTCTATGCTCCAATATGATGTATAATTCCAATGCACTAAAAATCAACTCAACCATATTAATAAAACACAAAAAGATTTTTATTGTTTATTTTATTTATTTAATTGGCTCATTGTATTCATACATCTTTATTTTGTGGAACTGGGGATGGAGCCCAAGGGGTTTCTATCTCAGGGCTACACTCCCAGATCTGTTTTTTTTAAAAAATATTTTTATTATTTGGAAACAGGGTCTCACTAAGTTCCTGAGAACTTCACTAAGTAGCGGAGGCTGGCTTTGTACCTGCGAGGTCCTCCCATTTCAGCCTCCCAAGTATTGGGATTACAAGCATGTGCTACCACGCCCGACCTTGTAGTCATACATCTTAATGGGGTACAAGATGGTAGAGGCATATATGCACACACCCCTCATTTAGCCCTTCTCCAATTCCCACCCTGTTCTCTCCCTCTCCCCTTCCCTTCTTCTCATGTTTGGCTTAGCATTGACTTTGATATGTGTGAATGTACATTATGTACGTTAAGGAATTTCCCTCTTTCCCCTTCCATCCCCTCAGTTAGGTTGCCTTCTTTGCTCATCTATGGTTTCTCCTTTTTTTGCCTAGAGTTCCTCCTATGACCCATTTTCTCCCTAGCTTCCCCATATTAGCAAAACACAACACAAAATAAAGCAACAAACAACAACAAAACCCAAAGTACTTTTATATGCCTCAGTTCATTTGATCCTTATATTTCACTATCTGTAAAATGGGTATGAAGATATGGGCCATGTAGGCAGAGCAGGTGTTTTGACTCCCATTTTATAGGCTTCAGGATCCAAAATTCAAAGGGATCAAGTGACTTGGCTGTAATTACCCAGCTGGGAAGAGACAGATGTGGATAGAGAACTAAATTCTTTTCATTTCTACCCCCACTCTTCCATCTCCTCCTCCAGGTTTCCTCTCAAAATAACCGGGTTAGAGAGAGAGATTTCTTTGCATACTGCTATTTTGGACTTTGTAGACATCATAGCATTAGGGGAGACACCCCCCACCAACACACTCCAACATCTGTACAATATTCCCTTGCAAAGATGTTTTTGAAAACAGCAGCTAGTGTTTCTGGAGTCATCCGGGATTTGACAGGATACTGTCATGTATTCAGCGCCTCCTACCCTCCCTCGCCCTCTCCTCTGCTCTCGACCACTCCCTCCACCCCCACCTTCTACAGACCACTATATTTGAAGCGTCTATTAAATCAAGAACAGAGACAGAGAAAAAGGCTTCAAATGCTTAGTTTTTGAGATATATTTCTGGTGTAAGTCAGAGAGATTTGGTAGGAAATATATATTGTACCTGTATTTGCTTTTTTCTATTCCAGATGAAAGAGTGTGTGTGTGTGTGTGTGTGTGTGTGTGTGTGTGTGTGTGTGTTACTACAAGGATATTCTGCTTCTGAGCTACACCCCTAGCCCTATTTTTTATTTTTTTTGAAACACAGTCTCACTAAGTTGCCAAGGGCCACACAAGTTGCCATGCCCAGTTCCAGGTGAGATTTTTTAAAGAAGGGACTCCCACTGAGATGGGGGGGTTAAGGTTACAAAGGGAGGTGTCGACATTGATCCCTGCTTTTTCCTAACCCTCCTTTGCTCCATTGCCCAAGGGAGTTAGATGTTGGAGCTTCCAATGAATTTGAATACTTGAGCATATAGTGGGAGGTGGCTTTGTAGGAGTTGTCTAGGATATGGTGCAGAAATTAACTGCAAAGGGGTCAGTGCTGTGGGAAGAGAAACTGATTCCACTGTGGCCCTGAACCATCAAGATGAGGGTATCTGGGTCCCAAGAGCAGGGTAGCAGGTAGATAAGAAAGGGGTGTTGCTGGGCCTGAAGGCTCACTGGCACACAAAGGCATATTGCCTTGTGGAACCCAATGGCCCTGAGCAGAAACTGGTGCTTGGCTGACCCAATAGCCATTGTCATCCCCATTTCCTCTGCCTTCTTCCATTTCAGAGGCCAAGGGGGGTAATGGTGTTTCCTGAGCTTTTATGACAGCCAAGAGCAGCCATGGTGCCCCAAGGGGCAACCACTGACCTCCAGACTTGATGTTCTGGGAAGAAAATGAGCTCCCTTAGACTGTCTTCAACCCTGAAGGTGCATCAGAATCCCATCCCTGAAAGGCTTGCTAGAGTGCAGATTTCTGATCCTGATTCTATGGTCTTGGGTAGGGATTGAAAATATTTATTACCAATAAGTACCTGGGTGATACTGATGCTGTTGGTCTGAGGACCAGACATGGAGAACCCCTTCTTTCACCCACTGGAGGTCAGGACACCAACTAGCCGCAGAGGAACACAACTCTGATGGATACCAAGTTGTATCTGAGACCAGAGACAGGGACAGGGAGGCCTCAACGGATGTCAGCATGGGATGCTCACACCGGAGGGTTTGACAGGCTGTTCCATCTTGAAAGAGGGGTCCAGAGATCTCCTGAGTGGAAAGCCAGAACTGTAATGCCCAACAAGGAACCAGAGTGGGGAACAGGAAGAAAGAATGCCAATTTAACTGGGTTGACCACGTGTTGACAAGATCAAGGTTCAGCTGCACGGAGAAGAAGGGACTTGAGATAGAAATTAAGTAAAATTTAGAGAAAACATAAGCTGAGATTGCTTATGTTTCTCTGAGAAAGTGGCTAGAGAATTCATATGTACATATTCAATTGGGTCTTCTTAATTTTGGGGAGGGAAGCATGGAAAGCCCACAGGGAAGCCTTAAATGAGTAATGTTCAACTTAATTTACTGTTTATGATTTTTAGATGAGTGAAAATTGACTGTAATTGGCAGCCTGGAGGAGGATAGTTTTAAAATTCATTATAGCATATGCAGGTCAAATTCCCAAAAAGGGTTGCGACAAATCCCTTTATAACGAGGATCTCTAGGTCCCAGGCCTGTTGTCTCTCTGTTTTAAACTATTTGGTACAACAAAATGCTGGTGTAAATAAAAATATCTGTGCATTTTTATGGTGGAATTTGACCTGTATTATAGGATACTTAATGTGTACCAACACACTTACCTAATTGAAAAACAAGACATAGTGAAACATGGCATAATGAAATGTCAAGTAAATGTTACCCATTTACTTGTATAATACAGATGTGCCAAACAGTGGTTGCAGGATGGGGTGTGTTGGGAAAGGTACAAAGGTGACAGATGTGATGTAGGTGTTAACTAGGCAAAGGAAGGGAGGGCGGAGACTGCCAGGCGAAGGCAGCTGCCTGGGTAAACGTCTCTGGGCAGGAGAGTTTGGTGAAAGTTTCTTCTAAGGGCAGTGTGAACGAAGAGAGAGGGTGGAGATGCACAGGGAGAGATGGGTGAGGCCAGTGTGCACAGAGCCTTGGAGGCTGCATGGAGACAAGCACTGGCACCCTAGGGGCATTGAGGAAACTTAGAAGGATTTTAAGAGGACATTTGGATGGGGCTTGAGCAGGTAGGGGTGGCATGTGACATGTTGAGGGGTGTGTGTGTGTGTGTGTGTGTGTGTATACAACATAATCAGATACAGCCAGTAGGTTCTACATCCACAGATTCAGTCAACTGTAGTTTGAAAATATTCAGGAAAAAAAATAATACAATAATTTCTATAACACAAAATACTTCATGATAATGATTGATATAGCATTTATATTATAATATATATTAAAGTAATTTAGAGATGATTTGAAGTCTATGGGAGGATATGTGTGGGTTCTCTGCAAATACTATGCCACTTTGCTTAAGGGACTTGAGCATCCAGAGTTTTGTTATTGGTGTGGGGTCCTGGAAACAATCCCCCATAGATATAAAAGGATGACTATGCATCTTGAAAACATGATCCAGATGTAATTTGCAATGCATCCATTAACAAGAGACTCCTTACTTGTCAATTTTTGGATGGTCGTCTTGGTTAGAATTCCTTATAATAGGATATATATCTTTAGATATTCCAAGATAATTAGCAAGCACCCAAATGCTTTCTGAAGTCCTAACAGGTCCTGGTTCTTCACCTGTTTCTCATTTTGCTTTACTGGAAGTTTCCTCCCCACCTGGTATTTTCCTTCGTTCCTATTATAGTCTGGTCCCCCAAAGCATGACACTTAGAAGGAACCCAGAATGACTGTATGGTCCCCCTGGACTGTGGATACCACCTTGCTCTTTCCAGAAACTGCATTTTTAGTACAGCTGAGATTGCATTCATTTTTCTGGCAGTCAGATCACACTATTGACCCGCGCTGAGCTTACTGACAACTCTAACTCCCCAGGCTTTTCAGACAAACTGCAACTACACACGGCTCCCTCTTCCCACACCTGTGCCTTTTGGACCCAAGGGCAGAACCTTACATTTGTTCCAATTAAATTTTATCTTGTTAAACCCAGTTCATCACTCTATCCTGTCAAAAATGCCTGGAGCTCTTATTAGGTTTTCCAAAATATATGCTGTACTCCCACAAGTTTCCACCCATCAATCTACATGCATTTGAATGCCTTTTCTGTTCTCTGCATTGAGGATTTAAAGATGTTTAAGACTGCCGCTGCCTTTGGAGAGCTCGCAGACATGTCGGAAGGCAAATGAGATACTGTGCTTTGGGTGCAATAAAAGAGATGCTGTGTTTTATGAAAGCAGGTAGAGAGGTCCCTAAACCAGACCTAAATGATGCAATGGAGAACAAGGGAAAGCTCCCTTGCAGGGGTGACATCCACCATAAATCCTACTGCAAGAGTGAGAGAGCAGGAGATGTAGACTAGGCTGTGGCATTTTAGACAGAGGGCAAGGGCTCCCAGACAAGAGACAGCCTGGCACAATGGAAAACATGCAGATTTTTTTTTTCTTCCTTCCTTTCTTTCTTTCTTTTTTTTTTTTTTTCCTGTCAGTACTGGGGATTTAAGGCAAGGGCATTATACTTCTGAGCTACACCCCCCAACCCTATTTTTTATTCTTTATTTTGAAGCAAGATCTCATTAAGTTGCAGAAGGCCTCACTAAGTAGCTGAGGCTGTCCTAAAAACTGCAATTCTCCTGTCTCAGCCTCCCAAGTACTGGGATTACAAGTGTGCTCCATCACGCCCCCCAGCTAAACACGCAAGCATTTCTGATGGGAGGGGTGTAATGTATGGCCAAGAATGGTGAGGCCAGATCATTAAAGGCTGAGAGCTTTGGACTTCCTCCTCAGGGGGATCACTGCCATGGTATTTCCAGGGGGGTCTTTTAAGAGATGATTAGGTCAGAGAGCTCCATCCTCACGAAGGGGTTAATGCCATTCTCCTAGGAGTGGGTTAGTTATCACGGGAGCAGCTGCATTCTAAAAGCTATAAAAGCATGTGGCGCTCTGTCTCACGCTTGCTCACCTGCCCTTCTGCTGTGTTATGACACATGTAAAAGTTCTCTCCAGCTGCTGATGCCACGCTTCTAGACTCCCCTGCCTCCAGAACCATGAGGAAAATAAACTTGTTGTTTATAAATTACCTAATATGTAGTATTCTGTTATAGCTGCAGAAACAGATGAAGTCAGGAACCATGAAATAGACTTGCACAGGGGAATGATGAATATAGGTTTGAGTTGAAGAAATACCATGTATTCTGTGGGGAGAGATCAGAGCACAGAATGCCTGCTCTAGGAGAAGGCAGTGGAGCTGTTATAGGGCCCCTGGTGAGGGTCGATGGGTGGTGTTAAAGCAAGATGGTGTGCATGGAGAGAAGTATGTAAGTCTGGGATTGAGTCAACAGGTCTTGATCATCCTTAGGTAGAAAGACTAAAGGTTGCTAGCCAGAATCTCACCTTGGCACCAAAATACGTGATGGCAGTCTTCAGTTGGATGAGGAATCAGGAAGAGGAATAGTTTTCCATGTGAGCCTTTGTGTTTGATACACCATGACACACCCAGTTAGAGACTCTAGAAGGCAGTTGAATACATCCGTCTATGTGGTTGGAGGAGAACCAGACTGGAGACACAGATTTGGGGATCCTAGGTTTTGAGAAAATAGTTGACTACAGGGGAATGAAAACATTCAGGAAGAGTGTTTGGAGTAGAGAGCTGAGATGGAGCCTTTATGAGGTCAGCATCTATTGTATTAATCCACCTATCCATCCATTCGTCTACTTGTCCATCCATCCATTCATTCATCTACCTGTCCACCCATCTATCCACCCGTCCAGAGAGTACTCCCTATTAGCCAATGACAATGATAAACAAGGCAACATTCTTTGTCCTAAGTAGCTTAGATTCTGGTGGTGTCAGGAGAGACAGTATATGTACCAGTAAGAAAATAGGTAGCTCCTAGGGGTCACCAGGGGCTGGTGGCGGTTCGAAAGGTTATGGGCGGGTAGCCTAGGTTCTCGCAGCCTGGCTCTTGAAGCCGCACCTTCAAACAGCGGGTCTCCATGGCGCTTGTTGGGCGCGTTGTGTCTGCAGCGGCCACCGCTCATCTCCAAGCCGCTGACCCCCTTGCAGGAAGAGATGGCTGCGCTGCTACAGCAGATAGAGATAGAGAAGACCCTCTATTCAGACCATGAGCTTCGTGCTCTAGATGCAGTCCAGCGGCTGGCAAAGAAGAAAGCTGATCTCTATGATGAAGAACAGGATGAAAAGGATATATTGCTTGTGCAAGATTTGGAAGATATGTGGGAACAGGCGTTTCTACAATTCAAACCTGGAGCTCGCATAACAGAAGCTGATAAGAAAAATGACCGAACCTCATTGCAATGAAAGCTAGACAGGAACCTCATCCTGTTAGTCAGAGAGAAGCTTGGAGATGAGGATGTTTGGATGCTGCCCCAGGCAGAGTGGCGGCCAGGGGAGACCCTCCGCGGGACAGCCGAGCGAACCCTGGCCTCACTGTCAGAAAACAACATGGAAGCCAAGTTTCTAGGAAATGCACCTTGTGGCCACTACAAGTACAAGTTCCCCAAGGCAGTGCGGACAGAGGGTAGCCTTGGGGCCAAGGTCTTCTTCTTCAAAGCGCTGCTGCTAAATGGAGACTTTTCCCAGGCTGCGAAGAAGGGCCGCCATCTGTGGGTCAGCAAGGAGGAGCTGGGCGACTATTTGAAACCAAAGTACTTGACCCAGGTTAGGAGGTTTCTTTTGGACCTCTGATGGACCAAGATGCCTGTGGACGATGCTCAGACCAGTTGGGGGTTGGGACCTCAAGGACATTCTTGTGGTTGTTCCACGTCTACAGGGAATATCAGGCATGAACTAAATCTGAGAATTAAACGAGTGTCATGGTGTTGGTCTCAGCCCATGTGAGGACGACTGTCTCCTCCAGTGAGGAGAGACTGTCTCTTAGAGTGCTGTATAGTGATTTACCTGGACCCAGGAAAAAAGAATAGAAGGAAATCAGTTAACTGAAAACCCTGAATTCTGTGATAGCTAGGCTCATGAAAAAAAACTAGTTCTGTAGAGTTTCTCAGCCATTTTCTGTTTTGGCTTTTCTTTCCTTTCCATTTGATACAGAGGTGTTTCAATCTAGCCTAGGAAATAATGGCTGGCCTTGCCCTCACTCCCTCCCTCTCGTGCCCAGGAGCACTGTATCACTGAGTTGTTTTGAGATGGACTCTCCTTAAGTTGCCCAGGCTGGCCTTGAACTTGTGATCCTGCCCTAGCCTCCTACTAGCTGCAATTACAGGCATGCACCACTGTGCCTGGCCCTTTTTTTTCCTTAAGAAAAAATTCACTTTATAATTAAAAAAAAAAAGAAAATAGGTAATGATCGTTACCAACAAATGAAACAAATGATACAAAGAAGATAAAACAGGGTAATGTGAAAGGATAGCTACTGAGGCCTCTTTAGCTAGGGTAGTAAGGGAAGGATTGAGGGACATTTTGATTCAGACCCAATTGAGAAGGAGGCGGTTATGTGACCACCTGGGGGAACAGACAAAAATGAGCAGCAGGTATAAGTTTACTGGGGTGGAAGTCAGCTTGACCTTTGTGAACAAGAGAAGGTAGAATAGGTGGAGTATAATGAACAAGAAGAGAGAGAGTGAGAGTGATGGTATGAAGGAAGTGGTCAGGTGCCTCGTAGATCAGGTAGGAGACGCTGCTGAAGAGTTTGGGTTTTATTGTAGTTGTGATAGGAAGGTTGTATTGCATTTCCATCAGGGACACAGTATGATCCAATTTATGATTTAGAAAGATCATCTTTGCTGCCTCATGGAGGAAGACGTTTTGTAGGGATCAAAAGTAGAGTCCGGAAGAATGATGAAGGCATTGTTATAATGGTCCAGCCTGGAAGGACATGATTGGAGTTTGACAAGCAGGGGAGATGAGAGAAATGGTCATATTTGATATAAACTTGGGGGAGGTTAAATACCTTTATGGATTTGATACAGGGTGAAGAAAAGAGAGTGATCCAGGACATGCCTAAGTTTTGTGCATAAGCATTTGGCTGATGGTAATATTATTTGTTGAGATAGGGAAGGCTTAAATTTGGAACATTTTTTTTTTTCTGGAGGTGGGAGTAAATGGATTCCTTTTTGCTGTGTTAGGTTTGAACTTTCTCCTTGTCATTCAGATGAAGTCTTGGGCAGGAATAGATGTGGATATCTTTTCTCTTTTTTTGATACTGGGGATTGAACTCGAGTGTTCTACCTCTGAGGTACAGACCCAGCCCTTTTTTTTAAAATTTAAAACAGAGTCTCACTAAGTTGCTGAAGCTTGCCTTGAACTTGAGATCTTTCTGACTCAACCTGCCAAGTACAGTTTACAGTTGTGCACCACTGTGCCCAGCTTAGATGTGTTTTCATTGTTCTGTTCTCCCTAATCAGGAAGCAAGGTTTTCTCCTAAAAGGAAAGAAGTATATGGTATATATGGTAGTGGATCCGGACATGGAAAGAGAGACTCTAGCATGGAAGTAGAGGGACTGATGTCCAGTGATAGATGGAAATCACTGTTCAAGTTGTATGTAATCTTTTTTCCAGTAGAGTGTGACAGTGGGAGTTGTAGAAGAAGAGAGACCATAAGAACTGATGAGCATCTCCCCAGTACTGTTTGCTGGGTAATAATTTTTTAATAAAACAAACCAAGAATGGATCTTTGTGGCATACTGGTAGAACATTCCTCCAGACTGATTTAATTTAAAAGAAAATGTTCTTACATAGTCTGGAAATTCCTCAAAAGGTTAAAGCAGAGGCACCATAACTCTGGAATTCTCTTAGGTATAAAAATATATGTCCCCACAAAAATGTGTACATTTGCATTCATAGCAGATTATTCATAATAGCCAGAAAGCAGAAACAACCCAACTGTCCACTAAGTGATGAATGGGTAGATAAAATGTGGTATAGTCAAACAATGGAATTTTATTTGATAATAAAAAATAAAAAAGTACCGATATGTGCTACAGTAAGAATGACCCCACAGACATTATGATAAGTGGAAGAAGCCAATCACAAAAGACCACATACTACATCGCTCCATTCATACAAAATGTTCAGAATAGGAAAAATAGTAGGCTGCCTATAGCTAAAGGGTATGGAGGGTTGTGGAAGTGTCTGCTAATGAATACGGGGTTTCTTTTTGGGATAATAAATATGTTTGAAATCGTGATGGTTGTATTCGTGGTTATGAATACTTTAAAAGTCTTCAAATTGTAAACTGGATCATGAATTATATGGTACATTAATTATATATCAATAAAGTGGTTGCAAAAGTAAATATTCTTTCAATTCAACAAGAACAGAAGCTACTATTTGTTTTAATGACTAGCCTTTCTTAGGCACCAGAAGACATTATGAGAGACTTTGCAGAAGCTGGTATACCATGCTGGCCACATTTTCCTGATCTTTCTCCCCTCTCAGATTTTGGCCACATGTAAGCCTGGTCACTTACAAAAGGCCTGGAAGAATACAGAAGGATCCAATCTGGAGACTGGGCCCAGACCCACATACAGGAGCCTGGAGAAACTTTCATCTGGCACAGGAAGCATCTTTCTAGTGGCTGCATTGCAGTCGAGGCAAGAGGTTAGTAACAAATGCCAGTATTATTAAGGAAGAGGCTGCAGAGATGGTGCAAATTGAGGGTTCCATTATAGCCAGATGGGTAGGAAGGTGGTAGACACTGGTTGGCAACTAAAGAGTTGTCATTCATCAGAGCCCTAATAGTGTGGAGTTCAAGGTCAGGGATCCCAAACTTGGGGAGAAGGCTGTCCAAAGAAAAGCAAGGAAATACCCATGGCTAAGGAAGCGAGAGAACCAGGAGCTTATGAGATAAGGGAGCCAGGGAACCAGGAGCTTCCTGGCATAGGTGTTCAGGTCATGGATGGAGGCCCCTCTTCTTCAGCTGACCTGTGGAGGTGGAAAAATGATCTGACCTTATACACAAAGTCAGAGACAAATTATGAGCAACAGTAGTTGCATGGTTTGCATATTGTCCCCCTCCCAAAGTCCATGTGTTAAATGTTTGGCCCCTAGGGTGGGGCAAATGGGAGATGGTGGAACCTCTATGAGGTAGAGTTTGGTGGGGAGTCCTTAGGTCACTGGAGGCATGCTCTCAAAGGGGATGGTGGGGCCATTGGTCCTCCCTCTTCCTTTTTCACTTCCTGGCCACAGGGTGAGTAATTGCTCCACCAAGTTCTCCCACCAATGCCATCTGGTTTGCCTGCCAGAGGCCTAAATCAATGGGTCCAAAGTTAAGCCCAAACAACCCTTTTCTCTTTTTAAATTAATTAGCTCAGACATTTTGTTATAGTGACAGAAAAAAAAATCACACAGTAGCTGAACAAGGATGCCCTTTGTCTCTGGGTAGTGTTGATCTTGGGGAACAGAGGGGAGCAGGTGAGGGGTAATTAGACTCCAAGAAGTACAGCTGTAACCCAAACACCATGTGTGGGCTGGGGGCCCTGTACCAGACAAGAGGCTAAATGGGAATAGTATAATGCATCCTTATTGCTTTCTGTTTTAAGTGCTGAAAAACTTCAACTCATAACGTGTAGAATCTTTTCTGGGTCAGCATGAAGCATACTTGTTTGGAGCACTCTTGAGTTTAGAGGCAGAATTTTGATCTCTTTCTCTCTCAGAACACACTCTCAGTTCTGAGGATGGGAATGGGTGGAACTTTCAAGAAAGAAGTAACCAGGCTAGGCGTGGTGGCACACACTTGTAATCCCAGTATTTGCGAGGCTGAGACAGGAGGACCCGGGTTTGCAGACAGCCTCAGCTATTTAGTGAGGCCCTCCACAACTTAGTGAGACCATGCTTCAAAATAAAGAATAAAAAATCGGGCTGGGGGTGTAGCTTGGAGGTAGAATGCTCCTGTGTTCAATCCCTAGCATCACACATGAAAAGGAAGCAATTGGCCAGTCCTGAGCCCCCGGAGAGCCTTGAGCCACCACTATCCAAGCTCTCCTGGTCTCCCCAGGGTCCTTCCCTACCTGTTCAAGCATCAGCAGAAAGCTTCCTAAGCCCACCTCCCCAGGCTCCAGCAACTGAAGCATCAAGCAACCAAGTCCATTAAGGTACATACAGGGCTCTGGGCCAGTGCTGGCCTCTGATGGGCCACAGACTGTACTTATGAGTCCTCGGACATATTTGGCTATCACCTTTGCATTCTGGGGATGTGGGATGCAGCTTGCCACATCTTCGGGTCAGCTCCTTTGCATCTTTGCTGCTCCTGCTGCTGACTTGACACTCTAATTAGTAAGTTCTAAGAGTTCCTTTGAAATTCATTCAGTTCAGAGACGTGTGTGCTTTCCAGTGCCAAAGTGCTCAGTTACAGAGTCCCCCCTGCCCCTGAGCTCTGGTTCCTGCTTTTCAACATTAATTCTTTTTCTGAACCAAGAGTAATCTCTCTGGCAGGTTCAAAGGAACAAATCAGGCATTGGAAGGATGAAGGGCATTTCAGGTGAAGGGAACAGAATGACCTAATGCCTGGAAGGATTTGTAAAAGAGTGGGAAGCCAGTGTGGACCCTAGGCTTGTAGCTGATCCACAGGAGGGAAGGGAGTTTGGGGGGGAATGGTCATTTGGGATACAGACACACAGACCTCTGAGTGTGAGGCTAAGGGACATGGGCTCCCTGTGACGGCCATGAAACACTGGGGGAAGGCTTGGGTCAGGACAGAACATGACGTCCAGGTGGAAGGTACCGAGGAGGGGCTGGAGATGGGGACAGCTTCAGGAAGGAAGGAGCCGAGGGCCCATGGAGGCTGAGTGGCAGGTGCATGGAGGAAAGGGAGATGATAGCAGACCTTCTTCAGGGTCACTGGACATGAGGGACAGCACGCGGCTGATGACCTCGTTAGCTCTGCGCTCCAGGCAGTTTTCCTAGCGCTGCCAGGAACCCATCCTGACTTTGGGTTGTACATTCATCAGAGGCCGGCCAGTTCCAGACTGTGCTGCAGTCAAACCTTCTGGTTTCTTTAGGGATTACTAACCATTCTTATAATTTTCTATATATTTCTTTGAGAGCTTAAGGGTAAAAATAAGCATAGTTTTAATCCTTTATATAAGTTTACAGTCGTAACAGCATTCTCTCCTCTCTCTGTCACATTTTTATTATCTACTTATTATTTTTTAATTTATTTTGGTACCAGGGATTGAACTCAGGGGCATTTTACCTCTGAACCACATCCCAGCCTTTTTTGTGTTTTTGTTTTGAAACAGAATCTCACTTGGTTACTGAGAGTCTCCCTACATGGCTGAGGCTCACCTCGAACCTGCAATCCTCCTGTCTCAGCCTCCCAAATACGGGGATTATAGGAGTTTGCCACCACACCAGGATTCATAATCCCATTTTTATGGTGGGGGCATGTCTGAGATTATGTCTAGACATTGGTCATGTAGATGACCTATCTCACTCCCCGCCATACACACATCCAGATCCCTTCAGATCACACACATAGTCTTTCCTCCCTCAGCCCTCTCTTATCCATACCACAGGTATTTTTTTATTTAATTTTTTGTGGTACTGGGGATTGAAACTGGGGCATTCGACCTTTGAGCTACACCTCAACCCTTTTTTTTTTTGAAACAAGGTCTTGTTAGACTGCTAAGAACTATAGGACAGTTGGTAAAAGGTCTCGCTAAGTTGCTGATGCTGCCCTTAAACATGTGATCCTCCTGTCTCAGCCTCCCAAATACTGGGATTACAGGTGTCCAGCACCAAGCCCAAATGTGGCATTTAATTTTCATGGAAGACATATTTTAGAACTGGGAAAACAGGGAGGAGAGAAGAGGGTGAGGGAGGAAGAAGTGAGTGTATTTGGTGTTCTCTGTCCTGTCCCTTTGACTAGCCTTGGGGTGAAACGCCAAGACTGGATGCTGAGACTAGTATCCTCCACATTCTCACTGCGCCAAGTACAGTCTGGGGACAAGGCGCATCAGCACCGCCCCGGAGCTTGGTGTGCATGCAGAATCCCAGGCCTCATCACCTGCCTGACAGAATCAGAACCTGCATCGTATCTGGGTCTCTAGGTGATTCCTCAGCACATCAAGTCTGAGCGGCAGCAAGCATGTGATTCTATACTAGTGCTTCGTAGGCTCTGCTACACATTAGTATGACTTTGAAAACTCCTGAGGCCTCGGATGCATTCTGTATCCATTAAATAAGATGCTCTGGGACCTGGGCATGTTTAACAAGCTCCCTGGTGGAGCCGAGGCCCCAGGTCCATGGAACATGCAGGTCTCTGGTTGCTGGCAGGGGCCATCAGTAGTGCAGAGGCAGGGAGAGTCTCTGATGGCACCCAGCTCTCTGTGGCCACTCTGGGAGCATCCCCAAGGGACACTGCAGCCCTGCATGACTTTCTCACATAGAGACTGCTAAGGGGGGGGGGGGTTGTGATGGTCCCATGAGGGGCATTACAAGTTGTGGGGTCCACGTGTAGCTGGGTCCCTGTGGGCCTCCAGCAGTAACTGAAGCACCCTTTGACTAGGGTCAATTTTATTTTTTAGTACGTTGGGAGGATTAGGGTTTATTAAAATGTGAGTTTAGGTGGGTGTGGTGGCACGTGCTTATGAACCCAGTAGTCCAGAGCCTAACAGCCACTCTCAGCTACTGAGTGAAGCTCTCTGCAACTGTTTCAAAATAAATAATAAAAAAGAGGATTGGGATGTAGGTTGGGGGTAGAATGGTTCAACCCTTAGTACTGCAAAAAACAAAGTGATTTCATTCTACCTTTCCAGAATAATGGAGTCAATGGTTCCCCCCCCAATCATCTATCTGTTTCATCTATTGCAATTGAATCTTTCATCTACCTATACACACAGTTTATCACTTTGCTTTATTGTTGGCATTGGCTTGCTAATTGCTGCTGTCCAGAATAGTCTGGCTTGGCCATGCATTGTTAAACTCTCTTTAGGCAGGGCTCCAAAGAAGGAATATAGGAAGGAGAGTCCATTCCCCACGTGGGGCTGCAAATGCTGAGGTCAAAACCCTAGTACCACCAGGTGTGATGGTGCATGCCTTTAATCCTAGTACTTGAGAGGCTGAGACAGGATTTCAGGTTCAAGGCCAGCCTGGCAATTTAGTGAGACTCAGTTTCAAAATAAAAAATAGGGCTGGGGGTGTAGCTCAGAGGTAGCATGTCCTTGGATTCAATCTCCAGTAAAACACACACACACACACACACACACACACACACACACACACACTCTCGCACCCACACCACCACCACCAAAAAAACCAAACCAAAACAACAACAAAAAAAAAACAGCAAGAAAAAAACCCTAAACCTTCCTCCAGTATCATTAAGAAACACCCAGAATAGCCACTCCTAAGAGGCCACCAAGCCGAGTTCCTTACTGTCAGTGCCTGGAAAGCTTTAGGAAAGCCCTTGTGTTTAGAAGCTACTACCTCTTGCAATCAAGGGCCCTGTTTTCAGGTGTCCTGAAATTCACAGGGATTCCATGCAGACATCATGCTGAGCTGTGGAAACCCTGGGTGCCTCCAGTGACAACCCGGCCTCGTTAGTGAGCACAAACGACCCTCCCACGGCCACAGATCAGCGGCTCGAGGGCTCTGTGCAGCGGCAAATTGGCCCCACTGGAAAGGCGTGCTGGCAGGAGCCGCCGTGCGGGGGTCTGGAGTTATCCGAAGCCTTGTCTCCCCACCCTGAGCAGATGCGCACCCTGCATGAGTCCCCGGGCATTCTGCGACACAGATGGCTTAATGGGCACAGCTGCCTGAGCAGCACAAGGGGTGATGCTGCCGATCTCACCCACCCAGAAGAAAGAGAACAAAACGGCTCCAGGCCTTTCCAGACCCTCCACCTCTGCCGCCTCCCGACTCCCTTCCGGACTTGAAGCATGGCCGGCTCTGGCTCTGCCATTACCTGCCTTCTTCTGTGGCTGTGGCATCACTTTATCCTTGTACCTGATGACCTTTGCCAGCACAGGGCAGCTGAGATGGTGCAGGAGGAAGATGGGGCACAAAAGTTGCCCTATGATAGGGTGGATGTGGGTGGAAGCTGACCTCGCTCCAGGCCCTGCATCTGAGGGCACAGATTGGGCTCATTTTCACTTCTAGAAGGGGCGAGCAGCGGAGCATCTGGGCACCGCATGCAGCTGTGGATCGGCCTCCACCGTGGCTTCAGCGGATGGTCAGTGATCCCCTGCAGAATAGCAGGAGAGCCTATGGCTCAGGCTTCGGCCTGACATGTGCCCTGTATGACCTGGTGGGGCCTGCGGTGGGAGCGAGGAGAGGGCTTGGAGGGAGGGAAGGAAGGAAAGGTTGATCCTTGTGGCCTCCGCATGGCACAGAGTCCAGATCTGGTTGTCATTAAAGGAGAACGGGGAACATGGAAACCCTAAACAGGAGCTGAGACACAAGATCAAAGGAGTTGGAGAAAGACTTTGAGCTAAGACCCCAGGGCAGGAGAGGAAAGGTGAATTGGGTGCCCCACCTGCTCAAGACTGACTCAAAGGCCTGCAGGAGCATCTGTTTGTATGTGGGGACTTTAGGGCCCTTAGCCCTGCAGAGCTGGAAAGCCTGAGGCTGGGGACTGATGCAGAGGTCGGCGGTCCCCAAGTAGAATCTGTCACCGAGCCGTTTCTTCTTCCCTTCTCACTGCCGTCACCCCACTCTTGGAGCAAGAGCTACCTCTGCCCTCCACTCTCTCCCTTGAGTTCCTTTCCTGGAGAGACCCAGCAGGGCAGTCACTAGGAGCCTGGCTTGCTCTTGCTGCTCTGTGACTTTGGGCAAGTGATTTAACTTCATGGTGTCTTGATTTCCTCATCTGTAAAACTGAAATAATACTAGTAAATTCTCCCTCTTAGGATTGATGTGATGGTTAAATGACACAATATAGTACAGCCCTTAAAATAATGCTCAGCACCTAGTAAGTGCCATATATGTTTGTGGTTGTTGCTGCAGCTACTGACATGTAATTCCTCCTCCTCCTCCTCCTCCTCCTCCTCCTCCTCCTCCTCCTCCTCCTCCTCCTCCTCTACACATGCTAATACCTCTAAACCTCCTTTATTCTCCAGCTGTAAGCACTCATCAAATGTGGTTTCTACCCCATCTGTTGGGCCTCTCCTCTATCCCAACTGTGGCCCCATAATTCCCAGTCCTTATTACTTCTTGCCTAGCATGAGCCTTCCAATTGGCCTTCTTTCTGCATTCAAGCTGCCTTTTTAGGAACCTTTTTTCCTACTCTGCCCACAAAAGAGTTATTTTAAAAAAATGTAAGTCAGATTGTGTCATTCTGTTTTATTTTCAGGAACTCTATATTGCCCACAGGACAAAGTTCAAGCTTTGCCTGATCCCAAACCATCTTCTAAACTCCCTGTGCACCTTTTGCTCCAGATATATCCAAATTCTTGCTTTTCACCAAATCTGTCTCCATCCACGTTTTTCCTTCTGTCTGGAAGCAATTCATCTTCCCTTTCTTCATCTGTTCCCAAGAAACTCTTATTCAAACGTTAAAACCCAGATCAAAAGAAGCCCCCTCCAGTTCTCTCAATGCAAACACACAATAGCTGGCAATCCTTGAAGACAAGGACAGAATCTTATTTGTGTCACCATGAACACTTGGGTCAGAATGGCGGGGTGACTAGAAGGCCATGTTCTGCTACCACAGGCCTGGCATGCCTGAGAGCAAGTTAGGGAAAGTCAGTTAGATTCAGCAGTTTATGACAGTGAGTGAGACTTTTCAGGTGGTCCCAAACAGGGATGTTTATCATTCTGTCCCAAATGTGAGTTATTGCGCCACAGACAGAGAAAGCCTTCCAGATGACACAGGGTACAGAAGAGACGTTGCACGTTCTGATCAGAAGCAAAAGATTCAGGGAAACAGCAGCAGACAGTGTATTGCCCAGCTCAAGGGGCTATATGCTGAACTTTGAGCTTCTAGGGACAGAGATTCTATTGTTTGTAACTGGCACATATCATAGTATATGTTCAATAATATTTGGCAATTGAATAAGTAGATTGGACATAGTGTGGTATGATTCTAGTAACATTTGTCCTCTGAGACTCTGCTCCCGGGTCTCAGAATGAGGAGTCACCTGCTTGATTGACTGACTTAGCCAAGGTTCTTAAGTAGTTGGCAGCCATGGGGGGTCAGGGAGTTAAGATTTAGGGTGAAGTCCTATAATTCTACTTTGTTCATTGCCCTAGCACCAGGAAATTTCTTCTGGGAGGAAGGGTGAGACTTCATTATCCAAATGCTAACTTGCACATTCATAGGTCTTCCAAACTCTGGCTTTACCTTCTCTCTTGCTGAGGATAACTTTTTTGGCAAAATCTGCCCCTGCTAGAGAGGAAGGAGGGGCAGGAAGAACAATGACAGACACAGTGGGAAATTTCCATGCTGGTTGGAAGCAACTACTAAAATTAAATATATGGATTATTTGCGAGTTTCATTATTCAGACTATTCCTGTTCCCCACTGACACAGATAATTGGAAATTGACTATACTGGCTCTTTGAAAAGATTACGGAAACACAGTGAATGATTTATGTAGCTGGATGAATAAGAACATGAGTCTTCTGATTCTGTGTGTGTGTGAATGTGTACTAATAAAAGTTTTCAGTGTATCACTTTCAATGAATGAATCAATTAATGTTTACTGGGAACTTTCTATCTTCAGTTAAGGGATTTGTAGAAATGGATCACAGTCCCCGTTCTCATGGTAGAGGCACACTCTACCCTCGAGAGATCATGTAGCAATGCAATGAACCAGTGGCCACTCAATGTAAGGGGTTAAGCCAAGAATGAACAATGCTTATTTTAGACCTGCAAACCAACACAGTTTCTGATTCTTTCCCTTATTTACAATAGTCCTGAGATAACTGTTTCACTAATAGAAAAAGGGGACCAAAAGGTGAAATGACTTGGCCATGACTTTCAATCCATAAAGCCAGAATTCTGTTTCTGTTCCTTAATTATACCCAGCTATCTTATCTGTCATTTGTGACTCTTTATATCCATCCACACTGACTGAACTCTACGTAGTGTCATGACTATACTCTTTATTTCAAACTTCCTCCCTGTGAAGCTTGGGAAGGCTCGGGCCTGAGGCATGTTGAAGTCACAATGGCATGAGGAACAAGATGAGATGCAGGTTGATCTGAGGTGATGAGGCACAAAAAATTCACGAATGGCCTGTAGTCACTGCCACTGAGGTGGGAACGTGGGTTGGAGTAATAATCTTCTGGGAGGGCTTCAGGAAGGAAGAGCCAGCCCTTTGTTGGATCTCAAGAGCAGGTAGGTAGTAATAGGAAAATGGGGGTGGCCTGTGTGCAAAGAAACTTCCTGGGGTTAGGGCAGAAAAGGAAAGCCTTAGAACAGGAAAAATAGAAGATGTGTGTGTGTGTGTGTGTGTGTGTGTGTGTGTGTGTGTGTGTTTGACTTTGAGTTTTCAGTGTTTTGAATTTTTTACTTCTTAACTCCAAGTGGATTTATTATATTGGAACATCTTCTAAAGAGTACTGTTAGCTGGGCATAGTGGTGTACACCTGTAATCCCAGTACTTGGGAGGCTGAGACAGGAGGGAGGATTGTAGGTTCACAGACAGCTTCAGAAACTTAGCAAGACTGTTAGAAACCTAGTGGCACCCTGTTTCAAAATACAAAATAAAAATGTAAAATAGGGTTGGGGTTATAGCTTGAAGGTAGAATGCCACTGGGTTTAGCTACCAGATATTTTTAGCTACCAAATATTTTTATTATTTCCACTACCAAAGTAATATAGTACTATTATTATTTTTGCAATTAAATAAAAGACAACTTTTGTACTATGATACCGGAGGTTATCATAGAATGGAGGTTATCATCATGGAATGGAAGGTTCTGGAAGGTATGTAGTGGGCCAGTGGGTTTGGATAGTTTAGTCTGAGTCAGACTATGGTAGACTCAGTAACCAGGTCAAATAATAAGAAAGTTTTTCGAGGGCGAGATGTTCTTTTCAGAAAAGCAGAGAAATGTTACATGTTTTGTTTATGGTCAGATTTTTCTGTCTGTGAAAAAATAATAGAAGTCATTTATTTACTTTTTGTGATCCTGGGGATTAAACTCAGGTGTGCTCTACCACTCAGCTATAGCCCCATCCCTTTATATCTTTTATTTTGAGAGAGGGTTTCACTAAGTTGCTCAGGAGGGCCTGGAATGTGCAATCCTCCTGTGTCAGCCTCCTGAGGATCTGGGATTATAGGAGTGCACCACTGTGCCCAGCTACTTATTTATTTATTTTTGACAATGCATATGTTGCCAACATCCCAAAGGTGCAAAAGGTAATGTAGCACAAATTAAGTCTCCTGCTGCTTCTGCCTCCAGCTCTCCATTTCTTCCTAGAGAGAGCCACCCCTAACTGATTCTGTGTGGAGTTCCTATTGCATGCTATTTGCTAAGATCAGAAGAGCATTTCTTTGGCTTAGAAAAAGCCATTTTTTATATTCATCATTTCAAGTTGTGCCCAATTTTTCTCTTCTAATCCTCAATTGCAGCCCAGAGCCATCTCTTTGCCAGAGGAACACCGGCCACACTGCTTGCATGGTATTTGATATGCACACACACACAAACTTCTCTTGGGTCTTTGAGTACCACTGTACTGAGCTAGTCTAGCCAGCTCAAAGCCTGAAGGGGAGTCACTGAATTGGAAAGAGAGCTCAAAGAATCCAAGGTAAGACATCTAAGTAGAAGTAGCCCCTGGGGAACTTGGGCTGGGCATCACAAACAGGTTTATGTGATCTTTCTCTTCTTGCCTTGAGTGGCTGGCTTGCTCAATTCTACTTTTGTAGATTAACTTTTTTTTTTTTTAAATACCCCAGTTCCTAAGTCTCTATGACCGACCAGAGGCAGTGCTTAACCATCCCTGTTAGCAAACACCTCTATGCCTTTTAGCTCCAGTTCAGGTGAAAATGGGATTGCACAGTTTATCTGCCTGAGCCTGGCCACACAAGCCATAAGTCACACTTGCTGTCTTTGTGTTATCTGTGACTGTCATTGGAGGAGACGGGAGGTGAAGTCAAATGGCGCCATGGAGGCCCTTTCCAGGCAGTACAGAAAGAATTACCCTTCTGGCTTTATTCTCTCTCCTTTGCCATGTGGTGAGCTCCTTAAGGTCACGGACCAAGAAGGCACCTGGCTTGACGGTCAGCACTGAGTTCGATGCTTGATAATTATTTGTTGGCTTTATTGATTTTTGCCCTCTTTTCAGAAGGTGTGATCCTTCAGAAAGGACTGAAAAGTCTGCATTTTAGATATTTATTCAACTGCCATTAAGAAGTGTGGTGAAGCAGATAGGACTAAAAAATTAGTTACTGCCAGGAGGTAATGATTTGGAGCTCTCTGTTCCTCTTATGAACAGGATCGATAGATTATTTTCATTAGAAAAACAAGTCAAAAAACAAAGTCCCACAGAAGCACAGCAGCCGTAGCCTGGGATCCATTCTCTAGAGAGAATTTAACTCTATGTCTATGTAGGGCTTTAAAAGTGTGACAGAGTAATAAACTCTTAATTGGAATATCTTGGAGGGTGGCCAGACCTAGTAAGTTAAAATTGTGAAATTATGAGGAGTGCTTAGCCAAGTACAAGGCCTATTTTAATGAATAGATAAGAATCATTGATAAGAGTGCAATGTTTACAGGCAAATGATGCTGATAAAGTGATTGCCAAACATTCAGAGTTAATTTTCTTACTTAGATTAAACAGCCCCCTTCCAATTTTTTTAGAATTGATAATTTGATTTGCAGACATATTTCTAAAATCACTACAAATCCCAGAGGAGCTAATTATGAAGGTGAGTTCTATTGGTTTAAAAGATATTTATTATCAACTTGTGAATTTATAATTGCTCCAAATTGCATTATAGTCTAGTCGTCTTATTGGGAGAAAAAAAAAAAACCAACCCAGGGATGTTTATAGCTATGTATGAAGCACTTATGTTCTGCTAAGGTAAATAACTGTATGTGTATCATTTACAGTTGGTCCACACCAGGAAGTTGCCATCTTTTGTGAAGCAGGACCAACCAAACAGAATTCTGGAAACCAGAGTCCTGACTTATAGCTCTGTGGCCTGGTTCAGGTAGATAAACTAGTACAATCCAATTCTCACCTGAACTGTAGCTAATGGCATAGAAGTCTTTGCCAACAGGGTGGTGAGCACTGTAGCTGAAAAGTCATATAGACTTAGGACACTGGTGTATTTTTCAAACAAGGCTAATCTGCAAAAGAAATAGAATTAGGCAAGCCAGCCACACAAGGCAGGAAGATAAAAATTACGTAAGCCTGTTTGTGATGCCCAGCTCAAGTTCCCCAGGGGCTGCTTCTATTTAGATGTCTTCATGGATTCTGTGAGCTCTCTTTCCAATCTAGCAGCTCCCTTTTGGGCTTGAGCTCATCTGATTAAGTTTTGTACCTTGGAATTCAAAGACCCAATAGGTGGCCAGGATAATTTCACACCTGTTTGCACCAGCCGATCAGGAGGTGGAGAGCCATCATTTGGATTTTGATTGGCCCCATGATTGCTCTGATAATGATTGTGTAGTGGAAGGGGCTCTGTGCCAGCTCTGGCAGGATCGTTTGCTGGTCTGGCAGCTGCCATTTTCTGCCTCCTGGGAGTCAGCTGTCATAGAATTGTTTCTCCCATAAGGCCCCCATGTTGTGAAAAGTCCAAGCCATGCAAAGAAGCCCCAGAGGGCATGACATCTTGTGGGACAAGAGGTGCCAAGGAATAACTGAGTGTGGTGGCACAATCCTGTAATCCCAGCACTTGTGTGTGTATGTGGGGGGCTGAAACAGAATGTTATAGTTAAATATAAAATGTCCCCTAAACGGCTCACTTATTGTTTGGAGTTATCTGGCTGGGACCTGATAGGCTGTAGGCCCACTGATATTTTGGGATCAGAGACTTCTATGTCAAAGATAGGGTAACTATAGGCATTTTGCTAGATGATGCACAGGAGAGTCTGATGAGGCCAGAGTGGTGGGCTAAGCATGGAAACAGGGGATTTAATTGGACTCAACATGGAGTTGGGCATTTGTACCTTAAATTGGTCAGTCACAGCCTGGAGGAGCACTAGTTGGGCACAGTGTGAAAATTTAAGAGGTTTTAGTTGACTACAGGCTTGGTATGCATTGACATCATGAGAAGTTTGCCCAGAAGAGAAGGGAAGGGATACCTACAATAAAACAACTTGAGTTTGGATAATTAGAGGCTGATGAGAGTCTGGTGTGATCAAGCAACAGGTCCACTCTGCCTACGTGGCAGGAGTGTGCTGCGCTCAGCCCCGGGCGGTGCTCTGCTCTGACCTGGTACACCTCGGGCAGGAATGAGGCCCCTTCCACTTGAGCAGAAGTCTCTGTGATCTCAGCTCCCTGCTAGATCAGTGAGAGGAAAAGCTATTCATTCATCCAACACTTGGCTTCTGATATGCACCAAGATGTGTTGAGAGGTGAGTCTACTTTAAAGATGATAAAGCTGATGCTCCTCTCCTGCCTTGGGTTCCTTCCAAGGTGTCTGCATAGTCCTAGGTTTTTGCTAAATTTGTAAACCTAAGATACATTGGTTAGAATTGGTTAGGCTCGCTGCCACTTTGGTCTCTGACTCCCCCTCTCGCATACCTCGCTCCACTCACCTCCGGTGTCTTTGGAGGGCTGGCTGGCATTTCTTTTAATGTTCCGACAGGGAAGTTGAGGCAGCATGCGTTTCAGAGTTCAGCGGCGGTACAGTTTGAGTCTTGCTAGGCTTCCTGGTGTATGTATGGCTTCTGGAAAGACTCTTCACTGCCTCCCTACTAACTTGCTGGTATCATGCCAACAAGGTACAAGGCCAGGTGTGGATAATGAGGGGTATGAGTGGTTCCCACAGTACCCAGCACCAGAAGCAAGGAGGAAATAGAAATCAGACTTGAAATGTAAAATAGAAAGTGGAGAATGTATTCTTTCCACCCATTCCTAGACAAGACAGAATTTCCATCCTGTAAGGGAATGTAAACCATACTTCACCACCGCCATGAGGACATCCTATGGCACATTGATAAATGAAGGTCATTGTGCTGTTTTGATTTATAATAAGATAGTGTGTGTGTGTGTGTGTGTTACTTTCCCTCTGGTTTCTTGACATACAGCTCCTAAAACTCTGGTCTCCAAAGTGATCAGTGTCTTTTTGCATGTAAATGAGACGACTGCTGGCTGGGGGCTCCTGGGGAGCTTCAGGATGCAGGTGAAGTTTGTTGCCAGGGGAAACACCCATTTGATTAGAGGGTAGGAACTTTCAGCTCCACCCCTCCCCTCCAGAGAGCAAAGAGGGGCTGGAAGCCAATTGATCACCAGGGGCTAATTGTGTAAACAGTAACACCTATGTCATGAAGCCTCCTTAAAACCCTGAAAGGACAGGGTTCAGAGAGATTCCTGCTAGCTGATCATGTGGAGGCAGCATCCTGGGATTTGCGCAGGTGGAGAGCACATGGGCACCCTGCTCCTTTCCCACAGGCCTTGCTCTCTGCTTCTCTCTCATCTGGATGTTCATCTGTAATCTCTGCAACTCCCTTCATCATAAGCAGGTAAATGTCAGTAAAGTGTTTCTCTCAGTTGTGAGCCTCTCTAGTAAATGAATGGAACCTGAGAGGGGGTAGTGGGACTCCCTGGTTGTACAACCTGTGGGTCAGAAGCACAAGTCACAATCTGGGATCTGGGACTGAAGTCTGAGGCCAGGGCAGTCTTGTGGACTGAGCACCTCAAGGATCCAATGCTATATCTGGGTAGATTGCGTCAGCACTGAACTGAATGATTTGATACCCAGCTGGTATGTCCTGGAATCTTGCTTGCTTGGTGTGTGGGGAAGCCCCTACCCCCACATCTGGTGTCCCCAGTATAGGGCTGAATGGTGTGTGGTAGTAGGACCAAACTTTTCCTTTTTATGACTCAAAGTCATCAAGTCAAAGTGCATTTTTCAGTCAATCTCAGCACAAGTAGCATCCCCAAATCTTAATAACTATCAAAGGAAATAACTTGATAAACATAACATTACCATTAATAAGTTGCTCAAATAAGTACGTCTAAACCCTTGCTAATTCAGTCGAAGTTTTAGTCAACCATGCTCACTATGAAAAACAGTCTTATGAAAGTTTCAGCATATTGAAACACAATCAAAGAGTATGTAGCAAGGAAATTGGCAGTCAAAAATATGATAGAAGGGCATCAAGCACTGAGATATAAAAAAAAAAATAGCCGGGCATGGTGGTGCATGCTTGTAATCCCTGTGCTTGGGAGGCAGAGACAGGAGGATCGCATAGGTTCAAAGCCAGTCTCTCTGGCTTAAGAGACCCTGTTTCCAAATAAAAATATAAAAATAGGTCTGGTAGTGTAGCCCAGAGGTAGAAGGGTTTCCAGGAACCCCAGTACCACACAAAAAAAGACCCTTTCTGGTTTTGTTTTTAAAATTTGTAATTTGTTATGAGCACCTTTATCTTAAATACATATCCACTTTGCATTTAATCTAGTGTTTATCATTTTAAGTTACTTCTCTTTCTTTTTGGTACTGGGGATTGAATCCAGGGTTGTTGTACCTCAAAGCTATACCCTCAGTCTTTTTATTTTCTTTTGGGTACTGGGGTTCCTGGAAGCCTTTCTACCTCTGGGATACACTCCCAGACCTATTTTATACTTTTTATTTGGAAACAGGGTCTCTTAAGCCAGCGCTGCTGGCTTCTAACCTGCGCAATCCTTCTGTCTCCGCCTCCCAAGGGCGGGGGATTACAAGTGTGCGCCACCAGGCCTGGCTAGTCCTTTTCATTTTTAAATTTTGAAACAGGGTCAAAGTTGTTAAGCCTGGCCTTGAACCTGCAGTGTGACTGTCTCAGCCTCCTGTTTGCTAGATGTGTGACACTATACCTGCTTCATGTTTTTTTCTTTGTGTTTGTGGGTCTGGGGATGGAAACCAGGGGCATTCGACCTCTTGGCTACATCCCCTGCCCTATTTTTTATTCTTTATTTTGAGACAGAATCTCACTAAATTGCAAAGGGCTTCACTAAGTAGCTGAAGCCGTCCGCGAACTACAATCCTCCAGTCTCAGCCTCCCGAATGCTGGGATTAGAAGTGTGAGCCACCACGCCTGGTTTCTTCATTCATTCTTATAGTTTACAGATACTGATTGAGCTTCCCTTCCATTATAGACCTCCACTCTACTGCATTTATAAAATGGACAGAGACTATGTCGCTCTTACACGTGGACCCACCAGCTAGCTCTTAGCTCATGGCTTTGCACTTGATAAGGGCTCAACAACGGTCCTTTTCCAAGGGGTGGCCTTTGAGCTGTGCCTGAAAGATTAGATCTGGATCAGGTGGAGAAAGATATTCCCAAGAGATAGAGATAACCTCTGCTTTCAACAGTAGATCTTCACTGGATGGACATTAGGATCACCTGGGGAAGCTTTAAAAAAGACATGAAAGTATCCTGGCAGGGTGGTGCATGCCTGTAAGCCTAGTACTTGAGAGGCTGAGACAGGGGGATCACAGGTTCAAGATTGGCTTTGGTAACTTAGCAAGATTCTCAGCATCCTAGTGAGACCCTGTTTCAAAACAAAAAGTAAAAAGGGCTGGAGGTGTAGGTCAGAGGTAGAAAAAAAATACATGGGGGTGCCTGAGCTCTTCCCCAGAAATTCTGCTCGGAGTGCCTTGGAGTGAGGTCTGCATTGAGTGGAATTTAAAGCCCCATTCACCTCCCAGGTGATTCCAGAGGTTCCCAGGTTTAACCACAGTTTCAAGAAAGCTTTGTTCCTGGATAATAGAAACACCCTGGCTTCAGCCTTTAGCTCTCTGGTCCATCTTGAAGATGACTCTGGGGCAACAAAGCTCACTTTATTTCCTTCTGTCTGGACCTCAAAGACCTGTCTAGCCCTCTCCTGCCTGGGCTGTGCCTGCTGAGCTGTCTTTGATGGTCTTTTGTATTTTTGGTGCACCTGCCAAAGGCCAGATCAGATAGGCTGCCAATAGCTTTCTAGTGTATTGATCCATTAGTTCATTACCTCCTTGAAAGGAGCAGCAGGGGTGGCAGGACTGTACATTCTTTTATGTTTCTCATCTTTCTAGAAACTTTCTCCACCCACCTCCAAGCCAGCCTCCACCCCCTTGGATTGACCAACACGAAGACTCGGACCCATTCATACAAGAACTAAAGAAAAACATTAGGTTCCTACCCCATCCACCACCTCCTCCACCCTCCCTGGGTCTCTAATCAAATTTTTACACCTCATTTGTGTGTTTTAGTCAGTTCATCCCTGTGTTTTCTTTCATTTCTCCCCCTGAACAGTTTCCCCTCCAGGTCTACCTTCTGTGATTATTCCTCTTATGCAGAGCAGCGTTTAATAACAGGGGCGCTTCCCCTGACAGCCGTTTTGATAATGGTGTTGGGAAAGGTTCTTTCAGGGAGCACTTGGCAGAGAAAGCCGCGCAGGGTATCACAACCTGAGATGTTCCAGGCCCCACCTGTAATTACACCTTCTCAACTTCACCTATCCACCTCCCTTTCAAAGACGAACTATAGTGTTTGACATTCACCTCCAGAGTCGGGGAGGTGCTGCCTTCCTAAGCTGAGGGAACAGGATTTCTCATGGGGGAAATGATTCTTTCTTTCTTTCTTTTTTTTAAATCTGCCCTGTGGGTGCTGTCACTACCAGAGAAAGAATTGGAAAAATCATCCATTCAGGTGTTAACAACAACAACAACACCTTTACCTTCGTGTGGGGCTGCTTTCCAAAAGAAAGTCCTCCTCCATTACAGGCCACTTTAGACTCTTGAGTGATAAGTTTGCATTTCCACAAGAATGTTTACCTTCCCAGCAGGGAACCCAGGCTCTAGTCCTTGCTGTTTGGGAGTTAGCAACAGTGATCAGAGCTCTCCCGACTTTCACTCAGGGAGCCAGCAGTGAGGGTTTGGAGTTGAATTTCAACCCACTAATTGGCTCTGCAGGTGCCTTTTGTTTTCTCTTTCTACTCCCTAAGCGCCCCTGTTGGGCTGGCCTCCCTTGGTGCCAGAGTTCTAAACAAGAGAAGGAGAGCAAACCTTCCTGGGAGTGGCCAGCCAAAGGTACCCATTGAGAGTCTAGCCAGGAATCTTTTTGTCAGCTGGCTGAGTTACTTCCCCTCCTTCTTTTGGGTATAATCTTGGTGCCTAACTACGAGGGCTCTGGGAAGGTCAGGTGAGACAATGTAGAGAAAATCTCAGCAAGCACAGGACACCTGTCCCTGCTGGTTAAATGACAGCTGTGATCTTTTGCTGTACTTTCCTCTTGATTTGCCAGTGGGAACCAAGGTCTTATCTGGATGAGCACTTTCCCCTCCACATCCTCTGGAAAGAATCAGTATGGAGGACTTACAAAGCTTTTTGAAATCCCTCATGCCGTGCAAAACCAATAGAGGACCTCCTCGATCCTTTTCTTTTTTGGTATTTTTTCCTGTGATTTTATTTAAGCAGAGATAAAACCTGTGCATGGTCGTCTAGCCATTTTCTTGGGCATTGGACTTGGTGACTCTGATGGCCAATGGGGCTGCTCTTTGCAGGAGAGCTTTGTGGTTGTTGGAGGAAACATTACTGGCCATCTCAGCAGTGCAAGGCCTGATGCACAGGCCAATGTCCTGCACCAAGATCTGGCCACACCCCCTGCTGCTTCTCCACACCCCATTGTCAATAACTCTGGGTTTCTGTGGGTTATTCTTTATTTTAACAGCGAGTGATCTGACTGGTGCTTAATAAGCTTCTTGGTGCTCTTTTTGACTACTTGGGCTTCATGAGAGATCTGAAGGCCATCATGATGCTGAATTGGAGACAGCTGCCATTTTTGTAGGCAGCACAGAGGAAGGGAGAGGGGAAACCCCTCCATGCTTTTCTATTCATTATCCACCTACAGCAGAAATCTCTTCAAATCATTACTGATGGGAGAAGCTTCCAACTTGCATTTAATACTTGCAGGGCCAGAGACTCCATACTTTTCAAGGAAGCCTAAACCTTGAGCTTATCTCTCAGCCTTCAGAAACATGAGCCAAGTAAATCTTTTTGCTGCAAAAATTACTCAGTCTTCAGTATTGACTCTTAGCAACTGAAAGGAAGGAAAGAAGGAAGGGAGGAAGGACTATGTATTTTCCTTCTGCCACAAATCATTTGTGGAGCTGCTAAACAGCTATCCAGAAACAAATTGGAACCTGTCCTATGGGGGGGGGCTGCTCACAGGGCTCACAATGGAAGAGGTCCAATTTGCACTGAAATTTGGCTGTTGGCCATTGGGATGTTCATACCCATCTTGTTGATACCTGCCTGGCTCCTTTCACCTCTTTTCCTTTTACTTTGGTACTGGATATTTTACCTCTGAGTTACATGCCAGCCCTATTTTATCTTTTATTTTGAAACAGGGTCTTGCTAGGTTGTCAAAGGTTGAAACTATCCTTAAACCCGTGGTCCTCCTGCCTCAGCCTCCCAAGCGCTGGGATTGCAGGTGAGTGCCACCATGCCTGGCTACTTCCTTTCCATTTTCCATTTAAGATCCACTTCCATCTTCCTTCTTTCTTTAGAACAAAAGCTTCTCATGGTTAACGAGTGGCAGGCATAGCTTCACATTTTCCAAATGTTCTTTTCTTCTTTTTAACATTTCTCCTTCCTTCCTGATGATCCAGAGGCTGACTTCAGTGAGTGGTGGGATCGGTTAGAAATGTTATTCTGTAACTTTTAGTGATCCATTGTACAGCATGGTGGCTATAGCTAATTATAACGTGCATTTCAGAATTGTTGAAGAGTGGATTTTAAGTGTTCTTGTCATAAAAAATAGTAAGTATGAGAGGTGATGGATGTGTTAATTAGCCTGATTTAATCGCTCTGCAATGTACACATACATCAAAACATCACATTGTACCCTCTAAATATATACAATTATTATGTATCAATTAGAAAACAGCAGTTAGACTTGTGATTTTAACATGAGCAATTTAAGAGAACATGGCTATTCATAAATCGTATCAAACATTTAAAAATATGAGTTATCATATTTATAGGTTTGATTGATTAGATTTATGAGTCACTTGAGGGCCTAGTGACCTTTCTTGTTAGATTAGTAAACCTTCCTATTTAAGTACTTGAAATTTTGGGGAAAAATACTTGTAAACATCATATAAATGTTTGAGGGCATTTAACTGAGTTTGTAAACAAGATTAATCATATGGAAATTTAATCTGAAAACCCGGTGAGAGAATGTACACTTAATGACTAAATATGCTAAATTAATTTTAAATTAATAAAATTACAAATAAAAATGTTATCCCACATCAGAGGGGGGATGATTTCCCTCCTCTCCTCCTTCCTTTCCTCCTTACCATTTTTTAGGGGTAATTTTTGAAGCAGAATTGCTGTGGATGGAATGTTTATGCCCCTCTATATGCCGAAATCCTCACCCCTGAGGTGGTGTTATTAGGTGGAGCCATTGGGAAGTGTATTAGTAACTTTTCTATCACTGTGACAAAATATCTGAGGGCATCAACTTAAAGGAGGAAAAGTTTGTTTTGGCTCAGTTTCAGAGATTCCAGTTCATTGCCACTTGGCTCTGTTGTTTATAGGCTTGTGATGAGTCTGCACATCATGTCAGGGAGCATATGGTAGAGAGCTGCTCACCTCTTGGTTTTCAGGAAGGAGAGAGAGAGAGAGGAGATCACCTTCAAGGACACATCCATCCCTCCAACTAGTCTCCACCTCCAAAGTTTGTGCTACTTCCTGATTGATGGCCCATTAAACTATGAAACCATCCATGGACTAGTCCACTGATGAAACCAGAGCCCTCATGATCCAATCACCTCTCAAAGGTCCCATCTCTGAACATAGTTGCACTTGGAACTGAGCCTTGGGCACATTAGATTTTCAGGAACATTTCAAATCCAAGCCATGACAGAAAGTGATTAAGTCATGAGGCAGACAGAGCTCTCAGGAATGAGATTAGTGCCATTATAGAAGAAGCCCCAAAGAGATCCCTCAGCCCTTCTGCCCTGTAGGTTACAGTAAAAACTCCTTCTGTGAGGGACCAGCCTTGGCAGAGTCTGTCAGCACCTTGGACTTCCATCTCTAGAACTATCCACAACCTGGCTTGTGGTGTTTTGTTATAGGAGCATGAACAGACTGAGACTAAGTCATCTAACTTAAATGTGTGAAAAGAAAGTAATACACAGGAGGAAGGGAGGGCTTGGGTAGGGGAGGTGAGAGGTGAATACATCTGCCCCCTGCTGGAGGACTGCAGAATGCCACCACCTCCTTTCCTTGTGCTTTTCAGGGCTATATTGATGAACTACCCTTGTCCCACTCTTGTGTAAAGCTCAGCCTGCATCCACTAGGGCAAGTGTAGAAGTGAGTTCCAGGGCTTCCCAGAGGCCCAGGCACTTGGGACCTGGGAGTAGAATAAGACATCTCAATAAATAGCCCACAACCTTGTGGAAGAGCCTGTGAGCCTCAGATGCTCTCCTCCAGACTTTCTCCCTGGCTCCATCACACTGGGCTGTGTTCGGCCTTTTGCTCCACCTTCTCCTAGAACCCACAGCCAGCAATGATTTATAGCCACCAGGGTAAATTATCCAGGGCTGATGACTGGCAAGGAGTCCTCAGGCCATCTGTCCCCCAGACGCTGTCCTCATTGAACACTCCTGGTTCCTGGGATATGAGACAATCTAACAACCCCGGAGCCTGGAAAATGGCTACAAGTGTGTGGGTTAGCAGGGGCCAGAGACCTTTCTCTCTAGGCCTGCAGTGCTCAGGAGTACCCGTGGCAAAAGAAAAAGAATGGTTCCGGGGAGTGTGAACATTGCCTTATGGAAAAAGAAAAGCCACTCTCGGTTAGCCTTTG
The DNA here is from genome assembly GCF_963383645.1 of Muscardinus avellanarius. Classification (NCBI taxonomy): domain Eukaryota; kingdom Metazoa; phylum Chordata; class Mammalia; order Rodentia; family Gliridae; genus Muscardinus; species Muscardinus avellanarius. The sequence continues at coordinate 84,619,789 of NC_137796.1, read as the reverse complement.
GTGCAAGTCTGGGCTACGCCTCTCATTAAACTTGATGAACTTGAGAGTTACTTGACCTCCAAGGCCACAGTTTCTTCATTTGATATTAAAAGTGCTCACCTCTCTCGCTCACTGTGAGAATTAGAGAAGATAATATATTTCACATACTCTGCTTGACACATTCCTGGTAGGTTCTCCATAAGTGATAATAATTTACGTTATTATCTTGTGTAATTTTCTTTCTCATATTAGGTTTAGGTTTTCCTCTTCCTGCCTCATGGGGAAGGTCTAGGAGAGCAAGATATGGAAAAAAATGAGACTATTTACATCTTAAGAGGGTAAGGTTAGATGGGGGTGTGGTGGCACATGCTTGTAATCCCAGTATTTGGGAGGTTGCAAGAGGAGGCTCATAGGTTTGAAGCCAACCTCAGAAATTTAGTAAGACCCTTGGTAACTTAGTGAGACATTGTTCCAAAAAAAAAAAAAAAAAAGGCAGGAGCTGTTGCCCAGAGGTAGAATGTCCCTGGGTGCAGTCCCAGTACTGCAAAAACAGAACAAAAATAATAATAACAAAATAGAAACAAAATAATAACAAAAAAGAAAGTCATTGAAGATGCTTATGTTTATTCCTCCTGCCCTTCTGTTTATTTCTCCTGCAATAGTAACTCTTGAATCATTGCACCAAGGAGGGAAATAATTACCCCTAAAGGTCCCCTTGCTAAGAGATTTTGACACTGGCTACTTCTGGACTTTGTTTTGGGCCAACTATATGCTGGGAGGATTGGTCTACCCAGGCAGAGAGCTCTGACTGCTGGAAACAGGACCACAGCAAAGTCATGGGGGCACCAATGGTTAAGAGATCACGGGAATGAAAAGCCAATTGGGAAAGCAGGGCAGTTTCCTGTCAGAGAGGGAACAGGAACTGGGAGAGAGAAATGTCATGGCTCCAGTGGCAGGCAGAATAGTGACCCCAGATATCATCCTCCTAATCTTAAGACCTGTGATGATGTTACTTTACCTGGCAAAGAGGACTTTGCAGGTGAGATTTTAAGTTAAGGATTTTGAGATGGGATGATTAATTTGGTTCCAGATAATATGGAATCCAGATTATCAATGTGATTAATCACAATTGTTTTCAGAAGAAAAGAAGGTAGGAGAGAGAGATGTGATGGGGAAGGAGAGGTCGGCATGATGTGAGGCGATTGGTGGATTTGAGGTAGGAAGAGGACCATGGACCCAGGTTGCAAGAGGTCTCTGAAAGCTAGAAAAGTCCAGGTATGGATTTTCTCCAATTTCTCCAGAAAGAATTGGCCAACAACTATATTTTAGCTCAGTGAAACTGACCTCCAGATGATATGCATTTATAAAGATCACAAATTTATATTTTTTTAAACTACAGTTTTCAGAAACCAGTTATAGTAGCGAAAGGAAACCAATACAGTCTACAAGGGTAGGTATATCATGTTCCAGGAAGAAAGGAGAGGTTGACATTAAAACCCCAGGCACATGGGTGCTGCCAGAATGGATGTCCTTCTAAGCCAAGGCAGGGTGTGTAGTTTCCAAGGAAGGGTGGTGATAACAGTTTGTCAGGACAAGGCTTGGGTTGAGGGATGGGGCTTCATGACCTGGGAAAGCAATGTCGAGGAGGATGGGACTTGGCACCAAGCCTGCCTTCTTCCTGAGGCGAGCCAGGCTCTGGGGCCATCTATCTAGCTGCTGGGACTTCAGGAAGCAGGGTGGGACCATTTCTAGTTGCTGTTCAGGTGATATGGGCAGTACAGGGTAACAGGTCACCTGGGAAGGGGCAGGTCACACCTAGCTGGACAGTTCTGTGAACTTTGGGCATAAAGAATGCCTCTCAGTAGAAAACAAGTCAACAACTCACCAGGTTGGCTGGAGTTAAAGTTTAGGGCTTCACTCTAAGATGGAAACTAAAATAGGTGATCAAGAGCTAAACAAAAAACAGAAAAAATTAAAAGGCTATAGAACAAACCTATAATTCCAGTACCTAGGAGGTGGAGACAGGAGGATGGCAGGTTTGAGGGCAGCCTCAGCAAGTTAGCGAGGCCCTCAGCAACTTAGCAAGACCTTGTTTCAACACACACCACACCACACACACACACACACACACACACACACACACACACACACACACACACACGACTGAGGGCATAGCTCAGAGGTAGAACACCCCTTTGTTAATCCTCAGTAGTCCTCCCAAACAAAGTGACCTTCCAGAGAAATGCTGTTTTGGGGGAACGATGTTTGAGTTTAGGTACCAGAATAGGTCCCAGAGTAGGGGAGACCAAGGCACCTTTGCAATGGGAAACTAAGGCTGGATGTCATCAGGGTGCTGGCCAGGAGAGATTGGTTCTCTCACACCGTCAGGAGTAGCCTCGGCAGGAGGGACTCAAACAGAGGGCAGTGGAGTCTGGGGTCAGCAAGGCCCACCACAGAGGGCAGAGATGAGATCAAGAAATTGGAGTGAACAGTAAAAACAAAGCAACAACCATCGGTCCGGGATGGAGCAGGTTAGAAGGGCAACGTGAGGAGGTGGGAAGGTGCATGTGTGAATACTGACTTAAGAGAAAGCGCTCACCTTTCCTGAAGCCTCATTTCAAGGTGAAGATGCTCAAGTTCTGGGATGCAGTGTTGTTTAGAGTCCTACTGCTGCTAAGCGCACAGGCAGAAAGGGCTCCAGGCCTCTGCACTCCCTGGCTTGGGCTGTTTTTCCTGCACACCAGCCAACTCCCAAACAGGGCCAGGGTCTGATTTGTATTTGGCCCAGGCCCACGTATGCATATTTTATTAGCATCGTACAGTCTTGGCTCTCCTTCAGTGGGGAAAATTCGACTTATTTGAATGCCCAAGAACTGGACACCAGATTTGGTAAAGCTATCGCCTCTTCTGTTTTGGCTGCGGGTCAACTGGAGTTAAGATGAGATGAGATGGGACTGGGAATCATGGATCCAGTATGGAGATTGACCCTCTGCATTTTCTCTCTGTTTTAATTTATGCTGCACGGTCCTCCCGTGGAATATTTCTGCGAGGAAAACCTCTCGAAAGAAGAAATCATTCACTATCTGTTATGGCAGATGGTAGAGTAGATGTAAAAATAACTGATGCTGCAGAATGATATTTGTTGAGGAGCCATTTTGAAGGGGGTGGGTGGGGCGTCAACTCAATTATGGTGCTATTAACAATTTCTCATGCCTGGGTCCCATCCTTAGAGATTTTGATAAGGTAGGTTTGCAGAGAGGTCTGGGTATCCAAAAACAATTTTGATTTGCATCAAAGATTGAGAACCCCAATAGTAAGATCTTATCTGTAACACAGAGGCAGACATGAGAGGCCTACCTCACGTGAACTCTAGGGTGGGAACAAGGATGCCAGTTTGCCTTGCAGGCTGCCCAGAATTTGTGCACTGCTCACTAAGGCTCCGTTTGGCTCTGCCTCATTAAAGGTCTGGAGTGATGCTTTATTTTTTGGAGAAATGATATGCTGGCATGGTACGCATGAATTTGAGGATGTGAATGTTTCCCTCGACAGTGTTAACAGCCTATCACCTAAGTCTTTCCAAGTCCTCTCCTGCTTATGTGGCTTATGGGCCACATGTGGGTTGCACTTTTGGAATAAGTCACCGACTCTCAGAACGTGCCATTACTATCAGCCGGCTCAGGGTGTGCAAATGAATCCTTTCCTCTTTCTTGCTTTACCTGCTTGGCATGGGGGTGGGGGGAGCAGGCATGAATGCCACACTATGATGACAGTGGAATATTTCCAGATGCTAAGCGTATAATCCCCTTGGTTCTGCAGTGCCTGCCAAGCAAGGGTATAACAACTGTGCATTACAGAATAGAACAGAGAGTAAAACAAAAGTATAATAGGACGATCCTGTTAGCAGGCTGTGCTCAAGGAGAAACGAACACAGTACCATCAGCATGTGTGCCAGCCCACTTTCCCCACTTTCTGTGTATTTTTAAAGAATTGTGCATGGGAGGATCATTGAGGGGGAAGGTCAGAATGGTTTGATAGAGCAAAAAATGTCTATGAACGAGGAGGCTCCATTTCTCTGAAAATTGTTGCTCAGTAAATAGGCTCTCCTTGGCCAGAGAAATACAGGCAAGTGGTCTTCTTGAAGAAGAACTTAATGGCGCTTTGTCTTCGTTTTCTCTTTTCCTGGTGTCGCCTGGTTGGGAGATACCTTTTTCCATGGAGGGATGTGATAGATCACAGGCAAAGATCTATGAGAGACAGCAGAAAAGTGAGCTTCTCAACGTGCGTGTGTGGTGGAGTCTGTTAAGTCTCTGGCTGTGGATGGTCTGAGAATCCTACAAGGTTTGCTGAACCCAGCACTCTGCCTCACTCAGAAAACTGCGGCTCTTCTGGGAGTTGGTTCCTCTTGCCTGCTGATGATCTGGCTGGGTTAGATATAGAATAGCCCCCCTCCAAAGAGCTCATATACTAAGCTGAGAGTTGATGCAGTTAAGTCGGGAGAATTGGAATCTCATCAGTAGATAAGTCCATTGGAATGGATTCATCTGGGCGGAAAACTAAGGCGGTAGGGTATGGCTGGAGCTATGTCCCTGGAAGTATGGCCTTAGGGATTGTGATGTGTTTTATTTTATTTTATTTTATTTTATTTTATTTATTTATTTTTAGGTGGTACTGGGGTTCCTGGAAGCCCTTCTACCTCCGGGCTACACTCCCAGACCTATTTTTACATTTTTATTTGGAAACAGGGTCTCCTAAGCCAGCGCGCGCAGCTGGCTTCGAACCTGCGTGATCCTCCTGTCTCTGCCTCCCAAGCACGGGGATTACAAGTGTGCGCCACAACGCCTGGCTTGTGTTTTGACTCCCCTTGCTGGCTGGCTTCTGGCCTCCATGATGTGAGAACAAAGCGTGAACCTGCATGATCCTCCTGTCTCTGCCTCCCAAGCACGGGGATTACAAGTGTGCGCCACAACGCCTGGCTTGTGTTTTGACTCCCCTTGCTGGCTGGCTTCTGGCCTCCATGATGTGAGAACAAAGCGTGAACCTGCATGATCCTCCTGTCTCTGCCTCCCAAGCACGGGGATTACAAGTGTGCGCCACAACACCTGGCTTGTGTTTTGACTCCCCTTGCTGGCTGGCTTCTGGCCTCCATGATGTGAGAACAAAGTGTGAACCTGCATGATCCTCCTGTCTCTGCCTCCCAAGCACGGGGATTACAAGTGTGCGCCACAACGCCTGGCTTGTGTTTTGACTCCCCTTGCTGGCTGGCTTCTGGCCTCCATGATGTGAGAACAAAGCCTGTCTTCTCCTCTCCACTTCCCACCACCATGCACTGGGCTCTGCAGACCTCGGCCTCATATCTACTGAACTTCAGAATCTCCAAAATCTCTGAGTAAATAAATCTTTCTTCCTCTAAGATGTGTGGTCAGGTTTTATTTTTATTTTTTGTGATATGGAGGATCAAACCCAGGGGCATTCTACCTCTGAGCTATACCCCCACCCTATTTTTTATTTTTATTTTGAAACACGGTCCCGCTAGATTGATGAAGAATTACTACTTGCTGAGGCGGTCCTCGATCCTACGATGCTCCTGTCTCATCTTTCCAAGTACTGGAATTACAGGCATGTGCCGCCATGCTGGCTCAGGTTTTAGATTATAGCCTGGAGAATGGTGATGAAGACTTGGTCTTTGCTGATCCAGACTCTGACTTTCTTCAAGACCTCTGATGATCGATACCCATTGATAGACACCTGAGTGGACTGCCTGTCACCTGCTGCCCTGCACTCCCCTCCTGCCAGCCCTGCTGTTGTTGATCTGTGTAGTTCTAGGTCTTGGTCTAGGATTCAGCCTTCAGCCCAAGGCAATGACAGCATCCCTGACCTAAGCTTGTACCATCTCTCTAATTTATGAAGGCGTGACCCGTACGATTTCTAACCATCATCATGGGCAGTACAGAACGGTCCTGAGACCTGGGGTCCAGTTTGGGAATCTGGGAAATATTGCTGTGTGTGTCAGTAGCTTCATCTAGGACAAGCCACAGTGAAAGTTAAACCTTTCCAAGCATGAAGACCCAACAGTCAAAAGTTACTTGATAAACATGAGGGACATCGACGTCCTGGTGTCTTTACTGGGCCTGTGTTTGATGTATTCCCAGAGTGTCTTGCACCCCTCCAAGATGGCAGGCATCCTCAGAATGGATTTGGAGTTCAATTTGGAGAGTACTTAGGATGTCTCAGAAGTATGATAGAATGTCATCTGTTTTTGAAAGAATTGATTTTATTCAAACATCTCACTTCCATTTGCAATACCATATTCTTCTATATTATAAATCCACTTTTAGAGCCAGGCGGGGTGGCACTTGCTTGTAATCCCAGTACTTGGGAGACAGACAGGAGGATCGCAGGTTATTTGGCCAGCCTCAGCAATTTAGTGAGGCTCTCTGCAACTTAGTGAAACTCTTTCAAAATAAAGAAAATAAGATAGGGCTGGGGGCATAACTCAGAGGCAGAATGTCCCTGGGTTGGAGTCCCAGTGACAGGCAGGCAGGCAGGCAGACAGACAGACACACATACACACAATCACTCACTCACTCACTCTGCTTTTTTTTTGGGGGGGGGTGGGTCTGGGGATGGAACCCAGGGGCATTCTACCTCTGAGCTACACCCCCGCCCTATTTTTTATTCTTTATTTGAAACAGGGTCTCACTAAGTTGTGGAGGGCCTCACTAAGTAGCTGAGGCTGTCCATGAACCAAGATCGTCCTGTCTCAGTCTCCCAAATGCTGGGATTACAAGCGCGTGCCACCACGCCCGGCTCCACTCTACTTTTTGGGTCATTTAACAAACATTTTCAGAGCCCAACCATTTCTGGCAAGTGTAATGAAGCCACATGCAATGTGAGATGCAGGGATACATTGATATGTAAGGAGAGAGCATATGAGTTTGGGGTTAAAATAAGGTACCATATGTACTCTGCACATTAGAGCATCCTCTCTGTTTTCCTTTGGCTGGAGGGAGGTGATTTGAGTTTTGAAACCACCTAGGTTAAATTCTTTGAGAGAATTATGGTGTGCTTTAAAATTTCTGCTTGTGTTTTAAACTTCGAGAATTTCCCCATCTAATATTTTAACCCACACCTTTAGTGAAAATAAAACTGGCAACTTATAGTGTTTATCCCATTAGTATTCAATTATATTTCCCAGATAAACAGCTGGAGGCCATCTCTTCAGTGACAAATGTGTTTGATTTGACTTAATCACCACCACAAGGCACATCATTTACTAACATTTGCTGTAGTACAATTTTAACAAGTAGGGTGATTCACCCTGGGAGGGGATAGAAAAAGAATACAAAACACCGAGAGACAGGAAGAGAGGCAAAGGCACGCGCAGAATTAGAAGGATATATACACCTTTTTAAAAAACCCACTTTTATTGCATTATAACCCTGATCCAGAAAAGTGCCCAGATCATAAAGGTGCAGCTTAATGAATTATCCCCACTGGAGCACGTTCACACAACAGCATCCAGGCCAAGAAACAGAGTGTAGCAGCCGGGTATGGTGTTGCACACCTGTAATCCCAGGAGTTGGGAGGATGAGATGGGAGGGATGCAAGTTCGAGGCCAGGCTCAGCAACCTAGAGAGATACTCAGCAACTTAGCAAGACTCTGTTTTAAAAACAAAAAATAAAAAAAAGGCTGGGGGATGTAGCTCAGAGGTAGAATGCTCCTGGGTTCAATCTCCAGTACACACACACACACACACACACACACACACACACACAATGAAGCATACCAAGAATACATAATCAGACTTCCGGGAAGATGGCGACCGAGAAAAGCGGGGCTTAAGAGCCCTGCTGACAACCAATCTCCATTACCACAAAATCAGCGCCTTTCATAGCCAGAAAACACCACCACCAGAGAAACAAAAAAATCACCAGGCTCCAGAGAGAAAGCGGTCTGAGAACAGAGCTCAGAGCCACAGAGGAGATACACTGGCCTCATGCCCGAGGATGCGGCAGCAGTGCCATACTGCCGGCGGCAGCGGCAAATTCACCGGACGGCTACAGCAAGCCGAAGTGAGCCGCTGCGGAACAGCCAGGTGGGATTCCTCGCCGCAGGTAAAATCTAAAGCTCCCAGTGGCTGAGCTCAGCACACACTGCAGGGATTCAGAGTGGAAATCAAAACCAAGAAGAAATACGCCAGCCTCACGGCCGAGGGCATAGCAGCGGCACCATATTGCCACCGGCGGCAGCAGCAGAGAATTCACCGAATCCAGTACAGCTACATCTGCGTACTCAAGAACAGTGAGTCAAATTGCGGGCCACAGAGGAGAAATCCCAGTACTGTACTCCCTGGGACTTGACCCAGTGGGGGAGGGGCGGTGGCAGAGATATCGCACCATAGGAGAACGTGCAACCTGGCACCCCCCACAGTCTAAAGCAGCCTCTATCGACTCTCTGGGTCGGAGACTCTGTGATACAACCCAGTAAAGGAGTAGTGGGGTCTGATATACTACTGACTCAAGATCTAGAACACCTTAAGTGAAGTCATAGTGACCCAAGGGAAGAACCCAGAGAAGGCACAAACTTCCAAAATCATGGGAAAGAGGACTAATACTGGAGCAATGAATGCCCACAACATCAGAACCCGATAAAACAGAAAATCAGAGATTTCTAGAAGATCAAATCAGGAAAATAACTGTAGAAATAATAGAGGTGCTCTGAAAAGAACTCAGAGAGAGCCAAAAAGAGATAAAGGATGCAATTAATGAAGTAAAGGCCTCAATTCAAAGCACAAACAACCAATTAGACCACATGGAGAACAGAATCTCACTCTTAGAAGATGATCATTCCAAAAATGAATGCATAGTTTCTAATCTAGAAAAAAATATCCGACAGCAGGTATCTGACATTGAAGAAATATGGGCCCATTTTAAGAGAGCTAACCTAAGAATAATTGGAATAGAGGAGGGAAAAGAAAGTGAAACCAAAGGGATCAACAATCTCTTCAAGGAAGTAATAGCAGAAAATTTTCCAAACATAGAGCAAGAGGTTGATACACAGATCCAGGAAACTTATAGAACTCCCTTTAGACAGGATCGGAGAAGAGGATCCCCACGCCACATAATTGTCAAAATGACCTTTGTGGAAGCCAAGCAGAGAATCTTAAAGGCAACAAAAACAAAGGGCCAAGTGACATTCAGAGGCAAACCAATTAGAATCACTCCAGACTTCCCAAACCAAGTCATGAGAGCCAGAAGGGCTTGGAGTAACATATTCCAAACTCTGAAAGAAAACAACTTCCAGCCAAAAATTTCCTACCCAGCAAAACTTTCTATCAAATTAGATGGAAAAATAAGAAGCTTCCGTGACAAACAGAAACTGAAGGAATTTATGTCTTCAAAACCAGCACTAGAGAAAATACTCAAAGAGATTAACTACAAAGAAGAAATAGGTAACACACACCAGAACCAGAGAAACAAGAGTTTCCATCCAACAGTCAACTAAGATTGGTTATCTGTGGAGATTCATTACTTATGTTAGTCTTTTTCCTATCTCTAAATGGTATTGTTTGCCTTTACTGTTGTTAACTTTTAGGATTTCTAGTTGGAATATTAATATACCTTCAGATATAGCATTTGGAAATATTTTATCCCATTCTATTAGTAACTTTTAACTCTGTTTACATTGTCTTTGGATATACAATATTTTTTTTTATTTTTTAGGGAGTTTGTATATTCTTCTGTTGCCTGTGCCATTGAAATCATATCCAAGAAATCACTGCCAATTTCAATGTTGTGAGGTTTTATGACCCAGATTTTCTCCTAAAAGTTTATAGTCTTAAGATTTATATTTAGGTCTTTTATCTATTTTGAGTTAATATTTGTATATGGGATTAGGTAAGGGTCCAACTTTATTTTTTTCCATGTAATTATTATGTTTCAACAATATTTAGTTAAAATATTATTATTTCTACCACCAAATGTTCGTGGAAACCTTGTCAAAAATAACTTGACAATATAGGGAAGAATTTAGCTCTAGGCTTTTATTTAACTCCAATGGTTTATAGATCTGCCTTTAGAATAGTACTACACTGTTTCAATTATTGTAGTTTTATATGGTCTGAAATCAGAAAATATATATCTTCTAGCTTTGTTCTTTTTCAAGATCATTTTGGGTATCTAGAGTCCATATTCCATATTAGGATAGATTTTTTTCTGAAAAATAAATATATAAATATATGATAGTTTCACCTAAAAAAATAGAAAAAACATATTCTCTGGTAAGAAAGAAAGTAAAAAGAAATATTGAAATGTTATCTTTAAGTCATCAAAAGCTTGGTATCAGACAAATGAAACTGTTATGTGAGATTATCATTTTTAATTTTGGATAAATTGCTATAATACTAGATGTCAACCACTAAGCCAAGCATGGTGGGGAGGGATGGGGAGAGGAAGGGGTGGGGATCGGGTGGGGGCTGACTGGGCGATGTGTGCATGTATGTCTACAAAAGTTTGTATCCCACTATGATGTATGAATACAGTGCACCAATAAAAAAAAAAGAATACATAATCATCCTTACATCCCCCCATCTGTGCCTTCCAATCTGCCCCATCCCCAAATCTCTTATGATTTTCTTTGTTTTTAAGGATCTTGGCAAACCATCATTTGAGTAATTCTTAGCCGAGTCTTTGGTATGTTTGTTGACTGAGGTTTTTTGTGACTTGGGTCTTACCTTTGGGAACTGGGTTCTGTGGTTTCATAGCAGCTGGAAGAGGAACAGAGGGATGCGAAGGAGACATGAATCTTTCCCCTGCAGGTCCTGGGAGCACAGTAAGCCTGCACAGGCTGCAATTTACCTCTTTAGCATGGACAGAGGCAGATACCTGATCTACTTCCTCCCTGGGTTGCTGCGAGGCTCTAATGACATAATGGATGTGAAAATACTTTGAGCAGGATGAAGTATTGCACAATTATTACATCTTTTAGCCAATGTGGTAGAGAGACACTGAGAGCATAGGGAGTTATTTTGAACCAGGGGAAGGTGAGTGCACATACATTCAAACCAAAAGAGCTACCGATACTAATGGTCTTAAATGGCCTTAAATGTTTTACTGAATTTGGAGAAATGCCATTCATTTAGCTCTTCAGGGCATAACCCGAGTATGGCCAGAGTCGGGAGTGTTCTTCGTATGGTATGATCTAATTGACTTGATTCTGTAATGTAGCATTTCCTATTTCCCCAACTACACCCAGTTGATCAGAAATGTGAAGTGTTGGTTATTCATACAGTGAATCCTAATCTAACAGATTATGATTAAATTATCATATTATCAGGACAAGAATTAAGATCTATTAACTACTAATAGAAGACCATTTTTAAAATAGGAAAGGCAGTATATTCTAGCAGTTACAATGTAAGCTGTAAAATAGAGGCCCTCTTATGCTTTCTCTAGGCAGCCCTTGTAACACAGATTGGTACCGTATAGATATTGCATTCACCTTTGGCTCTATCATGGTGACCAAAATAACGGTGTTCCTTGCCCAGCAACATAGCATGTGTGTGTGTGTGTGTGTGTGTGCGTGTGTGTGTGTGCGTGTGCGTGTGTGTGTGTGTTGGAATTAAACCCAGGGGTGGTCTACCACTGAGAGCTACACTCCTAGCCTTTTTATTTTTCATTTTGAAACAGGGTCTTGCTAAGTTGCTGAAGCTGGCTTCAAACCTGAGATCCTCCTATCTCAGCCTCTCAAGTACTGGGATTATAGGCGTGTGCTACCACGCCCAGTGACATTTATGTTTATCAGCAAATTTTTCTCATCTCATTTAATTTAATTCCCTGCTTATTTTGCAATTTTTTCATATATATATATATATATGTGTGTGTGTGTGTGTGTGTGTGTGTATGTATATATATACATAGATATAGATATACATATACATATGTCGGGAATGGAACTCAAAGGCATTCTACCTCTGAGCTACACCCCCAGCCCTATTTTTTTAGTCTTTATTTTTTGAAACAGGGTCCCACTGAATTGCAAAGAGTCTCGCTAAGTAGCTGAGGCTGTCTGCGAACCGTGATCCTCCAGTCTCTGCCTCCCGAATGCTGGGATTACAAGCGTGCGCCACCATGCCTGGCTTTCTATATATTTTTTTGATGGCTTTCCATTCCTGTGTTATGGAGGTCATATGTTGCCTATGAAGAACATGATTCCTGAAATCTCCTTTATTTCGGTGATCTGCTCCTCCTTTAAGTCTAGGTAGTGAAATTCTGTCCCATTTATCCTCCAGCTTTCATTATGCCTTCAATGACTGTGTTTTATTATTTATTCATTGGGTGGTGGTGGTGGGGTCTCCTTGCTTATCTAGCCTGGTCATGGTACTGATCAATGGCTGATATGGGCGCTGTCTGCTGTGTTTACATTTACACTGGTCAGGCACCCTTCTCAGAGCTCTCTGCACGTAGTTACTCAGGCCAACCCCCCAATGCAACGTGTGGCAGGTTTGCTCCAGGGAGGGTCTTCTGGGAGAGATGGGATCTTTCACGATCATACCCTATGGTTCTTTTAAAAATGTTTTCATTGGCCAGGCGTGGTGGCACATGCTTGTAATCCCTGCGCTTGGGAGGCAGAGACAGGAGGATCACACAGATATGAAGCTAGTGTTGCTGGCTTAAGAGACCCTGCTTCCAAATAAAAATATAAAAAAATAGGTCTGGGAGTGAAGGGCTTCCAGGAACCCCAGTACCACCAAAAAAAAAAAAAAAAAAAAAAAAGTTTTCATTGGTGAAGTGTAATTGTACATGTTAGTGAGATTCATAGTGATATGTTCTTACACACACACACAACATGGCTTGGTCTGTTTCCTTCCCTGTGCCTCCCCTCTTCTTCCCTTTCTCATTCTTCTGACCCCCTTCTATTACTTTACTTGTCTCTCTCCTATTTTCGTGAGGCCCCTTAACTTTCTTTTTTCTTCTCTGGCTTCTTCCTATAAGTGAAAACATATAGCCTCTGATTTTTTTTTTTTTTTGAGTCTGCCTGATCTCAGTGAGTCTAGTTCTTTTCACTTTCTTACAAAGGACATAATCTCGTTTTTCTTTGTGGCCGAGTAAAACTTCATGGTGTGTACATATTACATTTTATTTATTCATGTCATGTGTGGATGGACAGCTAGGTTGGTTTCATAACTTGGCTATTGTCAGTTGCGCTGGCATAAACGTGGAACCTTACTCTAAGTCTCCAAGTCACATAGGAGGTGAAACTTTACCTGTATGTAGCTCCTGGGATATACTGTGAAGACAACTTTGTGTGTGTGTCCCTGTCTTCAGAGTTTTACCTTCTAAGGTACATCATAGTCCTGGACTTTTACCAGCCCAGATCATTTACCTGGTCCAGTTACTTTTTGACAACCTTAGAATTAGTGTTCTTGTGGAATGGGGCTACTGCTCAGGTTTCTGATGATACATACTTTTTTCTTCTTTCTTGTTACTGGGGATTGAACCCAGAGGCATTCTACCTCTGAGTGAGGAGTGGTGCAGGTTTCCATCCTGCCCAGCTGAGTGCCCATCATGATTTTTCTTCCAGTTCCATTTTGGCTTCACAAGAGGAAAATCTCCCTACATCTGTCTAGAAATGGGTTGACCTGGTTTTTCATGGAGTTGCCGGTTATACTTTTCCTGTGTTTGTAAAGGAATTCTAATTAAAAGTGGGGAAAGGCTGTTTCAGGTCTGCTAAGTAGATGACATTTAATACTAGGAGCTGAATACAGCCTATTAATGCTTAATGTTATAATCGTTATATTTATCCTTTTCCTTCAACCTGTCTTCTTTTCCACTTAATGAATTTCTTTGTTTTCTCCCATCAAAAATATTATTTCTGTTAAATACTTTGAGCTTTTCTATTCCCATTTAAGTATAATTGGAAAGAAAATTTTCCTATCAGCCTAATATTATTTTGTAATTAAAGCTATTTAACTAAATCAAATATTGTATTTTTTCCTATTCTTTTTTTTTTCTTTCATGGTGCTCAGGAGCATTCTACTTCTGAGTCACAACCCCATCCTAATTTTATTTTGAAACAGGGTCTCACTAAGTTGCTGGGAGTTTCACTATGTTGCTGAGGCTGTCCTTGAAATTGTGATCCTCCTCTATCAGCCTCCCAAGAACTTTGATTAAAGGCATGGATCCCTACACCTGGATGTTTCCCTATTAATGACATATTTGAACCTAAAACTCTATTCTAAACTCTGATTTTAGGGTGGATTGGAGATATGCTATTGGATTCACTTCCTTCCTTCTAATCTCTTCTTTTTGTTATACTTTTGTCTTGGAAGCTAATTTTTTTTCTTGGTTCCTTCTTTTTCAAGTAAAAAAAGACAGTACAGTTTTGAAATTACCTATTTTAGGTACATTTCATTCGGTTTTTTTTTTTTTTTTTTGGTGGTACTGGGGTTCCTGGAAGCCCTTCTACCTCCGGGCTACACTCCCAGACCTATTTTTACATTTTTTTAAATTTTGGAAACAGGGTCTCCTAAGCCAGCGCATGTGGCTGGCTTCGAATCTGCGCGATCCTCCTGTCTCTGCCTCCCAAGTGCGGGGATTACAAGCGTGCGCCACCACGCCCGGCCATTTCATTCTTTTAATGTGTGATCAGGTACAATAGGCTAACAATGACAATTGTTCCTCTGTATCCCTGGATAATGCATCTGCAGATTAAACCAACCTCTGATTGAAAATATTGAAAAACAATATTAAATCTGTACTGATATGCACAGACTTTTTTCTTGTCATCATTCCCCACACATCTAATATAACAACTATTTATGTGGCATTTGCATTGTATTGAGTATTAATTTAGGGTTGATTTATGGCATATGGGGGAATGTGTGTAGGTTATAAGTAAATACTATGCCATTTTATATATGGGACTCAAGCATCTGCAGATTTTGGTGTCCACAAGGGGCCTGGAACTAGTCCTTGTGGATAACAAAGGAGGGCTCTATCCTTTAAAAGAGGTATTTCATAAGTGATATTAACAGGGTCTGGACCTGGCTTCTCCACTCTCCTGGTATCCAGTAATCTGTGTGCATTATGAGCCCATAGGTCAAGCTCTAACTCAGTCTCTCCTGAACCCCAGGCCTGTGTATCCAGTTGTCTGGTTATCTCCTCTACTAAGTCAAAGAGACATCTCCTGTTGAGAGGCATCAAAACATCACTCATTTCTTTTACTTTTTCCACCAAAATGTCTCCTAATTTATGTCTCATCTCCTTATCTCAGCACCCCGTATTCCATCAGTGGACTAGCAAAACACTCTGGAGCCACTCTGGACATTTCTCTGTCACATTATATTCTGTTCATCAACAGATCCCACCAGGGCCAATTTCCAAATACATCTTGAATTTGTATACTTCTTACCACCTCTTCCCCTGCTCTCTACTTCTCTGTCTCTATCATCACCTCTTAACTGGGTTTTGTATTTCTGCTCTTGACTTTCTGCATGTAGACACTTTATCAATGATCTATCTAAAATACAAATCAAATTATGTCTCTCTTCTGTTCCCTCTGATAGATCCCCAGATCACTCAGAATGAGATGCACGGTCTTCTCTGTGTTGTGTGATTTTTGCTTATGGCTCCTCTGCGCTCTCGCTCTCTCTCTCTCTCTCTATCTCTCTCTCTCTCTCTCTCGCTCTCTCGCTCTCGCTCTCTCTCTCTCTTTCTCTCTTCCTTTCTCTCTCTCTTCCTCTTTCTCTCTCTTTCTCTCTCACTCTTTCTCTCTCTTCCTCTCTCTCCCTCTCTCCCCCCTCTCTTCCTCTCTCTTCCTCTCTCTTCCTCTCTCCTACCTCTTTTTCTCTCTCTTCCTCTCTTTCTTTCTCTCTCCCTCCCTCTCTCTCTCTCACGTTCTCTCTCTTCCTCTATCTCTTCCTTTCTCCCTCTGTCTCTTTCTCTCTCTCTCTCTCTCTCACTTCCTCTCTCCTCCTTCCCTCTCTCCCTCTCCTGTTTACCATTCCTTATGCTTGTTGGAACATCCTCCCACCAGATATCTGCATGGCTTAGCCCTCCTTCTCTGACATCTTTTCAAATAGTACCTTATCATCAAAGTCTTTCCTAACTTCCCTGCTAAAATAACATCCTCAATCACCCAGTCCTTTGACCTCCCTTCCTGTTTTTTATAGCACTTGACACATTATATATTCAGTATTTTATGTGTTTACTGTCTGTCTTCCCTATTACTTTGCTCACTGCTCTCTCTTTAGTGTTGAGAACAACTCCAGGCACAGACCATAGGTGATGAATGTATGAATAAATACATCAGAGATATCTTCACTCTGGTTAGTAATTCTCAAAGTGTTTTTCCACAGTAGAACATTCTCTGCGAACAGAGTCCTATGAAGAAGATGAATAATGAACAACAGATGTAATTGGAGTGACTTAAGCAGCTCTAAGCAGGGCAAGAGCAGAGCAACAGCCCTCCATGTCCACGCTCCTTTCAGCCCTTCTCCTTCCCATCAGAGCCAACGTATGTTTGAAATCTGCAAGTATAAGTTATCTCACTCAATCCCTCTAACTACCATAGGAGGCAGATATAATTACCTCCCATTTCAGAGATGAGTTAGATAATGGGATGAAGTCAGTTGGCCAAGAGGATGTGGTAACTAAGCAACGTGGCCAGAAGGTGGCTGAGTTCAATGCCTAGTCAAGTCTGCGAACTCCAACCCCCCAGCTCTGGACTACTTGTTTGCTCGTTTTCTCCCTGAGCTCTCTTCCCAATTAATCATTCTTTATTCTTGTCATCCCATCTTCTTTTGGTGTCCTTCTACTTACATTTGTATTACAGGCTTTGGGGCCTTTCGTTTAGGGAAATTTCTGTCCAGAATCCTGAGCATTTTATTCATTTGTTCTCTTTATAGATCTGGGAAATTTTTTCAATTATTTCCTTAATTATGGTTTCAAGGTTACTTACCTTTCCTCTTTCTCCAAGGGCCCCTATTGTTCAGTTTGGATAATATTAATCTATTTTTAGGGCTATATATTTTTTTTCCTTGAAAAATGGAGAGATGTTTGTTGAAATCTGTTGTCTTGACATGGAAACCATTACAGAAATATCCCTTATCTACAGTTTTGCTATCCATATCCTCAGTTATCTGTGGTCTAAATGTGTTAAATGAAAAATTCCAGAAATAAACCATTTATGAATTTTACATTGTGACTGGTTCTGAGTAGCATGATTAAGTATTGCACTGTCTTGCTCTATCCTTTCCAAATGCATATCATTCCTTTGGCCAGTGTATCCATGCTGTATACACAACTTACTCATTAGTCACCTAATAGCTGTCTTGGTTATCTGATTGACTGTGATAGTATCATAGGGCTTGTGTTTATGGGACTCTTACTTTACTGAATAATGACACCAAGATGCCAGAGTAGTGATCATGGCAAATTTAGATATGCCAGAGAGAAGCCATAAGGTGCTTCTTTTAGATAAAAATAAAATATGAAAAATTTATCATAGGTATATATGTATAAGAAAACATAGTATATATAGGGTTCAGTTCTCTCATGGTGTCAGGCATCTATCAAAGATCTTGGGACTTCTCCTGAAATAAACTACTGAATTTGCTTTTTAGCATTACTGTTTTTTTTTTTCTGTATTCTTTATTCTCTTTTCCACTCAAAGTATAGCCTAGGAACCTAGGCATCTGTCCCTAGTCTCCACTTAATAACTCTTTGGAGTGTCTCTACTTGTGTATAGAGATATTATGTGTGTGTGTGTGAATATAAGAAGATTACATTTAGATAGAAATTATCAACAAAACTGAAAAATTTTCCCTTTTTGCTCAAATAAGAGTTCTTTTTTAGATTATAAGGTTGGTGTTAAAGAGTTTTTAAATTTATTCAGCTGATAAATAAAATTGTCTATATTTATGGTATATAACATGATGCTTTGATATATGTATATGTTGTGTGATGTACTATAACAAAGTGGTAATTGACACAATGTGGTCCTGGCATAGTTGATTCTTTTGTCCAGGAACTGTGGGTTTCCTAAATTGCCTGTGATGTTTTCTGATGACTCACTCACTTTGAAAAATGTTTCAAAACACTTTTGAAAGTATTCCCATGTTTCTTTTGGTAGTTTTGGTTTACAAGGGAAATACATGGCCAGCACATATTCTGTCATCTTCCTGGATACACCAGGAAGAAAAAAATCATCTTAAACTTACCACCACACAATCACATAACCTAGGGGCATAAACAGTTAAACATCTTTAAGTGGATAAGTCATAAATCTGAGATTGTTTTATTTTTTAGAAACCTAATTGGCATCTAACCACAAAGGCTTATACTTATCCATATTTTCTTCAGCATTATACTATATAAAATTTCAAACATGGAGCCAAGTTGGAAGAATGTTACAGTGACACTCACGTGCCCACCACTTAGATCTTAGCACTAATATTTTATTGTTTGTTTAAATACTTATCTACCTCCAGATGTGTGTGTGTGTGTGTGTGTGTGTGTGTGTGTGTGTGTGTTTTGGTGGTGGTACTGGGGTTCCTGGAAACCCTTCTACTTCACTTCCGGGCTACACTCCCAGACCTATTTTATATATATAGTTTAAATTTGGAAACAGGGTCTCTTAAGCCAGCGCGGCTGGCATTGAACCTGTGTGATCCTCCTGTCTCTGCCTCCCAAGCGTGGGGATTATAAACGTGTGCCACCATGCCCGGCTTCCAGATGTATTTTAAGTATTAGGAATAACAGACTTTCAGTAGTAGAGGAACTTCTTAGAAAGATTTTGAAGAAAATTATTTCTCTCTAAACCTCAACTTTCTTTTCCCATTATAGAATAAGTGTTTGGAGAAAATGGTGGTTTTTTTTTAATTTTTAATCTGTGCTTCACAGAGCCTTTTATGAAGGTAGAAATGCTTGAGGTAGAAAGACTCCTTTTCTGTGTAAATATCTCAGAGTTTATATCATGTACAACTCCTGTTTGGGGCCAGAAGGAGAGTATTGAGGGATGGGAGCCATGTGAGCAGGCCAATGCCCAGGCTCCCTCTCAGCTTCAGTCAGAGCAGCTTTGTTTTGTTTGTTTTTAGATGTATTAGTTCATTTTCTGGTACTATGAGTGAATATCACAGATTGGGTAGTTTATAAAGAACAAAGGTTATTTGTCTCATGGTTCTAAAGACTGGAAAGTTAAAAATTGTGTGTCTTCCTTCAGTGAGGTCCTTCTTGCTGGTGGGGACTTTAGAGTACTACAGTGGAGCAAGGCAGCACATGTCCAGAGGTGCACTTATAAGAGAGACAGAACTAAACTGATTTTTATTTAAAAAAATTCTTTAAATAACTCATTAACTCATTTTCATTAATGGACGAATCCATTCATGAAAACAGAGCCTTCTTTGCCCAATCATCTCTTAAAAGTCTTGTGCTTATATTCAAGTAACCCTTATTTTACTTAATAATGGTTCTTTACAATGAGGATTAGACTTCAACATGAATTCTGGTAGGGACACTTGAGCCATAGCACCATGACTTAGCAAAAAGGAAGTGTGCAGCTCTATACATTTTCAAAATTTCTGAATAGCATGGTTTTAAAACTCCTTTTCAGCTCATAGGAAAGATGTGTCTGATTTTTATAGTTAGCTTATAAACCTTTAGATAAGATAAATAAACTCATATTTGTGATCCTTGTATGTGTCAGGCATTGCACAAGGTCCTTTTCCTTGTTATTATATTGACTTCTAATAACATTTCTATAAGACATGGATTGTTACTTTTACATGTGCAAAAATCTGGGGCTTAGAAAGATGACTTGTTCAAAATCACTTGGCTTGCAGTTGAGGATAGTGGTACACTGGGTCTCCATCTTGCAAACAGAAGGCAGTTATCTGTTGGACTAGTTGTAACCACATGGGGCATCTCACAACACTTTCTTACTATAGGTTTTGAAATTCTTGGTCAAGAGATCTGTGTTCTGTCTTGGTGGATTGTGAGTAAAGAATTTTCCTTTCCATCACAAATGTTATAGTCAAAGCTTATGGTAGCAGAATCTGAGGCTGAGAAGTCCAGTTATGCAAAAATAAAGCAGGAGTGTGAGAGATAGTCATGGTCAAAGCAAACCAAGGCTATCTCTTTATAGAGCGTTTGCCATCTTTATTTTTGGTTTCTAGCATCCAATCCCGTTTTGGCTGGAGAACTCTCTCATTAATGTGATGTTAGAAGGTTGCCACTTTCAGAAAGTAAAAATGCCCAATCTTGGCCCCTTCACAGCCTGTTGTGGCATGTGACTTATGATCAGCCAATTGGATGTCTCCTCCTGGGTCTTTGCCTCTCAAGACAAGTGAAACCGAGCTCAGGGCCAATCAGAATTAATGTTTGGGAGCATGTGTGGAGGTATCTAGTAGCTGCAGGGATGACCTTCACTAGCAGCGGTGGTATTTTGGTCTCTTCATTCTATTCAAAGATGACTGTTTTATGTGTTTCTTGATCCTTTCTAGTAGGCATGTTGGACTCTGCCTGTGTTTTGTGACTACTACAGAGTTTTTGCTGTTGATATGTTCTGACATGAAAACAGAGATACTGCCCACTTACCTACTTTGTCTTCTGGTGTGAAAACATCACATTTTTTTGTGTGTGTGGTGCTGGGGATTGAACCCAGGGGCATTCTATCTTCAAGCTATACCCCCGAGCCCAATTTTTTACTTTTTGTTTCTGAAACAGGGTCTTACTAAGTTGCAGAGGGCTTTACTAAGTAGTTGAGGCTGGCTGCGAACCTGGATCCTCCTGTCTCAGCCTCCCAAGTACTGGGAATACAAGCATGTGCCACCATGCCTAGCAAACAGCATATTTTTATACTACTGTCTCAGTAGCTTTTGTATTAGTCAGATTAGGTTAGTTGATGCTGCAATAACAAATAACCCCCAAATCCCAGTGGTTGGAAACAAAAAGGTCAATTGCTCCCTTACTATATCTCACTGAAGATTAGCAGTGTTTTTCTGTTTGTTATAAACAGTCTTGGGCTCAGGCAGGTGGAATTTATCTGTGACTAAAAGATTTCAAGTTACTGTGGTAAAGGAAAAGAGGGCTTGGATGGGTCTTCACCAGGAATTGAATGCTTAGTCAGAAATTTATACATATCACTTCTATTCTTACTTCACTGGACAGAACTAACCATGTATCTCCACTCAAACACAAGGGATTCAGAAGTATAATCCTATTTTATGCCCAGAAGGCAGTCTTGCCCTTACATTCACTTAGTCCCATGTGATTTGTTTTTGCCAAAACAATGTGGTAGAAGTGAGATTTAAATTGTGTGTGTGGCCGGGCGTGGTGGCGCACGCTTGTAATCCCCGCGCTTGGGAGGCAGAGACAGGAGGATCGCGCAGGTTCGAAGCCAGCTGCGCGCACTGGCTTAAGAGACCCTGTTTCCAAATAAAAATGTAAAAATAGGTCTGGGAGTGTAGCCCAGAGGTAGCAGGGCTTCCAGGAACCCCAGTACCACCAAAAAAAAAAAAATTGTGTGTGTGTGTGTGTGTGTGTGTGTGTGTGTGTGATGTTGGGGATCAAACCCAGGGCCTTGTCTTGTTCACTTTCTACCAGCTGAAAGCAAAACACTCAGAGCCCGTAGGGAATGTCACATTCACAGGATAGAATGTGTCAGCATTCTTTAATCGCCATGTGGAGAAAAGCTATACATTGACCAGAAAGTACTACATTGGAATTTTACATAAGTGAAGATTTATGTTCAGCATTAAACCTTTGGGGCTTATTTATTTCAGCAGCTAAAATTGCCCTGGCAGTGATTTATATCGCGTGCAACTCAGGGAACAATCTAAGAATCTCTCTTAGTCATCTGTATTTTCCAAAGGCTATCTCTGGCAAATCTGTCCATGTTCTCCCCCACTACTCCTATTCTTTTGTAGATAACATCAAGTCTTACCTGTTTCAATTTCTTTCTTTTCCCAGGGCTACAGCTCATCAATGAAATCTTACTTTTCTGACTAATCTTGTAAGTAGAGCTATACTGTCACAGTTCCTGACCCTGAAATACATTTTTATAATCAAGAAGGAACTCAGAAAAATCTCCATTTAATAGGATCAATTATTTGAAGAATGTTGAAAAAACCATATTTAATTTCTTGAACTTGCCTTGTGGGTTTTAAGCATGACTCTAATGGATCATCAACTATTCCTCCTAACACATGGCCTGGTGACCCCAAGGGGATTCCTGGCGAACACTTTAAGTTCTCCATCTCATTACATATGTACTCACTGATAGGGAAGAGCACTGTCAGGCAATGGACACAGCACTGACCAGTGAAGGAGGAGGCCTGGGCTCTGGTCCTAACTCAGTCTCGTAGCAGCTTCTCTGGATATCAGTTTACAAAGCTGAAACCAAGAGGGTATCTCTGGAGGAACCAACAGGACTCTTTCCACTATTATCATTCTTGTTTCTTCATTAGTTGTAACTTTGTGGAGTGGGTGACACTGGGCTTTCTACTGTCTTCTTTTCCAAAAAGCCTATAAACATAATTCTAGACTCCAATTCAAGATGCTGACTCAGAAAATTCTATTATTTGAATGCACATCAGCTTCATTGCTTTAAGGGAAATGAATAAGCAGCTGCTCCTTATTTGTTTGCTTTTATAAAATTACAGTGTCTTGAAGAAATTAAACTATAAAAATTATCTTTTTTTTTGGTGGAACTGGGGATTAAACCTAGAGGCATTCTACCTCAGATCCATAGCCTCAACCCTATTTTATTTTTTATTTTGAACCTGTCTTTCTAGGGTGTTGAGGGTTTCACCAAATGGCTAAGGCTGTCCTTGGACCTGTGATTCTCCTGTCTCAGTCTCAGTCTTCCAAGTACTGGGATTACAGGTGTATGCCACCTGCCAGATTAAATTTAATTTTATATCCATTCTCCATCCTCCCTCTCCCTCTCCCTCTCCCTCTCCCTCTCCCTCTCCCTCTCCCTCTCCCTCTCCCTCTCCCTCCTCTTCCCCCCCCCCCTTCTCTCTCTCTCGTGCTTCTTTCATGTGCCAAAAAAGCAGGTTGATTAGCCGGGTGTGGTGGCACACACTTGTAATCCCAGTACCTGGGAGCCTGAGACAGGAGGATCCAGGTTCTCAGCCAGCCTCAGCTATCTAGTGAGATTCTCCGCTACTTAGTAAGACCTTGTTTCAAAATAAAGACAAGAAGGCAGTTTGGCTACCCTGCAGCTTTATTAATTTAGACATGCTTTTGGCGTGTATCTGATACTGATTCTGAATGGGGCTTTCTGAGATGATACGATGAATGAAATCAGGAAAAAAAATTCACAAGGAGAAAGGGGATAAAAAAAGTCTCAGGAAACTTGTAAGGAGAAAGTTGCTGCCTCACGCGGGCTGTGTGCTCTTGCCTACGGCAGAGACCACGGGGGGACAATTTTAAAGACACTCAGGAGACAGTGCCGCCTGAGCATGGCTGGCATCAATGAGACACCTAGAGCTAAAACCTCATTTCACAGCTTGATAAAAATTAAACATAAAAGACTCTTCTTTCTCCACAGAAATGGAAACGTATGCTGTTTAGAGTTGAGAAGTGCTACCTACCTCTAGTAATTGAATTACAGCCTTCTAGCCCTACCTTGCTTCTGAATAAAGATTCAGGGAACACGCCGGAGGGGAGGCAAAGACTCGTCCCTTCTCACCGAGTTCACAAGTGTGCGTCTGTCTGCTGGGAGCCTCAGCAGGACCTCAGACCTCAGGAAGGTGGCTTGCCACTGGGTTCCCTTTTTGGGGGGTATTGGAAACTGAACTCAGCAGCATTCTACCTCCAAGATCTTTTTAAAAAATTTATTTTGAAATAGGGTCTCACTAAGTTGCTGAAGCTGGTCTTGAACCTGTGATCCTCCTTTCTCAGCCTCCCGAGCACTGGGATCACAGGTGTGTGCCACCATCCCCAGCTTCATCTCTGGGATTCTGACTTTACTTGGAGTCCCTGACTCCAGTATTTAGGCTTTTTGAACTTGGTTTTGTAGGGTTCTGCGTAAGGTAGGCTGGAGGGAGACTACAGGGAGGAAGTTGAGACTTGCTCCTCCCTGTGGGTCCTCTGCCGGCTTCCTGTGGGTTTCCTCTGCCTTCTGTCCCTGCCAGGGCGACCGGGGTGGGGGTGGGGAGCACTGCCTCACCCCAGCAATGGCAGCTCCTTCCTGAAGGAGCGGTGGAATTGAGTTTGCTGTTTCTCCAGAGCTGGCTCCTGAGCTAGTGAGCCTCCCCAGAGACAGCTGCCTCCACCGCCACTCTTCCCTCAGAGTCAGAGTCCTGGCCCCACAGGCCCTCCTCCAAGCTTTCCAAGTTTTAATAATGCCAGCTGCTTCTCTTTATTTCCCCAGCCCTAGGGGTGATCGCCACTTCTTGTAGTGGTTTCCTCTGTGATAACTTCCACGTGCGTAGTTAACAGCTTTATGTTCGTAGCTAACAACTTGCTTTTATTTTTACATTTTGTCTGTGCAAACAAACTTTTGTGATTTCTGAGTCTGACTGATATACCACTCTTAACAGAGTGGTTTGTAAGTTTCTACACACACATAAACACACATACTACACGCTTAACTATGAGGACCAGATTTTATTTATTTATTTATTTATTTATTTATTTATTTAATTTGTGCTACTAGGGATCGAACCCAGGGGGTATTCTTCCTCCAACCTACACCCTAATTTTTATTCTTTATTTTGAAACAGGGTCTCACTAAGTTGTGGAGTTCCTCACTAAGTAGTTGAGACTGGCTGTGAACCTGCAATCCTCCTGTCTCAGCCTCCCAAGTCCTGGGATTACAAGTGGGTGTCACCACGCCTAGCTCTCTGACTTTTTTATTTTATTTTACAAAAGTGGTGTTGTATTCTGTGTTCTATCTCCGGCAACTTTCTTTCCTTTTATTTATTTATTTTTTTTTGGTGATATGGGGGTTCCTGCAAACCCTTCTACCTCTGGGCTACACTCCCAGACACCTATTTTTTATATTTTTATTTGGAAACAGGGTCTCTTAAGCCAGCCAGGCTGAACTTCCTTATTTTTTTATCTAGTTTAAAATATAAAGAGTAAATAAGAAATAAGAATATATTCAAAATGATTTCCCGCATCAATATGCATGAGGTGCCTTCATGATCTTTCATGCCTGCATAATATGTTGTTCTTTGTTTGATGGTGACTGTTCCTAGAACTTTTGGTCATTTTTCATTTTTTGCAGTTATAGAAAAAAATGATCCAGTAAATATGTACACACATATATCCACAGATTCTTGGGTCCATACTTATATATTCTTTAAGTTGGAGTCCTACTATGGGAACGGTTTAAAGAACATGCACAATAATTTTTTTTCTGGTGTTGGGGATGGAACCCAGGGACATTCTACCTCTGAGCTACACCTCTAGCCCTATTTATCTTTTATTTTGAAACAGGGTCTCACTAAGTTTCTGAGGTGCTTGCTAAGTTGTATACCATTATGCCTGGCTTAAATCAGTTTTTTGATACATGCATCTATTGTGCTCAAAAAGACTTGATCATCTGAATTACTCCCAACAATGTATGATGCCCCATTTGCTTTCTTTCTCTCATGAATTCCTAAACCTTCCCGGTCGGCTCATAATACACTTGCTAATATTTTAGCAATAGCGTTGGTTTTCTGTTTGCTCCTGGCTATAAAGAGTGACCAAAGCAAGTTCACCTTGATCCAATTTCCCTAAATATCAATGTTTTTTGTGGCCTTAATAGTTCCTTTCCAAAAAATCTTAAAATAGTCAGTTGCCAATTATCTTGCTTCCAGGGAAGTCTTGAAGATGCTTTTGACTTTCCTGGCATAGTTAAAATGCTTTAAATATTATTTTTCTAAATGAGTGAGTTTCCCTCTAATTGGTGGATGGACTTTTAGAAGGCGTGTTTGTGAAGAGCCTATGGCCAGCAATTAATGAGAGCTACAATAAAACCAGCTAGCACCCACGGAGCACTTACATGCTCCACATCATGTAAAGTGCTTTTGCATTGAATACATAATTTAATACTAAGACAATTTTATTTTATAGATTAGGAAACTGAGGCTTGGAGAAGTTAAATTACTTGCTGCAACCACATAAATAGCAAGTGTTGGAAACAGAATTTAAGTATAAGCTGCCAGACTTCTTTGTATTAGTTGATCATACATTTATTCATCTGCATGTACGAACTGAGCATTTAGTGTGGTAGCCAGCCTCCACAATGGCCCTCTATAATCCGATTCCTGTCTCTTGGTATACATCAAGAGGTGGTCTTCTCCCACACTGAATGGGGCTGACTTGTGTAACCAATAGCATATTACAAAATAACAGTGTATGACTTCCAAGTCTGTATCATAAAAGACATGTGACTTCTGCCTTCTGCTCCCTCCTGCCGCCAGCCCGTGTTGGTGAGCCATTTTAGAAGGCCTCAGACAGGCCAGGTGTGGTGGTGCACGCTTGTAATCCCTGCGCTTGGGAGGCAGAGACAGGAGGATCGTGCAGGTTCAAAGCCAGCCACTCTGGTTTAAGAGACCCTGTTTCCAAATAAAAAATATAAAAATAAATCTGGGAGTGTAGCCCAGAGGTAGAAGGGTTTCCAGGAACCCCAGTACCACCAAAAAAAAAAAAAAAAAAAAAAAAAAGAAGGCCTCAGACAAACCTTCCATTGACTGTTGTGCCGGCTGACATCTTGATGGCAGTCTAATAAGAGGCAAACTAGACTCACAAAACAATATAAGAATCCTTATTTTTGTCATTTATTTTATGCAGCTAACCCATGGAGTTGTTTGTTACACAGCAAATGATAGCTGTTACATTTAGTTTGCTCTAATCTTTGTCCTGGGTGCTGGGGGATATAGCAGTCAATAAGACCAAGTTCTTTCTTTCATGACATGTGAAAGTTTCTGAAGGAAAGAAATAATAATCTAATAAATGGATGGGAAAATTTTTAGCATTGATGCAGATAGACCTCGGTGATGACTTCATTTAGTTTTGGGAGGTGATTGAAATACTCATAGGGTGGTAATCTTCAGGTGGCAGTCAGGAAGTTATGGAGGAGCCAAGAAGGTAAGACATCATTTAGGGAGGGGAAAACAGCTGGTGCAAAAGCTCAGATGTGAGTAGGAGCCAGGCCAGTGTGGTTGGACTACAGAGGCTGTGGGTGGCAATGTGGAAATAAAATCCGAGAGGAGGCAGAGAGCGGGACATTGGCAGGAGTCTGAATTTTATCAGAACTCACCTGTTGAAGCAGGGAAGTGATGCATCAGATTCAATTTACAAAAGAACATTGAGACTTCAGGATGGAGAGTGGATTGCAGTAGGCAAGCTGTGCATGGATATAGTGCTGCTGGATACAGAGGGCGAGACGAAGAGAACAGCTGGGGACTCAGGGACATTAGATTTTCAATTTGAGCAACTTTGTGGGTAGCAGTATCATTTACTGAGATGGGATAAATGGAGATGTATGCTTGTGGGGAGAGTCAGGAGTTCTATTTGACACCCTAAATGACGCTCTGTGTATGAAAGTGTCACCATCAACCTCACTATTACGTACGGGGAGGGGTGGGAAGTGGGTGGGACCTGAAGGGAAACTCACTGAGATCTGTGTGAATGTGTGTATAGCTTCAAAACGCACTGTGATGTATCTACTATGTACCAAATAAAAGTCCATATAAAAAGTTTTGTTTCTACTTAGTGAAGTTCTCCACAACTTAGTAAGAACCCATTTCAAAATAAAGAATAAAAAAATAGGGCTGGGGTATAGCTTGGAGGTAGAATGCCTCTGGGTTCAATCCCTACTACTGCAAAAAAAAAAAAAAAAAAAAAAGTTTTGTCTGGCCAAGTTAATTTGAGATGCCCATCTGGCCAAGAGGCCTGGAGTTTCTGGGAGATGTCAGGCTGGAGCTAGAGACTCAGGGTGGGGAGGGGCAGCATGCCTCATCAATCTGCCACGGTAGGTTTGAGGACTAAAAGGAAAATTTGAGGTGACCTCCAAAGCAGCCTTTAGTCACTGATGGACAAATCCGAGTCACGGTATGGTAGAGTGACTTGCTGAACCTCGGCCTACCTTTCTTGATTTTCATGTACGTGAAGGTTCAGGGTATAGTTACTCAACATCTGCTTTAAGCTAGGCTCTCTGCCAAATGTTTCCACTTCAGTTATTTTACTTAATCCTGCATTCTTTCTATCTCAGGAAACTGTCCAAAGGCATAAATGTCCCTCCAGGATGTGTCTTTTAGGCTCCTCATGGACTCATATTGACAATTGCATTTTCAAGGCTGTCTTGCCTGTCTCGAGAGAAGCCACGTACTCAAATCGTGGGGCCGTCTAGGATTTCAGTGAGAGCATTCTTCAAGCAGGAGATGTGAACACATCCTTCAGTCTTAGTCAGAAGGAGTATGTGGCTTTAAAGTACATTTTGTATATAAAAGACTTAACTCAATAAATATATGAGCCAGATCCCCTCTCCTTTTTGCCTTTCCTTCCCTTGTTTCTTCCTCTGTCCCATTTTCCCACAGATTCATACCTGGTCTCTATAATATGCCAGGTACTATGCTGGGTGTTGTGGATACAAGAATAGCTAATACTATTTCAGCTTAGTTGCTTATATCCTGGCTATGAGACCATGAGCTGGCTGAGAACACAGATCCAGGGTTGCACTTTTTTTTATATAAATAAACATAACATAAATCTCACATTTTAACCATATAAAAATGTATATGCAGTGGTATTTAGTACATTCTCAATACTGCACAAATATCATTATATAGTCCTAAACCATTTTTATGGGACCTAAAGAAAATCCCATATTTTATTTTTCAATTTTTTAATGGAACTGGGGATTGAGCCCAGGTGCATTCTACCTCCAAGCTACACCCCCAGCCCTATTTTTTGTTCTTTATTTTTGAAACAAGGTCTCACTAAGTTTCAGAAGGCCTCACTAAGTAGCTGAGGCTGGCCGCGAACCTGTGATCCTCCTGTCTCAGCCTGCCAAGTACTGGGATTACAAGTATGTGCCACCACACCCAGCTAAAATCTCATATTTTCTGAGTAGTCACATCACATTCCTTTCTTCTTCCAGTCCCTGGTAACCACTAACTTGTTTTCTATATAATTTATGGATGTGCCTCTTTTTTTTACTATTTTTTAATGCCAGTGGAATCATGAAATATGTGGCTTTTGTTTCTAGTGTCTTTCACTTAGCATGATGCTTCCAGGTTCATCCATGTTGTTTCAGGCGTCAGGGCTTTATTCCTTTTTACGGCTGAATAATGTTCCACTGTATGGATATACCTCATTTTGTTTACCCGTTCATCTGTTGATGGACACTTGCATTGTCTCCACCTTCTGGCTATGATGCCGCTATGAATATGTGTGTACTAGTTGTCCTGTGGCCACATGTTTTCAATTATTTAGGCATATAACCTAGTAGTGGAGTTGCTGGGTTAGCTAGTAATTCGATGGATAGCTTATTGAAGCACTGTTACTTTTTTGTTTCCTTGCATTTCCCAACTCACTCTAGGTCAAGGTATTTGAAATGTCCATACGTCCTTTAAGGTATATATTTGCTTGGCTAATCTCTTTCCCTCCTCACCCTCTTTTGCCTCTCTTTCGCATACATATTGAAAGGTTGGACTTATAAAGATCTTAAAATTGGATTTTTTTTAAAAAAAAAGATGAGAAATTTTGGGGTGCTTCCTGGTTCTTTTTTTTTTTTGGTGGTACTGAGGTTCCTGGAAGCCCTTCTACCTCCGGGCTACACTCCCAGACCTATTTTTACATTTTTATTTGCAAACAGGGTCTCCTAAGCCAGCGCGCAGGGCTGGCTACGAACCTGCGCGATCCTCCTGCTCTGCCCCCCAAGCGCGGGGATTACAAGCGTGTGCAACCACACCCAGCATGCTTCCTGGTTCTTGTCATTCTACTAAAATTGTTTAATTTGAAATTAAAAAATATTTTTAAAAGAACAAATGTCATTGATATCATTCTACTCTGGCAATAATTTCCAGTTTTAAATTCTGTTCCAGTTGGTCCCTATGCATATATTTTACATGCTTATAATCAGAGTGTATACATCAATGTACATGCTGCCTTTCTTAATTAATGCTTTGCTAGAAAATTTCCATAATGTGATATGGTCTTCATCATTATTTTAATGGCTATATTATATATCATCAAGCTGATTTCTCATAGCATACTTAGCTATTCCCGTAACCTAGATATTTAGATTGTTTGCAATTTCCCCAATATTAGCGATAATTCTGAACTCTGTATTATAATACATGTAGCCTTTTGTTTCTCTTAAATTATTTCTTTAGAGAAAAAAACCCTTGAGAAAAATTACTGGGTTAAAAGGCATATGTATTTGTATTACTTTTGGTGCACAAAATGTGTAATTTTTCCAGAGTAGTTGTATCATTGCAAAATGTTAGCAAAATGTTAGCCTGCTTGTTTCAACACAATTTCACTAAAATTATTCTCCCTCTCTTTTCCCCTCCCTCCTTTCCTCCCTCTCTATTTTTCTTTGCCCCCTCCCTCCCTTCCTCCTTCCATCTTCTCTTTGTTTCCCTTTTCCTTTCTGTTCTATTGGGATAAAAAGGCCCTTCCTTGTTGCTTTCATGATCACACCCGTCTCTCACACCGCTTCACACTGCCTGAAGGGTAGGGAGTTAGGAGGAGAGGATGAACAGTACTGGTGGGAAGATTGGCAGGCTTAACACGACTGCAGGGGGCTCAGGGGTTGTGAGGACCTGTTATCCCAGAGGCAAGAGAACGTGAGCGAGCACGTGTGAGGCTGGTCCAGAGCTGGCAGGAGTCCTTGCCTCACCTTCTCTGCTAAAGAAAAGGAAACAGAAGAGACAGGGCTTCTCATTTCTTTTAAGACCTGGTTTTCATTAGGCTTGAAGCAATTCTTTGTTGTAGTTTAAACTGGTCCTTTTGTGGAGTCTGAAACCTGCCACCCATTCCTCTCTGCTGGAGGAGAAGGCCCACAGGGCCTGTGGTAAGTTAGATGTGTGTGATCCTTATTCCTGGACCAGGGTGAATGAAGGATTGGGTGACAGGTAATTAACCAGCTGCAGGTGCAATTGCTGAATGACGTGCCTGGCTCCTTCTGAGAGGTGCAGTTCAGGGCTGCACAGCGCCCTGCCCTTGTGTGAGTCTGCCCAGGAGTGCCAAGGGCAGGGGGCCACGTGGGCGGGTCTGTGCTCAGCTTCTTTGTAGATGCAAAATGAAACACTGCTTAACTTCTAGGTCAATTATTTTCTTTTCTAATTATTTTCTTTTCTAATGTCACTTACCATTTTAACATTTTAAGGGTACAGTTTAGTGGCATTAAGTATACCCTCATTGTTGTGCAAACATTGCTACCATCCATCCCCAAACTTTTTTCACCATCCCATGCACACCGAACAGTAACTCCTCATTTCCTTTTTCTCTTAGCCTCTGGGAAACACCATTCATTTTCTGTCTTTATAAATCTGACTACTCTGTGTGCCGCGTGTATGTAGGTGGGATCATACCACATTTGTCTTTTGTGACTGGCTTATTTCACTTAGCATAATGACTGTGAGCTTTTTCCTTGGTATAGCATGTATCAGAATGTCCATTCTTCTTTTTAAAGCCTGAATAATATGTATAGAGTGTATATGTGCATACAAGTATATGCATATGCATACATAAACATATCCTGTACCTAAATGCTTAATAATATGGTAAAGTTGAATAATATGGTTATATATGGTATGTATATGTGAATGTAAGCATATGCATATACATAAACAAACATGTACACACACACATACACACTAAGTGTTCATAAATACACACATTTTGTTTATCCATTCAGTCATTGATCGCTACCCATTAGGTTGCTTCCATGTTTTAGCTATTATGAATGTTGGTGCTGTGAACACAGGTGGGATATACACATATATCTCTTTGAGATCCTGCTTTCAGTCCTTTTGAGTATTCATTCGGAAGTGGAATCGAAGGATCCCACAGTAACTTTATTTTGAGTGCTTTGCATAACTGCTATGCTCTTTTCCATAGTGGATGCACAACCCTACAGTCCCACCAGCATCACACAGGTAACCACAACTTCAATTTTGAGCTACTGGGATGACATACACATGAAAGATGGAAAGAAGCTGACTTTTCAGGTACACTTTGAGATTAGAAATAAGGGAAATTAACACATAGCCAGCTGTGATGGTCCAAATCATCTGGGTTAAAACTGCAGTGAGTCTTTATAAAGTACCAGAGCAGTGTTGCATCCAAGGTAATACTGTGCCTAACTGGATACCTCTAGCTATTTTGAATGCCAAAGACCTCCATTATTTAATATATTATGGCTTTTTAAATATTTTAGTTTAGTTGAATAGCATGTATTATAAGCTTAGACTATAAAGAACAAGACCTCTCTTTGTCTTTAAACTACTTCAACATTCATTGGATAGCTTCACATTCTAACAGCTCTACTGGGAGGTGGTGGAGCCCTTAGGAAGAGGAGCTAGTGGGAGGTCTTTAGGTCATTGGGGGTGTGCCCTTGATGGAGGTAGTGGGACTCAGCCCCTTCCTCTTCCTCTCTCTCTTCTTCTCTACCGCATGCTTCTGCCATGATGTGTTACCTTGACAAAGGTCTAAAAGCAACAGGGCCAGTAGATTTTGGGCTGAAACCCCCAAAACTGTGAGCCAAAAATAAGCCTCTTTTAGCCGGGCGTGGTGGCACATGCTTGTAATCCCTGCGCTTGGGAGGCTGAGACAGGAGGATCGCACAGGTTCGAAGTCAGCCTCAGCTACTTAGTGAAGCTCTCAGCAACTTAGTGAGACCCTGTTTCCAAATAAAATATAAAATAGGTCTGGGAGTATAGCCCGGAGGTAGAAAGCCTCTGGGTTCCATACCCAGTACCACACACACACAAAAACCCTCTTTTTCTGTTTAAGTTCATTATCCCAGGTATCGAAAGCCAACATAGTTGCCAAAAGTGTGTTTTCAATGATTGCATGTTCAACAAGATTATAAAAATAGTGCTTTTTTACTGTAGGTAGTACATGCAAAATAGGATTTGGGTTTCAGAGATTTTTATTTATTCAAATGCACCTGTGACTTTTAAAGGGGCTCCATCAAGCACCAGGTTTCACAGTAACTTACCTTAAGGTTATTACTTTTGAGTATCTATTCAAAGTACGAGTACTACACAAGATATCTTGTTGAGACACAATATTCTAGGCAAACGGAGCTTCACATTTTTTTTACTTATGCCTTATATGGACATTTATATATTCTACAAGGTAGCACAATGATATGATAATTGACTTAGACAGAAGTGGATCCAAACTCTACCTTGGATGCTAGCTGCATGAATGTGGGAGAGTTCTTTAGTTCCTTTTCTGTGAAATAGGTACACTTTAACTTCTTCACAGTATCAAGGGAAGCAAATGTGAATAGAAATCATTTTCTTCCTCCATTCAGTTCACCTGCTATATTACTGGCTTTGTTAATCGCAATCTGCAGATAGCATTGGAGTGTAATGCTTTACTGTCTGTTGTTGAAGATTACCATCTCCTTTTCTTTCATGATACTTGATAAAGTGTTTAAGCCTGTTAACTAACTAGTTCAGATTAGATGCTGTCATGACAGAGCTCATAAACATGAGGGCTTGCATCCACCTAGGTCAGCTCTCTAGGCTGAAGAAAACCAACACAATAGGTATTTTTCCATATAGTCATCTACATGTTTAAACACTTGCAAAAGTTCATTGTTTTTCTCCCTCTTAATCCCAGCTGACTCTTGTCTGGTATTAACCTACAATATCTGAGTTTTGTCTTTACTCTGAAGGGATCTGGTGTCTGTGGCTGTGTAGATCCAGTATCTAATCTCCCCTCCATCTCAGCCTTGCAGCCTGCCTGCCCCAAATTGTGTCGGTGATTACCTTCCCAATCTCTCCATCTCTGTCCATTCGCCTGAAACCTGTGCCCTTCTTCTGCTCTGCCGCATCTCTCCCACTATTGCCAGCATCCTGAGTGGCTAAGCCAGGAAATATCCTTCCCCCACTGCCTTTGACTCGGTCACTTTTCTTCCTACTGTTCTGCCTTTGTGAGTTCTTCTGCAAATATTTACTGTGTGCTTTATGCGGTGGACATCTGCCAATACTGGTCACCCATATTTTCTGCCCTTTCTGAATGCCGATGCCACTTCTTCCAACCCAGAGTGGAGAGTTCCCTCTGCTTTAGTCTTGTCCAGTCTTGTCTTTATTCATGCTCTGAATAGCATGCAGAGGCCGGGTGTGGTGGTGCACACTTGTAATCCCAGCATTTGGGAGTCTGAGACAGGAGGATCGTGGTTTGTGGACAACTTCAGCTACTTAGTGAGGCCCTTTGCAACAAAGAATAAAAAATAGGGCAGGGGGTGTGGCTTGGAGGTATAATGCCCCTGGGTTCCATCCCCAGACCTTAAAAAAAAAAAAAGTTGAGTAGCATGCAGAGGTGATGTTGTGTAGGTTCTGGACCTAGATCTTAGGAAGCCTGGCAGCTTCTCTGTCTGTCTGTCTGTCTGTCTGTCTGTCTGTCTGTCTCTGCATTGCTAGAAATGGAACACAGGGCTTCATAAATGCTAGGCAAATGCTTTACCACTGAGCTACATGCCTAACTCTGGTAGCTTCTCTCTCTCTCTCTCTCTCTCTCTCTCTCTCTCTCTCTCTCTCTCTCTCTCTCTCTCTCTCTAGTTTTAATAAGAAAGTTTTGGAGGGACTACTGAATGAGTAGAGTCTGGGAGAGAGAGGGAAGAGGATCTATGGTGGAGAATCAAGATGCCATAGCCAACTGCATCTAGGCCTCTGGCGTATGACTGAGACCATCCTGACTATGCTGGGACCAGCCAGGCTTTCAGTGAATACAGCCTCATGAGTGGTGATGTACTGATGCCTCAAGCCAGGGATCAGCAAATGTTTTCTGTAATGGGCCAGGTAGTAAATATTTTAGCCTTTTCGGGGGGCGGGTATGGTTTCTTTTAGAACTACTCACCTCTGTCATTACAGAGCAAAAGCAGCTATAGTTAATATGTAAATGGATGAGGGTGGTTTAGTTCTCCTAAGGTGTTGTTGACATAAAGAGCTGATGGGCTAGATTTGCCTGTGGGTCATAATTTGCTGACCCCCATGTTGTGGCACTAAGTTCTACAGTGGCTTCAGTAACAGCATATAAACAGCCTGCTCCTCTCTTCCCGCACTGTCACCAGTGTTGAGCTATAATTGTCAAAATGACACATTCATTCCTGCCTTCAGGGAGCTTGCGGCTCATCCTAGCTTTATGGAAGAAAAGATTAGATCTAATAACTCCTGTCTAAATAACCCCAAGGCTCAAGTCAACTAGTAGAAATTCAGAGAAATTGATAGGTCTGGAAAGAATGAGATGGAGTTGGAGCTGAGAGGTGTCCCTATCAGTTCTGGTTACTCTGGATGCAGAGGGAACTGCTCCAAAACCTAGTGGCATAAAACAGCCATTTTATTATCCTTGTGAATTGTGAGAGTCAGGAATTAGACAGGGATAGCTTGTCTTTGAACCATGGTTTGGAGCCTTAGCTGGGAAGACTCACTAGCTGGGGGTGGTTTGTCATGGAGAGGCGGAAGGTGTGTAGAGACCTCTCTATGTAAGTGCTAATGTTGGCTCTCAATTGGGGCTGGGAACGGCAGCAGCCACACACAGCCTATACTTCCTCCCCCACGGAGGCCACTAGGCTCTTAGCATTTTAGTGAGCAAGGTGGAAGATGAAGATATATCCAAACCAAAATACATACAAAGAACAAAAGCTAGTCACAAAAGTCCACATCCCATATAATTCCATTCATACGAAACATTCATGACAGGGGAATCTGCTGAGGCAGAATAGTAAATTAGTGATTGTTTGGGACTGAGAAAGAATGGGGAACAGTGGGGTGAGAGCTAAATGATACAATTTATTTTTGAGATGATGAAATTGATAAGGGCTATTGAATTATACTCTGTGTGTGAGTGCAAGTGCGTGCGTGGGACTGGGAATTGCACCCAGGGGCATTCTACCTCTGAGCAACACTCCCATCTCTATTTAATTTCTATTTGGAAACAGGGTCTTGCTAAGTTACTGAGGCTGGTCTGGAACCTGCAATCCTCCTGTCTCAGTGTCCCAAGTATTGGAATTATAGGTGTGTACCACTACACTCAGCAAATTACACAATTTAATGGGAAATATGGATCATGTACAAATAAAGCCATTAAGAAAATGAATACCAAGTCAAACATCCAGCTAAACCAGTTACAAAGTTAAGGAAGAGAAGGATCTATTTTAATTTGTATCCTAAAAAATAAACTGGAAGGAAAACTTCTCCTGGGGTAAGGCAATGTCAAAGTTTATGGGGCTGTCATATTGATTCTAGCCCTGCCTAGCTGGTCAGGTGCTAGGCAGCATGCCACCAATAAAACCAAGTCAGCGCTATTGATTAGTGACCTCAGACACAATCCATTACTGCCCCTCTTGCTCTACACCTTCAGATTGTTGTAGGTCTTCCTAAATTTGAAGTGAGAGTCCCAGAGCATCTTGGTCTGTGGGTTCCTGAGAAGTTCTGTATACTATCTGTGATAGTGTGAGATGTAGCTGGAGTTTCTTGTTCTTAGCTATTTTTAGAAAAGAATAGCTAGAACTCTGCTGCTGTAAGCTTAAGCAATTTTTATTATTACAAAGACAGAAAGAAGGGACAGAACAAAGCACTGCATTGGAGAAATAAATGCAGTGGAGTGACTTGAAAATAAGACACTGAAGTTTTTGAATACCGAACAATTTTTGTAAGATTCATTATCCTTCATCTTGCCCAACCAATAGTCTTCTTACCTGCTAGGTGTGAGCCTGCCCATTAACTCCATGCAGGCCCCCTTTTTATGAGTATGGGGATTATACTTATGGGAATTTCTTGCTCAGGTAAAAGCCTTCTTCCTGCCTTAATGCAGGTGTAGGCCCAGGTCTTTGTTAAGACCGGAATGTGGTATCTGCCCCCTTTGACAAATACCTGTACCATCCTCTCGCATCCTTTAACCTATCTGCTAGAAGTTATTTATTACATAAACCTGTCTTTAAAATATGAAGGCCCTGGGTTACAACGCTATTGTGTTCTTGCTAATCATTTTTGATGCCAGGAACTCTGATTATAACAAGCAGCCTGAGTGCCTGGCAGCAAGCAGACCCTTAATACTGGTTTTTTTTTGTTACATTTTGAAATTAATTTTCAATACATTAATGCCAAAGTCATTTTCCAATACATTTTAAAGCCATTCCCCAATACCGGCACACTATCCATGCTCTTAACATTTCTTGTTTGTATCAATAGTACACATGCAGCTGGGTGTGGTGGACATTCCTGCAATCCTAATACTTAAGAGGCTGAGACAGGAAGATCACAGATTCAAGCCCAGCATCAGCAACTTCATGAGACCCTGTTTAAAAATAAAAAATGAAATAGATCTGAGGGTGTAACTTGGAGGTAGAATATCCCTGGGTGCAAACCTCAGTACCAATAAAAAAAAACACACAAAAACAAAACCAAAAAATACAATGCTTTCTGAATTTCTTGTTGCCTTTATTATCATTTGTGGGGACAGCAAGAGAGGGCACAAATGCTTCCTACCTTCTTTTATGTTGCTTGGGTTTCTCTCTTTGTGAAATAAGGCATATCTTTCATATTTGTATGAGAGAAACTCATAGATTACTTTTCTCTCTTCAGGTCCAGTGGTCTTACGGTTAGTGGAAATTTTCTCTAAGATTTCTATGGTACCACAGGCATTTTAGAGGAAACCATAAAAAGGAGATATCATAGACTGCCTCCTGATGCTTTTTCATTCCATTTCTTAATATCAACAGCAATGTTCCAAAGCATTCTATAACTCTAAGGCAATACTGTTCATTCATTTTTTTATTTGCATTTGGACAGGGCTTAGAGAACAAATTTGCACACACATTTTACTTTAGCTCTTTAAGATTTGGGATTCAAATTATCAGCACCCAAGTCAATGCTAATATACTTCAGCCACGTGCACTTGGTTTCAGAGGGCTTCATCAACAGGATCACACTGGTGATGTTAGCAGGAGGGGTGCTGGGTGAGGGGTGTGGTGTCTTGGAGTCCAGCCCTGACCCTCCTTCCAACTTGGAGGGCCCTGTTTACTCATGCTTAATCTCAGTTTTTCAGTTTTCAAAATAGGTTAGCAGACCTGATGGCTTCTGAGGTTCTTAACACATGAGATATGTTATGACTCTGTTTATCTCCAATGGTCATTTTTATTTAGCACAGGAAATTAGATAATTATCCTCAAAAGTGGCTTGGGAACAAAAATTTGTGAGTGATAGAAGTATCCAATTTAACAAGTCTTTAGCTTTAGGTTGTCCTAAATAAGTCAGAATAAGCTGGGGTATGGTGTAATCCCAGTACTTGGGAGGCTGAGACTGGAGGATCATGGGTTCATGACCAACCTCAGCTACTTAGTGAGGCCCTCTGAAACTTAGTGAGACCCTGTTTCTAAATAAAGAATAAACATAGGGCTGGGGGTAACACTTGGAGGTAGAATCCTTCTGGGTCCAATCCCCACCCACTCTCCCCAAAGTCAGAATAGAGCTTTGAGTTTACTTTCATTTTACAAGATTAGAATTTCAGTATGTTTTGCTCTTGGTCAACATTCTCACTGCTGTAATCCAAAAACAACTGACCACATAACTTAGAACAGGAAGATTTATTTGTTCATAGTTTTTGGAGATTTTGACATTCAGTCCATGTGAGGCCGGGTCTTCAGAGCTAAAGGCATGGGAGTAGGGAGCAGAGAGAGGAAGAAGGTGAGGCCCTGCTTTTATATCATAGAAGCTGGAAGCAAGAGAGAGCGAGAGAGTGAGGGGATTCAGAGACAAAAACACCATCCTTATGGCCACACCCCAGGGACCCACCTTCTCCAGACACATCTCCCCCTGCCTGGGTCGCCTACTGTGCAGTAAATCCATTACATCGCTGATGAGGTCACAGCACTCATTGCTTAATTACATCAACTCTGAACATTACTACGTGATCTTTTCAGAGGACATTCTATATCCAACCATAACAACTGCTGTCAGTTTAACATAAGGTGCCCTTCTATGGCCCCGGTCACAACCACAGTTTATTTATAGCAGGGGTTCTCAAACTTTAATGCATAACAGATTTCTAGCGAGTCTTGTTAAAACAGATCACTGTGCCTCATTTCCAGAGTTTCTGAGTTAGCAGTCTGTGATGGAGCCTAAAATCCCATATTTCTAACAAGGACCTAGTTGCTGCTGATGCTGCTGGTCCAAGGACCATACTTTGATAACTATTGATCCAGAGGTTAGTTGACCTACTTTATTTTACCTCTGTTGTGAAAGAACAATCTAAGCATCCTCTCAAGTAAATAAAGAAAAAGGATTAGTTTCCATTGGTCACTTCCTTCTCTGTCATTTTTTCTCATTCATTTCTAGTAAGATCCACAAGGCTGTCTGGTCTGGTTATGGTTACAGAGTTTGCATCTGAGGGGCCAAGGCTGGGATGGGTGGGCTATCTTACTCCAAATAGCCAGGAAGAGAAGGAGCCAGGGGAGTCATCATGAATAGGTGAATCCTGGGAGTTGTGTCTACTCTAATCAAGGAAAGCAATGTTGACAAGGAGGAAAAGTAGAAAGTTTATAAAGCAGTATCTACCAGTGATTCTGGTTTCTAATGTTGTGGCAGACTTGTTCACCAAAATCAGTGTTCTGTTCTTTTTCTGGAATGCATTGCTAGTGAATCTCCCAGCTGCCCTTCCAGCTAGATATGGTCATGAATTAATTATTTGCATTAAAATATGAGTGGATATGAATTGTGCAAGTTCCCAGACAAGACTTTTAAAGAAGAGACTGTGCTTTCTTTTAGTTCTCTTTCCTTTTCTCCATTTTATGGATGAAGATGCAATTAGCCCGAGTCCCTGAATCACTGCAGGGAGGAGAGCAGCTAGTTGCTAAGGAACTCTCCAAGTCTTATATGAACCATAAATACGTGCCTATTGAACTTGAGTCATTATATACTTTTATGTGTCATTTTGATTGCATTCAAATCCTAATCAATACACACATATTCCATTATTTTTCAATATCAAAGGACCAAGCTGTGGGGGTGGGGGGAAAAAGGTCATGATAAGAGAAATGTATGAAAGATTCTAGAAATTGAGCTTGGAGTTATTTTATTTTTTATTTTTTTAAACAAATTTTTTATTGAACATAAATGGTATACATTTAAACTATACTTGGTGCCCTCTCCCCCCTGCCCCCATTTTCCCTTCCCCCTCCCACCAATGGTTGTCCAGGGTAACCATGCCATATTCATAATTTTACACATATTCGGATGTATACCCTCATTAATCAAGTTCAGCCTTCCTCCTCTCCTATCTTTCCATTCAAACTTTGCTGATATTTCCCCTCCATTATCTGGAGTCCCACTGGTATCCTCTGTGTTCCCTAGTTTGGGCATATTAGAGGAAACATATGTACCTTCTCCTTCTGTGCTTGGCTGATCTCGCTTAACATAATGTTCGAGCTTGGAGTTATTTTAAACCAGTATTCTTTAGGGTTAAATAAAAAGGGGTCTTATGGGGCTTCTGAGTAGAGCAAAAGGAAGTTTATACTATATATGTTGGGAAATTCAAAATTTGAATATTCTCTCCTATTTTCGGCTAAGAACATTAATGAAAAATTAATATTGGGTAGGTACATAATAAATATTACATAATACAATTTTGGTGTAATCATTGGAGAAGTATAGTTCTAAAACATTTAATGCAATGAAAAAACATATAAAAGCAAACACTTTTAGAAAACAGTTTGGCAACTAGAATAGTTGTAAGAAGGTATGACCTCTGTGAAAGAAGAAACAAAATCAGAAGGAGGAAATAGAAGAGGTAAAAGGTCTAATGGGATGAGATTCAGAATTCATAAACTGAGGCAAAAAAGAAAGAAAAAGAAATTCATGGATGAAATCTAGGAAACTGATATATAGGACCAAGTTAAAATTCATAATGATTTAGAAGACAAACTTATGAAGATCTCTCAGAGTTCAGGGGAAAAGAACAAATTAATAAAGGTCAGAAGAATTAGGTAGGTGTGAAGGACATAAAACCAAGATAAAATTTGTTGGATATTAGTGGTTTCTGGAGAAAGAAGCAGAACCAAGAGTCCAAAATCTCAAAATTGAAATTATGGAGGGGGAGTCTATTTGAATCTACAAAAACAGCTAAATTTAAAGATTGATATGGCTTACAATGTTGGTAAAATACATACACATTCATATCCCACTACTTTTTTTTTTTTTTTTTGCAGGTCTGGGGATGGAACCCAGGGGCATTTGACCTCTGAGATACACCCTCTGCCCTATTTTTTTAATTCTTTATTTTGAAACCAGGTCTCACTAAGTTTCAGAGGGCCTCACTAAGTAGCTGAGGCTGTCCACAAACCATGATCCTCTGGTTTCGGCCTCCCGAATTCTGGGATTACAAGTGTGCGCCACCATGCCCAGCATCCCAGTACTTTTTAAATTCTAAGAATGAAAATAAGCCATACAAAATTATGCAAATATCCAGACAGGAAAAAGGTCAGCATCACCATAAAAGACCAAAATATCAGGTTGGCTTTAGATTTCTACTTTTTAACACTGAGGGCTAAAAGATGATGAAATAATGTTTATAGGTTTTCATAGAAAATACATTTCAATCTATGGAAATTTAAACCTGCTGAACTTCTCATTCATTATTGAGACTAGAAGTAAAATGTTGTAGGAAATTTAAGCATCTAGGAATTTACAAATTATTTTGAGGGAAAAATGTTTTTTTGAAGACAGTGTCTAATTGTCCTAAGGCAGAATCAATATTATGAACTCTTGATACAGTATGCTGATACCCTTCATATAAAAAATGGTCCCTGGGCTTCCGTCCCATCCTCCCTCCCACCTGTTGGCTCTGCTGAAGGTGCATCTTGCTCTGCCTCAGCCCTGGATTGCACATCTGACTCTCTATTCTGTATCCTTACTATCCAGGATCACAGGACAACTCAGCAGAGCCAAACTTCAGGGCCCCTCTCTCTGTCTCACTGATGCTCTGCAGCCAAGTGGAGGTGACTGTTCCTCGAGGGGATGCTGGGGAAACCTTACAGGCGAGATCCAGGCAGAATCCTTCATGAGGAATGGGACTTTGGGTTTGCTTTGCTTTATGTCTTACCCTCCTGTCCCTGTAAAGCTGCCTTTCACTTTACCTCCATCCATCTGTATGGGCAGGGCTGTCCTTCTTGGGCTAAAGAAGGGAAATCTGGCAATTCTACATTGGAAGGTGGGATTTCCTCTTTCTATCTGTACCTCTCTTAGGTGAAAATCTTTAAACTAGATAGTAAAATAGTTAATTTGAGGTATGCTAAATTTATAAAAAGTGAAGAGGTTTAGATAAGTATTTCTTAAGGAAATACCCAGAATGGCAAGGTGTTGTCTCCTGTACACTCTAATTTTTGAATTTCAGAAGTTGAATTATGCTTAATTTTCCTCTAATGCCTCCTTTCTGTAATAAACATCCTTCAGAGAGACAGACATTTCATGCTAATTAGGGCTGATTAGAGTGAAGGCCATTTATAGAGCAAGGTAAATATTACCCTTATATTAGGGTCCTAATTTGTATATTTTTAATATAATAGAAATTTTATATACAAGTATATAAAATTAAAGAAGCTATAAACCATGATTATGTCTAGGTAGAACCATATGATATTAATAATATTTATTAATAGTTATATTAATAATTATTTTCTTATATTATCCTGACATTTTATTTTTCTTCATTTACTTTAATGCATATATGTTCCTTCTGTAAGAACAACACAATAAATATTATATTAAAATACAAAATTAGTGCATGGGCTTATACTAGCCAAAGCAGATCAATACATCACATGGTTCAGAATATTAGTAATGGGTCACAAAT
Source organism: Muscardinus avellanarius (assembly GCF_963383645.1). Taxonomy (NCBI): domain Eukaryota; kingdom Metazoa; phylum Chordata; class Mammalia; order Rodentia; family Gliridae; genus Muscardinus; species Muscardinus avellanarius. Next base: position 84,576,778 of record NC_137796.1, on the reverse strand, counting down.
GTAAGATTCACTATATTAATGAGTCTATATGTTTAGTAATGAAAACATAATTTTCCTTAAAAGGACACCGAGAGTGTTTACCTTTAAATTATCATAACATTTAAGAAAAAATCTTTTTCGGATGTTGCCACGACTATTCCCTGTACTTTTACTACTACATGAACATTTTAAAAAGGACATATTTGATGCCAGTGGCCATTGTTTCTTCCATATATTCACTCTTTCTTGAAATTGAACTTATAGCCTGTTTCCTTCTCCTACTGATTGAGGCCAGCTCAGGGAAGTAGCTAGAATTGTGTTCTGAAGCCTGGATTCCATCACTGTCTCTCTCTCTCTTCAAAGGAGAAGAATGGAAGGGTGTTACAAAACGGGAGCCATAGCTTGTTGAGAAAGATGAATCACCCGGTGATGAATCAAGCCACTGCCACCGATGGTGTCCTAAATCATAACAGCCCCTTGTCAAGGGACACCCGCAGGAGATTTAGGACTTGGTACCACCCATCCGTCTCATCTAGGGTACATTACGGGCTCAAGTGACAAGTGATACTTTGGGAGTAAAGAACTCCTGGGGTTCTTATCGAAAGCTTTTCTGACTAATTAGAAAGGAATCAGTCCCTCTGGCCTCCCCTGGAGCTGTGTTGCCTTTGTGAGGTGCTAGAAATGCATGTCTACATACATGTCACTGTAGCTCTTTCCCAGCTGTTTAGACTAAACAGCCAGGTCTCTGTGGACTTCTCCATCCTTCTCCTGGAACTAACTAAAGGTCAGCTGAGCAGTGTGTCAAGAGTGTTGTTCCTGAAAACTTCCGGATTATGAAAACAGAAATGACATTCCACGTGGGGGAGAGTGCTGAATGTCAGCGACTGATAATCCCACCTGGCCAAGCGCTCACACAGAGAGATCAGTTGCCTCGTGGTCTCCAGGGTTTCCAAGCATTGATGCCTGTGAAAATCTCTGGTGCATGCCTGTAATTCTAGTACTTGAGAGGCTGAGACAGGAGGATCACAGGTTTGAGGTCAATCTCACAACTTAGTGAGACTCTGTTTTGGAAGTAAAAAATAAAAAAAGGCTGGGGGTATAACTCAGAAGTAGAATACCCTGAACTCAATCCCTAGTACCAAAACTAACTAACTAACTAACTAACTAACTAACTAACAAATTGGGCTGGGGGTGTAGCTCAGAGATAGAATGCCCCTGAGTTCTATCCCTAGTACCACCAAAGATCCTGAACATGCTTTAGGATGGAATTTTCCTGAACTCCTGGTTTTCTCTCTGTTCTTTCCACTCAGCTCAGTGGTTGTCTTAAAGTGAAGTCAGTGGTCACAGCAGCCCTTGTTTGTCCCCTGATAGCTGGAGGTTTTTTTTTTTTTTTACTCTCTTCTCCAGCCAATTTACCCAGCTCAGTTTAAACTCAAAATTGCCATCCATCCCACTCTTTGAGCTCATGCAAACATGTGAGGACAGCACCAGCACACTGGTTCAAAAAGTGATGTTAGGCAGAGTGTGGGTCATTTTCAAAACAAACCAGCTGCATTTAGTCAAGCAACCAAATAGTTACTAGCTGGTTGGTTGTGATCCAGCCATTGGAAAAGGCGATGCCTTTCAAAGCCACCTGTGTCTATAGACCCAGAGCTAGTTTCTACAAACTGACAGCCTTCCAATCACTTCTCTGAACCAGCACTTAATAACCTCTTACCTTCAGTGTTTTCATGCTTTGTGATATGTTTCATTGGGAAATTAATTGTTCCTAATTAATTTTAAGGCAAAATATTCTTTTGCTAGGTCTGATTCCACTAAAAAAAAAAAAGACATGTTCTTGTGGGATGATAGAATTATACATGGGCAAGCAACTTTAGCTTCACTGTCCTGGGTTTGGAAAGTGGAAATGTAATTTGCAATGAACTTCTTTAATTCCTCTTCCTCTTCCTTTTTCTTCTTCTATCTCTTCCTCCTCCTTCTTCTGTATTCTCTTCAGGCTCTCAATACTTAATACTACTAATCTAGAGCTAAAACATTGCTAGAGATGGGGAAAGAACATGAATCACCTCCTTCTCCCTTTTCCAACTCTAATTTTACATAAGTGAATCACTGTCCTAGGAAAATACCCTGGGTAAAGAAAGAAAATATATAAGAAAAAAAAATCCTGGCCAAATTTCTACCCAGCCTCTGCAAGACATTCACCAGAAAAGCTAATAATGCAAGACAATGTCTGGCAGGTTGATATTTTGAGCTTGCTTTCCTGAAAAATATTTTGGGGCCCAACATATTTCTGTGCCTACCTGCCATGTGAAATTCTCAAGGAAGGCTCAGAAAGGACAATGAAGTGTGCTTACAAAAATCGACAATTCTGATTTTGTCAGTATATTTTACAGCTTGTAGAAACAGTTGATTTAAAGAATCCATCACAAGATTGTTCCTGTGTCCTCACTTCTCAAGAGAATAGGAATTCTTTGCTGGCTGGACCTGTGTTCAATTTTAGTGACTTACCAAAATGGACACTTGTTTCTCCTTCCTTCCTTCCTTCCTTCCTTCCTTCCTTCCTTCCTTCCTTCCTTCCTTCCTTCCTTCTCTCTCTCTCTCTCTCTCTCTCTCTCTCTCTCTCTCTCTCTTTCTCTCTCTCTCTTTCTCTCTCTCTCTCTCTCTCTCTCTCTCTCTCTCTCTCTCTCTTTTTCTTGTAGTAAGGAGGATTGAGCTCAGGGGCATTCTTCCTTTGAGCTATTTCGAGCTACATCCTGAGTCTGATTTTATTTTTTTATTTTGAAACAGGGTCTCACTAAGTCGCAGAGGACTTCACAAGGTTGCTGAGGCTGGCTTCGAACCTGCGATCCTGCTATCTCAGCCTCCCAAGTACTGGGATTACAAGCATGTACCACCACACCCAGCTGGACATTTGTTTCTTAATTTTATTTTTCTGCTTAAAACTTACTTTGGCCCTTTGTACTCTTGGGACCCTTTAATAGGGATCTGTTCTCTTTACTCTAAGGGACTTACTTCCTAGGCTAAAACCAGATGAGAGGAGACAGCCTCACCTCTAACTTCCTATTTCACACATGCTGTGACCCCTATACCTTCTGAATCTCTTTCTTTCCCTTGGCAGGTCCTACTGGTTCAAACACAGCATCTTCTTGATAACCATTAACATTTTTCTTGAGGTATCTACAGCAGCCGGCAACTACCAAGAGTACTGTGCCATTGACCTTGATCTCACCAGTCTTTCCACAAGTGCTATATATAACTCCTTTGTGAGTTTCTCCAGATAGAAGATGCTATAATTCAAATATATCCCCCAGGGTTTGAGGTGCTGGCATCTTGGTCTACAGTGTGGCACTTTGGAAAGTTGATGGAAGCCTTTAGCTATGAGGTCTAACGGGAGGTGATAAAATCATTGGTAGCACCAGTCTCAGAAAGGATTAATCCTGGCCTCCTGGAGTGAACTAGTTCTCAGGAGAGTGCATTGTTATAAAGTGAGATCACCCCACATGCTTGGTCCCTTCAGCTCACTGCCAATTCTCTTTTGGTTTCTCTGCCATGTTGTGACACAGTCAGGGAGTTCCCCCCCTCCACTAGGGGCCAAACAAACTGGAAACACTCAATCTTGGGCTTTCAACTTTCCTGAGTGTGAGCTAAATAAGCCTCTATTCTCTGTAAAGTACCCAGCCTCAGGTATTTTGTTACAGCAATAGCAAATGCTAATAATTAGCAAATGCTATAATTAGCAAATGGTAATAGAGTGGCTTTAGATCTTTTGCTTTATACATATACCACTATCATGCAAAAAAAAAATTCCACTGGTGTCACTAGAAAAGGATGGATAGAGCCACTATCTTCCTCTTGGTGCTTTAGATCTTTCTGCTTCTACAAGGTAAGAAGTCCTATATGGGTGATGCTTCTTATTCCTAAAGAGATGCAAGAATGTGTATTTAAAGGAACGCTGGATACTTCACAGCCGTGAAAAATATGTGGCACCAGGAACCAGGCGGCCCAGAGGGCCATTTCTTAAAGCTGGCTGTGAGGAGTAGGTACCTTCCCATGACTTACTGTGCCGTTTGCCTGGGTCTGGGAAACCCTGTTCTCCAGAGGCTGATGATGGTGCTCCCGGGCAGTGGTTTATATTCCTGCACAGCATCTGTTTTACATTCCCACTCTCCATAAATGTGCATTGTTGGCGACTTGCCTGTGCTTGCTTCTCCCTCCTCCTTCCCTTCCTTTTCCCTCCCCAACATGCCTTTCTCTCTAGAAGAACAAGATCAGTTCTCTCCTGGACAGGTCTACCCAGAGAGGAAAACACTGAAAAATTCCCAATGTGGCCTTTGGTTTGTGTATCCCCTGTGTCCACACCCAGGAAACTGGCCAGAGAATTGTCTCTGGCATTCCTTTTTCATTTTGTGGACATGGCCCCCTGAGTTCCTGATCTGTCACTGGAGCTCAAAATCACCTTTATGACAGTGGTTAAAACGTTATGGTCGAACTGGGCAGCTGTGCATGTAAATCCAAGAGAACCGAGATCCGGGTTCTTCCCTCCCCACCTCTCCAAACTCCCCACGATCCCTTTGGCCTTCACTTCTAATTGGAACAATGGGGGGAGGGAGATATGGAGAAAGCAAAGATCCTAAAATAGGCCAGGCCATCATGCAGATTCCAAAAAAAACGTCATCAATGCCAAGTCACTGAACCATAGAGCCCAAGCTGACAGCGTCTCATTTGCCTGCAGCTTCAGACTTGGAATTTTTAAAGAAACAGTGAATATCATTGTCAAAGACTCACAAAATAACCTCAGAAGAGGGGAGGGAATTTGGGAGTGAACTGGGGAAGGATATTGGTCAGGGGAAATGAAGACAGACCCTGCCATACTAGGATTTCAGCGCAAACCAGAATTTGCCATCTGTAATAAACCACATTGCTATTTCTGGTTATTAATATGGGGTTCGGAGGGGACTGAAATGGGGAGAAGTAAATCCATCCTCACTCTGGTGCAGGCTTGAGCTTTATGAGCCTGGAATGGTAAGCACACAACACGGGGTTTTATGCATCAGCACAACTTTGTGTTAAATTGTTCTCAGTGGGTCTCTTGTAGGGGAATGTGAATATGAATGGCCCCCTTGTTCTGGAGGTTGAGTTGCAATTACTGAGATGTGATAGGGAACCTGGTCTTAACACTGCCCAGTAAAACAGTATTCCTCCACTTATGTATGGCACCTATGGTCCATTTAGTCTCATATACACAAAGTAATCTCTTTGGTAGTCAAACTCCCATGAGCCACCCAGAATACAGAGAAGAAAGAACTCTGTTGCCTAGCAACCAATGGAACATTACAACACTAGATAAATCGAATCAATATTGCTCTAAATATTGAACCCTTAGATGATGAAAAAAACCCCTCAAAGCTATGTCCATAACTCCTGGGCTTTTTCCTTCTCCACATGTAGCAGCTGAGTCAGACCAGCTGGTGTTTTGACGATCTGCCTAGACCTACAGGGAAGGAGAGGCTAGCCTGCTGAGTTCCACAGGGGAACCCGGCAGGAATGAGTCCAGCAGGGAGATCCTTGAAGGCTGAGTACCTAGGAATCTGGAACCTCCCATCCACTCTGGTAGCACTGGGTGGTATGGCGTGAGGTCATTGTCATGAGCCCCTAACCTGCTGAATAAAAAATAGGGCTGGGGGGTATAGCTCAGACTTAGAAGTTGTTAAGGTTGAAGGGACCAGAGCCACTCTTTTTATAAAGAATATCTGCAGCTGCCACATATGTCTCTCATGATGCACAGGAGGCCTTGCCCCCGAGGGCCTCCTGTCTCCTACCTCCTATCACCAAGCCTCAAGGGTGGACAGTGTCTTCTCTGTCTGCTCACCTCCCTCAGGTTCATCCTTCAGGTCTCGTTTCCCTTATAATCACTTTTAGTTTGCTTTAACTCACCCCCTTCACTTAGGTAAAAATGAACTCAGTGTTTTTTTGGGGGGAGATCTTTAAATAATGTCAACTGGCTTTGTTTTCCAACTAGTTACTCTTTTCTCCTGGAAATAATGCAGAGGGCTTCTTTTTTATTTTTTAATAGGCCATACAAGTGTTGTTTGAAAGGCGGGGTGCAGGATAAGATTTCTATTAGGTTTTGCAGAGAAATGTGTGAGATGGGTCCCATTGTGCATGAGACGAACTCAAGTTTTGAGATGAAGCAAGATGGGAAAATATACTTGTCTGTCTTCTAGATGTAAGCAGTACTACCACTGATGATTCATGGTTACTTCTGGGAGCTGAGAATATTGGGATGAATCAATTTTTACCTCCAGGACAATCCAGGCAAGTCCCCCTTTTCATTATTCTCCAAATATTTTATTTCTTATTACTGCTCAGACTTGGATGGATGGTTCTCATTGATGGGGGGGGGGTAATTCAGAAGAATTACAACATGGGAGGAAGAAACTTATTCACTTATTTGTTTATTTATGGAACTGGGAATTGAACTCAGAGGCATTCTACCTCTAAGCTACACTCCCCTGGCATATTTTATTTTGAGTCTCCCTGTGTTTCTGAATGCCTTGCTAAGGATAGCTGAGGCTGATCCTCCTGTCTCAGCCTCCCAAGTCCTGGGATTACAGGTGCACACCACCATGTCCAGTGGGAGAAGAAATATAATACTGTCAAGTATAATTTCCCCATAAAGGAAGCCTCCCAGGATGACAGACTCTCCACAGGGATGGATCCCTGCGGCACATTCTTCTCCTCCTACTGATCCCTTACCTTCAGGTCCCTTTTGGTCAAACATCTCATTCTTCTAATCTTTTTTTTTTTTTTTTTTTGCAGTACTAGGTATGGAACCCGGGGGACATTCTAAATCTGAGCTATACCCCCAGCCCTATTTTTATTCTTTATTTTGAGACAGGGTCTCACTGTCTCAAAAGGACCTCACTAAGTAGCTGAGGCTGGTATCGAACCACGATCCTCTTGTCTCAGTCTCCCAAATGCTGGTGTTACAAGTGTAATTCTTCTAATCTCTATGGGAGGCATCTCCATTTACCTATTGAGGAATCTATCTCCCTATCCTCAGGGAGATCTCTGAATCTCAAGATCCATTACTACTCTCTCCTAATGCGTCCCGATAGCACACGTTTCCAAAGCATTTATCCATTTATCGTTAAAGTCCTGGTGACACCCCAGGTAGGAGGTGTAAGCGTATACATCAGGAAAAGTATTGGTTTGCCCAGTGCCTGGAACAGGGTGCCTGGCAGGAGTGGGAGCCTTCATATCTTCTCACCCTCAGCAAGCTGAGTCCTGCTAGCCTGGGGAAGAAAACTATCGAAACTCCACCTGAGTCCCAGGCCAATTCTTGCCATCGCCCCCTTCTTGAGTGTTCGGTGCATATTTATTTCTAGACAGATTTTGAATCCACGACACTTAGTTCACTCATTGTCACCATTGTAATGACAATTGGCTCAGTTTCTATGTATCAAGCATCTTGAAATGCATTTTTCCACCCAGTCCACTGCAAGGAGGATATCATTAGCTCCATTTTACAGAGGAGGAGATGAAAGCACAGAGAACTTATGCAATGTCTTGCAAATAAGGGGAATGGAGAACTAAATAGAATTCTTCTGTCCCAAGTCAAGGATTCTACGCCTGATGGGAGGGGTTCATTTTTCAGAGGCTGGTGAGAGGGAATGGCTTAGAGGATGTTTTCAGAGCCTAAGAAAGACTCTGGAGGTAACTGGCAGAATCTCACCTTCACATGGAGAATTGGGAGATGGGGATTTAGTCCCTGTTTTATTCAAAATTGTTGGCCTTCTGAACTTCTTTCTTATCATCTGTGAAATGAAGGGAGAAGGCTCTGTGATGCTCCAGCTCTCCAAATCTGATTCAGAGAAAAGGCTAAAGTTCCTGACTACGGGAGACAAAAATTAGTAATAGAATCCAACCCGGCACAAACCTTAAATGTATCTTTTTTCATTCTGCAGTTGAAATGGGTAAAAGACATAAAGCAACCTCTTCACGTGCCACCTCTGTCAAGGGACTTTAGAACTGAGTGACCAAGGTCTCCTCTAGCCCAGGTGGCTGGAATGAAACCATTCATCCACTCTTTCCTTGGATGTCATTTCTTTACAAGTTAATGAAATCTCTTGGGAAGATATTTCTAGGTTTAAGAAGAAAAACTGAATCTATAAAACTAATCAGTCAGGACTGTGAATGTTTGCATTGCGAAAGAATTCTGAGGAATACCTCCGTTTGTGTGACTCTGAATTTATTGTTAGTACTGAAAATCAAAGAGTAAAAAGGTAGTTCAAAATTAGGGGGAGAGAAACAGGGCCAAAAATAACCAGCCCACTGACCAGCTAACCATGATGTACTTTATATGTTTATACTTCCGCTTGTCAAAGTTAGGATGGCATATGTTGAAGGTAATGCTTATTCCAGTATAAGCCCTTTTACTCTGAGATGTTGTCCCCTTTGGAAACTCTTATTGCTCATACCTAAATCCTACTACCCGTTTTAATATTTCATCACTGATTGCTTTATATTTTCAACAAGCTGTACCAAGAGTGTTTGCTTAAGTTACCTCCATTACTAAAATTTTCTTCAAAGCAGGCCCCTCTCTTGGCTCTCTGGGTGAATAGTGGGGGCATTTCACAGGTATTCCACAAGTGTACTAATGAAAGAATGAAAACTGGTCAATGGCAAAACTTCTTTACAATACCATGGTAGTTATTGAGGAAATTACTGCCAGTGTTGGTCTTTGCCTTCTTCTAATCATTGCTAAGTCTCTGGTCTAGTTGCCAAATCTCTGATCCATTTTGAGTTGACTCTTATGCAGGGTGAGAGTTTGGGATTTAATTCCATTTTTTCTACAAAAGTATGTTTTTTTTTTTTGTTTTTGTTTTTGTTTTTGTTTTAAAAGGACTTGGATAGCCTGGCATGGTGGTGCACGCTTGTGATCCCCGTGCTTGGGAGGCAGACAGGAGGATAGTGCAGGTTCGAAGCCAGCCGAGCGTGCTGGCTTAGGAGACCCTGTTTCCAAATAAAAATGTAAAAATAGGTCTGGAAGTGTAGCCCGGAGGTAGAAGGGCTTCCAGGAACTCTAGTACCACCAAAAAAAAAAAAAAAAAAAAAAAAGGACGTGGAAAGGGGCTTCTGGGTACAGATGTACCTATAAAAAATAAGTGACTGCTAGAGCAAACACAAACAAAACATGTTTGTGAGAAAACAGGTGATTTAAAAAGGAAATGGTGTATGGGGAAGATGAAATCATTGTTTGCAATTTTTTAAAGTTCTCTCTGTGTTGGAATTATCCATTGATGTCCTTTGCCATGTGACTCTGAGCATTTCTCATTGATAATAGGTTTGACCAATGGAAAGAAAGTGAGTCCTCAGGTCAGTGGTGGGTCCTACAGGCTTTCCATATTTCTTCTTGCCCTTTTGCACACCTGATGCCCATCTTGAAAGAACTATGTCCAGTAGCTTCTGGTCAAAGAGATATAAAGGCACATGGAGTGGACTTGAATCTACCCTGTAATTCCCCAAACTAAGTTGACCACAGGCCAGAGTAGAGCTATCTCTGAAACTCTGAAGAGCTGGAAGCTAGAGAAAGAAATGCTTGCTGCTACAGGGAAGACACTATGTTTTGGGGAAGTTTGTTTTGTGGCAACAACTGATAAATATATTATTTTTATATGAGGCAAAGTGGGTCATGTGTAGAAAGAAGCAGAGTAGTGGTGGGGTGGGGCAGGGAGAAAGGTATCTGGGTTACCATGGAGAGGAGGAAGCTGTTATTTATCTATCACAGGTCCTGAAGGACCTTGTAGCAAGAATTTCTCAGAACTTTTCAGACTTATCATTGTGCCAGACAGGCCATTATGCTAAATTTTTTTAAAGGCAGGAATTCAGTGGTGACCCATACAGAGCTAAAAGGGCAAAACTGAAAGGCAGTAAGAGAATAACCTTTTACATCAGGCAAAATTGATGGCCTGGTTCAACAGCCCCCAAGGCTTGCGTAGCTCAGCAACTTCAGCCACATTCGTTCTTGTTCATCTAGATGAAGTGTGCTCGTGATAAGCGTGAGGGGCGCCCATTCGTCCAGGTGCAGGAGGGAGCTGAGAAAATTTAAAGAAATATGGGTGTAGCTTAATTAAGCCTTGTCAATGACAGAAATTCCTGGAGAAATGGCCATAAATCCACACCAGCATTATAATCATCTTTGGGGATTGGTAACATGATGACTTTAACCATTGTGTGATGGTGTTCTTTCTTGGATAGAAAGATGGAATTAATAAAAGGAAAACTTTAAGCCGGGCGTGGTGGCGCACGCTTGTAATCCCTGTGCTTGGGAGGCGGAGACAGGAGGATTGTGCAGGTTTGAAGTCAGCCTTCCTGGCTTAAGAGACCCTGTTTCCAGATAAAAATAATATAAAATAGGTCTGGAAGGGTAGCTCAGAGGTAGAAGGATTTCCAGGAACCCCACTACCACCAAAAAAAAAAAAAAAAAAGAAAAAAGAAAAAGAAAAAAAAAAGAAAGGAACACTTTAAAAAAAGCACTTGATACCAGCAATGGATTTCCAGAGGACTTTGGAGAGTATTGGACTAAGCTTAGAAAAATGATAATTATCTGTTACCTAGAAAAAGCAGGTAGGTCGTTGTAGAGAGAGCAATTTAATTTTAGCCTACGTATTTCAACACAGTTTAAACCTCCCATGCAATTAGCTAAAATAACTGAAATAGGGGAATGTATAAAGGCCATGCCCATGTACACTAATTAATGATTCAACTGAAGTAGAATTTATAAACCTATTGACAGTTACTTGTTTGACCTGACTTCTCTTTCTGTTCTGATGAACCCTTCTGTTGAAATGGACCACCCAGTCTTCTGCTGCCAGCTACAGAAAGAGCCTCACCGTGGACCAACACTTACCCCTTCATGTGTTAATGAAGGAAAACTCACCTGGAATAGTTGGTTATATTTCCAGGTGTATATGTCTTACCTTGCAAGAATCTGAGGGCAAGTACTGATTCTTGAACTAGTCTGTTTGAATCTCAGCTTTATTGTGTTGAGTATGCATGGCATCTCCTGCATTGGCTTTCTATAAACATAATTTTTATTCTCATGGCTCACCCATTTGGTTAGCCAACTCAGCCCTCATCCATGATTCCCTTCTGCCTGCCCATCTTTAAGCATAGAATCTGTGACACAATTCTGACCAATGAGTTAAAAACAGAAACCTCTGGCTGGGACTTTGGGGAGGTACATTTTGAAATTTGGAATGCCCCTCATTGTAGTTGGGATGTGTTGGAAACAATGTGGTAGTGTTGAGATATGAGACCTCTTAGGAGGTGTTTAGGTCATGAAGATTCTACCTTAATGAGTGGATTAATCCATTTTCAGTAGAGTGAGCTAGTCAATAGGAGAGTCTTTCTTATAAAAGCTAGCTCTTAGCCAAGGATGGTGGTGCATGCTTGTAATCCCAGTACTTGAGAGGCTGAAACAGGAGGATCACAGGTTCAAAGCTAACCTTGGCAACTTAGTGAGGTGCTCAGCAACCTAGTGAGACCTGTTTCCAAATAAGAAATAAAAAATTAGATGGGAGGTATAGCTTATAGGTAGAATGTCTGGGTTCAGTCGCTGGTACAAAAAAAAAAAAAAAAAAGAGGTATCTCTTTCTAACGTGCTCAGTTGCCTTCTCATTTGCCATTTTATGAAGCAGCAAGAAAGTCCCAACCAGAAGTTAAAAAAAGCTGGCCCTATGTCCTTGGACTTCTCAGCCTCCAGAATCACAAGCCAAATAAGCTTTTTTTCTTTAAAAATGAGTCAGTGGTATTCTGTTACAGCGACAAAAAATGGACTAAGATACTGCTTTTGCTTTATTCCTTTGTCTTCTTTTGTCCTGGCTTACACACATGAGACTTAGAAAGCAGGAATTATCTCATGACCATGAGGCAACCAACCTGTAGACACTCATCTAAATGGTAAGGATGGCCAGAGCAAGATGAAATGAAAAGCCTGCTTTCAGTGGTGTGTTAGAATTGGCTTGTACTACCTTGTGAGAGCTGGCTGTTAAATTTTGGGAAATTTTGCATGCCTGTTGTTGCACACAGACATTATTAAAAAGTACTCAAAGCCAGGCCTATAATCCCAGTACTTGGGAGGCTGAGATAGGAGGATTGCAGGTTCTAAGCCAGCCTTAACAACCTAGGGAAGCCCTCAGAAACCTTGCAAAACTTTGTTTCAAAATAAAAAAATAAAATAGTTCAGAGGTAAAATGCCCCTGAATTCAATTCCTAGTGTAAAAAAGCCACTTGCCATAAACTTACAATGAAGTAAAAATGATATCAACACAAAGATAGTACTCCAAACTCATAATTTTCCAATTAGTTTACTACTTTACTATTATCTAATGCTCTTGAGGTTATTTGCTTCTGTTCTGTGTATGGTGGAAACATTTTTCAGTGGTGTGTGACTAAATATTTATGCCCAGCTCTGCATTCTGTGTCAGTGGGGCTGTTAAACATTTATCAGCACACTCCTGCTGGACTCTGGGGGGCAACATCTAGTTACTATATCAGTTGCAGACTTCCCTCTCCTAGAATTCTTATTGGATGAGACAAATTGGCCCCAATGTTGTTAAGCCAGTATTAGTCAAAATTTTTTCAGTATTTGCAGCAAAAATAATTCTAACTAATAATTACAGCTGTTAAGGCATTTATTGTACCCTGTCAAACACAGGTGAAAGTATTCAATGTAATACCAGGGATGTGCAAAAAAAGAAAGGAAGCCTACTTGGAACTTAAATAGGCAATTGGAATTTGTGGGAGAAAGTCTTGGCAGCCCTTGGTGTTTGAGGCATTACATAAACATCTGATACTTGAGTCAGTAACTATCAGCACTTGGTTTCAGCATATAAATGTAGGGCTGGAAAAAAAGATAAATTGATTTTCATTCTCTCGCTCTAGCCTCTTCGTTTTCATTGATGCTTGTAGCAACAGCTTCTAAATACTAGTATAACAATTGGTAATGTAAACATGCTATTTCCCCGGTTAAAGAACAATTATTTTCAAAGCCATATAATGTGATAAAGTGACCCTGAATTATGACCATAAAAATAATAATTTACTCTTTTCTCCAAAGCTATCAAAAAAGTTGCAAGCTTCATAACCTATAAACTCTCTAATGTTAGGCCATTGTGTTATACACTTTTCACATTTCACGAGTTAAAATAGATTTGAGAGCTAAGGAGAGGCAGATATTGGCACATCTGTTTCACAGCTTGAGACATTAAGCCTCAGAGGGGTTAAGTTATATGCTCAAGGTAAGAAAAAGAAAGTGAGACTAGATTGCAATTAATTCTTGTTCCTTTTCTTTCTCTCAGAATCTGGTTTCTGTGTTCCAGCCTAAATATTGAATTTGAATTCATGAAAATGATCTTTCTGGTATTTAAATGGGGTGGATATATATATATTTTCTTTTTTGGCATGTCTCCTGAGGCTTTTAAGAAGAGCCAGAGATCAAGTATTTGGGTCTTTGAATGCAAAATAAAATATTGCCAATGGAACTAGAATCTTTAATGGTGATTCTTGGTGAAAAGAAATATATCATGGCAAAAATAAGCAGTCTGATTTCCTCCTCCCTTTCATACATAGAATCCTATGAGCTCCTTATCTTCTATTTGTGCATATTTTATTGAACAAATGCTTACTGAATAGGTACTTCGTGCCAGGTTGACTCTCAGTTCTGGAGAACAGAGTGGGGGGATGCCCCATTTTCATAGACTGAGTGCTGGGGGGGGGTTCTAGAAGGGCACTTACCAAGGTAACAGGTGAGGAAGTGCCATGGGGAAAACAGAATCAGGTGAGGTATTGAAGAGTGGCTCTAGCTGAGACTGGGCAATGTGATCCAGTCTTTAGAGGTGGGAAGGAGGAGACATCTGAGTGGTCTCTTAGCTGGTTCAGTTTGCTTTAATCATGAAACATCTGCCAAGTGGCTTGTAAACCACACAATGTATTCCTCACAGAAATAAAGGCTGAAAGTCCATGACCAGGGTTCCAGCAGAGTCAAGCTCTAGTGAAATTTTCTTTCACATGGTAGATTTCTAACTTCTTGTATCCTCAAGTGAGTAAAAGAGCTCGCTGAGGTCTCTTCTATAAACACATTAATCCCATTCCCAAGGGCTTCACCCTCATAACCTACCCCCCCCAAAAAAAAAGCTCCACAACTTAATATCATCACACTGGAGGTTAGGATTTCAAAGTGTGGATTTTGGAGGGATACAAACATTCAGTCCATTGCAAGTGGAACCTGAATAACAATGATCAGTCCTGCAGAGATTGGGGATGGGGCACTGGATCAGAGAGAATAGCAATCTGGGAGGCCCTGAGGAGGGCATGAGCTTAGGTATTCAAACAAAAGAATGAACTCCATTGTGGCTGGGCTGCTGTCAACAGCAAATTGGTGGTGGAAGAGAGAGTGGAGGGTCATTCGGGACTAGTTCATGCAGAACGTTTAGGATAATACAAGGGGAGGGCTTTGTGTTTGACCTTAGTTACAGAGGAAAATTACTAAATGTTTTTAGGAAGAGAAGTGACACAAACCAATTAATTTCATTTTTGGCAGGTCTAGGGATGCAACCCAGGGCCATTGGACCTCTGAGCTACGACCCCTGCTCTGTTTTTTATTCTTTATTTTGAAACAGGGTTTCACTAAGTTGTGGAGGGACTCACTAAGTAGCTGAGGCTGTCTGCGAACCACGATCCTCCTGTCTCAGCCTCCTGAATGCCAATGTGCATTTTAAAAAGAATAGAGAGACAAATGGTATAGTCAAGAGAATCATTTAGAATGCAAGAAATATCCATGGCTTAGATGAGCGAAGTAGAGACAGAGGAGTCTTTATGAGTTTGTGACATATTTTTGAGATAGAACTGTAGTAAGTAGTGATGGGTTTGATGCAGGGAGGGTTGTGTGTATAGAAAATGAAAGAATTGAAGGCAATGCTTTGGTTTGGGGCTTGGGCAACCAGCGTGCTATTCTCTGAGCTGAGGAGGTGGAGGGGGGAATGTTTGGTGGGGAAAAGCCATGAGTCCTTGGAGTTTATCATTATCATGTGTCACTTAATGGGAATCCATTCTGAGAAATGTCATTATTTTTGTATAGCGTATACTCACACAAACCTAGGTGTGTAGTCTACTACATACCAGACTATCTGGCAGAACCTATTGCTCCTAGGCTAAAAACTGGTAGAGCATGTTATTGACTGGAGTAGATACTTGTAAGGGAATGGTAAGGGTGCTGTCATTGGGTCAGAGGGAATTTTCAGCTCTGTTGAGGTCTCAGGGTACTGCTGTCATATATGTGGTGTGTATTAGGGAGCCCAATTGGTTGGTTCATTATAGATGGCAAATGGTCACTTGCACATAGGAGTTGGAATCCAGGAAAAAGGTCAAGTTTGAGATGAAAATCTGGGTCCTAAAAATAAACTTTAAAGCTAGTAGGGAATCTGTAGGCAGAGTAAAAATAAAGAAGGGTGTTTCATTTCATCAACTTTGGCCTACCTAGCCTTCTTCCCTGACTCAGCCTCAAATACCCCTAGTTATTCCTCCATCCCCTTCTCATGGACAATCCCTAGGGGAGTGCCATCAGCTCACCTTCCCCCTCTACCAGCTGTTACTCCTGGACAATCCCATTCATCTACATAGCTTCAACTGATCTATATTTGTGACTTCCTCAGTCTACGAGCCTGTCCTCATGTCTCTCCCAAACTTAATTAAATAGAATCCATTCAATTTAAATCAATTTAAGTCAAGAAGCATTTGTTGAACAACTTCTACATGCCAGGCAGTGTGCCAAGTCAGAGGACTGACTGGCCATTGCATGACTGTATGGGATGGCACTACCTTGGTGACTCTTACCTTTCAGCCTTGGGAGTGTACAAGCTTGATTCTCTCAGCATATTAAGTGGAACAGTTTCTCAGGGTGCAAATTAACTCAGCTCACAAGAATCTCATGTATATAAATCAAAATGTCAATTCTCTAATTTACAATGGGAAATACAACTTACAAGCGGAGCAAACATTCACGTTAGCCTGATCTGCACATTTTCTCCACCCAGGAAAACTGCACAGAAAGCCCAGTCGCCAGAAGGTCACATGGATCAAAAGCAAGCCTAGCAGGGGATATTGGTGGCAGATTTGAATGTTGACTATCAGGCTCTGATAGCCTGCTGCATCTATGTCCACAGAGGAATGAAATAAATCATGTGTTTCTTGCCCTTCTTAGTATGAGAAAAGTGTTTTGATGGGCAGTACTAAAATCAATCTCTCTCATTTTTCCTTTTCTATGCTCTGTGATCATATACCTCTTTTGTCTAATATATTCTCTCTGGAAAAGTTAATAAAATCAGTTAACTCCCCACAAGGTCTTGTTTTTTCTTAAAAAAACACTTTATTTCAGTTAGGGTAATGCATACATTTCTGATTTATTCCTCTGTGTATGAAAGGACTCTCTTAACTCTTGGGGAGTAGATTTATTTTCTTTTTCTTTTTCTTCTTCTTTTTCTTTTTCTTTTTGTGGTACTGGGTATGGAACCCAGAGGCTTTCTACCTCTGAGCTATACTCCCAGACTTATTTTTATATTTTATTTGGAAACAGGGCCTCACTAAGTTGCTGAGAGCCTCAGCCTCCCAAGCATAGGGATTACAAGCATGCGCCACCACACCCGGCTAGATTTATTTTCTGTATTTCTACTTCTGTTGCCTCAAATGCCTACAATAGCATCTTGTAAATATGTATCACGTGAAATGTTTTTCGAAGGGATGACTGGATTAACTTTTATCTCCATGTAGCTTGGATAATTAGATAGAAAATAGATTTTATTTAACATGCTTAGTTGGCTTTGAGAAAGAACTGTAAAATATAATATTATACAGCCATAAATAGTCATGCTTTCAAAGAATGATCAAGAGCCAGGTGAGGTGGTTGTGGATGCTTGTAATCACAGTACTTGCGAGGCTGAAATAGGAGGATCACAAGTTCACGGCCAGCCTCAGAAACTTAGTAAGGTCCTCTGCAACTTGGTGAAATCCTGTTTCAAAATAAAGAATAACATAGGGCTGGTGGTGTAGCTCAGAGGCCCGAATGCCCCTGGGTTCAGTTCAGTTGCTGATAACTGATAACACACACACACACACACACACACACACACACACACACACACAATGTTTAAGGCTCAGGAGCCCATGGCTGTGTTGATGTGACCAGGTGCTGGACTCATAAAGTATGAAAAAAATACATAGAATTAAGCAAGATCTTTAATCTAGATTTTGGATTTAGGCCTGGAAGTAGGAGAGTCAGTACCAATCTATATGTCTACTATAAATAGACTTATAAGAACGTGAAAAAAAGAATCAGTTTCATTGAAGACAAAGTCATGTGATATATTTATCTTTCTGTTCATATCTCACCATCAGCAAGAGAGGCATGAATCACAGGGCTGCAGGAATTCTTCACATAAGCGGCAGCACCAACAAAGATAGTGCGCCATGTCACCAGCACCAATTTCACCAGAAGATGGTAGCCTCCCAATTCTTATGGAGAATACCTCTCCCTTTTACTCCATCAAGTTTGGAGGTGGAGAGCACTCCTATTGGTTCCAGGAGGGTACATGTGCCAAAGGTCTGGCCAATCAGATCACTGTATCATACTAGACATAGGATTGGCTCAGAGACGAGCAGGTGATTTGGACTGAAACTAATGAGCCTTGTGGGACTTTCACTAGCGCTTGTAATGAACCTGTGAAGAAAACTCCAGAAGCTGCTAACTCATTTTTTTCCACCAAGAAGAGAAAGCCAGGATGAACTAGAGATCTCACAGAGAGACAAGAGCAGAAGTAGAGCGAGCTCAGGCCTTAACGACATTGTTTGAATCTCTGAACTCCACCATCTCTGATACATGTTTATAGCTATGGGAACCAACCAATCCCCTTTTCTACTTGACACATTTAGAGTTGTATTTTCTGTTACAACCAAGAGTCTTAACAGATGGGCTTCTTATAACTAGTTGTGGAAAATAGCAGGAGGAAAATGATAAATAGAAAATTATGGGGATATGTGTAAGAAAATGTGCCAAATGTTAACAATGATTTTTCTCCGAATTGAATATCTTTCTTTTCGGTACTTTCTGAAATATTTCAAGTTTCCCCCCAAAGACCATATTAAACGTAATAGTTTTAGTAATAACTCAAAGGAGACTTAAAAACCTCTTAGTTTTCTGTTTTCATAGTGGCACAGGCAGATGTTTCTTGCAACATCAACAAACCTTTCACAGACCTTCCTATGGGCTCCAGAAGAAGACCAGTAAGCTCCAGTGATAGGTTAACCTTGTGTTCAGTTAGATCATGGAAAAGAAGCCATGTGGACTGAATAGCTTAAGACTAGCAGTCATATTTAGGACTTTGTCTCTGGTACACAGGGATCTGGTCCAAAGGTACGCTGATAGCTAAATCCTCGCTCACACAGAAAGGAGTCGAGATGGCTAACCACCGATGCATTCCTGGGAGGCTGGGATGCTGGGCAGTCTGACAGCTGAGAACAGAAGCACCGTCATTAACCCAGCCTCTGCATTCCAAAGGTCTCTCATGTCTTTTGTGACTGGCTTGCCACCCAAACTTCACAGAGTGGAGAGAAGCAGGGAGCAGAGGAGGAGGGCAAGGGGGAGAGGGGGGAGCAAAGAGCAAGTGTAGAAGGAGACCCCTCAGGAGATGCGATGGTGCTGATGAAAGAGCCATTCCTTCCTCTCTCTGCCATGTCCCTGGGAGGCAACGGAGTGAATTAAGAGCCTGAGTTTTTTTTTTTAAAAGGGACTGAAAAACTTTACAGCAGGGACTATGATAACATTTATAGGTTTCCACCAAAAGGAAGTTAAATAAATCTCCTGCCCAGGGACACAAAATAATCACCTGCCACCTTTATGTGGTCAACCAGGAATTGACTACTCTGGAGGCCTATCCCCTGCCAGCCTCTCTCACTCGGGCTGAGGCCACAGGGATGGAATGTTCTCTTCATCCTTCTAACATCTGCTCTCCCTACCCCTCTCTTGCCGGCAGATTTAATTGTCCCTTGTGGACTCACTCCACATTTTAAAGCATATGCCTAGTTACCAGAGGGCGATAGAACACATAGGCTTATTGTAAATACATGTTTGTGAGTCTCTCTCTAGCAACCTCTGTCTTAATATTCTTTTGAATGTCCTCCCTTCTATCCTAGTATAATACCTGCACAGCGTATGTTCTTAATAACTGTGCGTTTGATTTTGACTTTTCATAGCTGGCTCTTTTCCTTCTATCCTTTCATTCCAAGAGAAAGATTGGCCAGTTACCTCCTCCACAACTTCTACCCCCAGAAGACCAAGACAGCTGAGTTTCCCCTGTTCAGTAATGAAGGGGTCTTCTTTGACCCTCAACCCCTCTATAGACCACTCTTCTAAGGGCTCCTGGGTCTTGTGCAGGCAAAGCCTTGGGAATGTGCAAGCCTAGCACAGCCTCTTTCATTCCAGGTTTTGCCCCAATTAATATGCACATTAGGTATACTGTGTTTGTCAGTGTCTCATCACTGACAACAGCACCTGCCAAGAATGATGTAGAGAAGGAGAGGCTTATTTTGGCTTAGGATTTCAGAGGTTTAGTTCATGGTTGTCTGGCTTTAAGGTAGAAATATCACAGTGGTGGGGCTTAGAGGACAGCTGCTGAACTCATGATACCCATGAAGGGAGGGAGGGTGTGTGTGTGTGTGTGTGTGTGTGAGTGAGTGAGAGAGAGAGAGAGAGAGAGAGAGAGAGGAGAGAGAGAGAGAGAGAGAGAGAGAGAGAGAGAGAGAGAGAGAGAGAAGAATGAACAGGCATTCAGGGACAGAGCTAGTCCTCAAGGCCATGCCCCCATTGACACATCTCCAGCCACACACACCATACTCCACCTCTGTACTGGGGACCAGGCTTTCAACACATGAGGGGGCATTCTAGACTCAAAATATAATACACACACTCAAAGACATGTACTTGAGGCCCTGATAGAAGTCCCCACTTAAAGGAAGGATTGAATAATGAAAAAATGAAAGGCTTTGAGGTCAGAGAGCCATGGCCTTGACATTAATATAGGATTAGGCAAATGATCTAACCCACAGGTGCCTCAGTTTCTATATCCATTGTGAGGGAAAATGCTACATTTGTTATAAGTATAATGATACATGTTTAATCCTGGGTAGTAGTAGAGGCCAAACACATGTAGTTCCTTTCTATGTTTCTGGATTTGTTTAGTATTTTCTAGGGTTTCCTAGAATTTTCTTGCAATGCATAATGAGGATTTAACTGAGAGTCCAGTTGCTAAAACCTTGCAAGTTGATTTTCTCATCAAAGATCCAGGTGAGGGAGCCCATGGGTGGTCTCTGGGATGGGAATTTCAGTGACATGACAGGTGGTTAAGATGGGGAAGGGAGCTTCAGGGAGATAGTGAATTTCCAGGTAATTCAGGGTTAAGTCAGCAGTGCATAGAGGTTGCTCTAGTCCTGCATGGTAGGGAGGGTCAGTACTTTGCATAAAGGCATCAACAGTTTCCATTTCAAAGCCACAAGGAGAGACAAATTCCCTACTCTTTTTCTGGTACTCACAAGGAAAGGTTTGTTTCCAGTACCAGTGTTAACATACTGATGAGGAGGGCCTGGTGAGCTGAAATCTTGTAATTGACTAAACTGACTACTCAGTGAGCTTGCTTCCTCTAAGTAAAACCATAGAAAATCCCCGAGGCATCTGAAAGGAGGCAGGAGCAGTCCAGGGAGCTTCAGTAACAGGTCAGGAGGTGACGTGCAGAACTCTGGTTCACAGCCCAAGTGGCCAGTGGGCCTGGTAGGGTCTCCTAGTGCCTGGAGAAAGGAAAAGAGGGCTGGGGATTCCAGAGACATCCCTGAGCTCTCAGTCTGAGTCCTAAGGTGGTTAGCCAAGGACCAGATCTGCATAGGTGTGACCTGTCCATCCCTTTGCTCCTTGTATCTGGAACCCAAGGGAAAGGAAGACATTAGGCTACCAGGACACACTGCTCTGATCCTTGAAGTCAAAGTGCATTTAGGTGATACCCAAATTCATGTCTCATTCTTTTCTTTCTTTCCTTCCTTCCTTCCTTCCTTCCTTCCTTCCTTTTTTCTTTCTGCAGTACTGGGGATGGAACCAAGGAACATTATACCTCCAAGCTCCACCCCCAGCCCTATTTTTTATTCTTTATTTTCAAACAGGGTCTCAATGAGTTGCAAAGGGCCTCACTAAATAGCTGAGGCTGTCCTCAACTTATAGACCTATGGAACTGTTGCCCTGTAAAAGTCAGAGGAAGGGAAGAACAGCCACTGTCCTGTTGCCTTTATCAACACAGCCTTCTCTGTGATTCTTCTCTGTGACCTGTTCTATGGTGTGCATGTGGCTTCTCTCCCAAAGGGCCCATGACTTGGAGGCTTGGTCCTAAGTCTGTGGTGTTGAGACCTTTAGGAGATAGAGCTTAGAGGGAGGCTCATAGGTCATTAGCGGCACAGCCTTCAGAAGGGATTAAAGTAGTTCTCCTGGGATTCTGAGAAAATTGTTATAAAAAGAAAAAGTGTGCTGCTTCCCCTCACTCTGGCTTCCTGTCTTACAATATGATCGCTCCCTCTCACACACAACCACCATAACCCCCTCACCAGAGCCATGCTGATGCTGCCACCATGCCCTTGAACCTTGAGTTAACTTTATTTATAATGTTACTCAGCACCAGATACTGCGTTATAATAACAGAGAAGACTTTTATGGGGGAGATCACTTGATAGGGTGGTAGGTTCCAAACTCAAAAGTCTGTGGATTTTTCCAGGTTGGCAGTAAATGAACTAACTTTGGAAACACTTAATAGTATAAATTCCTCAATAGGCTTAGGTGAATTACAAGTAATCTAGATTTTTTTTAAGAGTTCTTATTTGAGTATTTCTATATTAAGGGTATAAAAGAGGATGACTAATTCACAGGAAAGCAGATCATTAAAATATGATGGAAGGGCTGTAAATAAAGATATGTACAATGAGCTAGGGAGATACTCAGAAGGATTACTGGCACCTTGTGAACATCTTCCCCAAAGAAGAGACATTTGAACTGGGGATTGGATAATGGGCATACGTTTTCCAGGTGTGCAAGAGGGTAGAGGACACTTAACTGCAAAGGGAATAACACGGGCACAGGAGAGCTTGCTTATCTGAGCAATGAATGGTTTGGTGGTGTTTGTGAGACCTGAGCATGGATGACATGTAGGTAGCAAGAGCTGAGGCCAGCCATTCTGTGAGCCCCTTGGGTATCACCGCTGTAAGCGAGGCAAGGGACTAAGAAGGTCAGGGTTACACTTTAGAAGGATTACTTGAGCAACCTATATGGAGAGTGGATTGGAAGAGGTCAGAGACAGGAAAATCAACTAGGGGTGTTGTAATCTCACATCAAAAGGATGAGGGGTCAAGCTTGTGTTAAGGCCAATAAAGTGGAATAGAGCACTGGGGATAACATATGTAATTGTTACCGCCTCTGTGGGTTTCCTAAACACACGTCAGGCACTTCCATGTTCTTGACCAGGAAGCCTCTCCTCCATAGTCTCCAGGTTACATGTGGCTGGGCGTGACCTCCAAATGGGCCACAATTGCTAAATTAAGTATCACGAACCACTGTCATCATTAATGCAAACACACAGGGCAGCTTTAGAAATCCTGGCAATTCTTTCTGGCAAGTGTAATGAAAAAATTAATTGAATAATCATCTCATGTAAATAGATTTCATGTGAGCTCTCCTTTTGGTGGGAGGGGAGAGAGGAAAGGGAGGGAATCCTGTGATTTATGGCTTCGAGTGGTATAATGAATTAGTCTGGTGCCCTGCGGTGAGTCTGAGTCTGCCTCGGCCTGCATTATGAGGTGGTGAGATCGTTTTGAGCTGTGTGGCTCAGGTGACCCCATGCAGGCCTGAGAGACGGGGGTCATTAAAATCTGCCACACTGTGGGACTCTCTTTAAAAAGAGACTCAAAGGCTAGCTTTGCGGAGTGGCTGCATTTCTCTTCGGGATACAAAATGTTCTGTCACTTAGGGAAAACTGGTGCAGATCCAAGCCAAAGCGATAATGATGGAAAATAAATTGAGGCCTCAAAGGGAGGGGTGGGGGATGGGGAGGGAGGACCATGATGGGAGAACTACCTATAACCCATGGCAAAGGCTCCTGAGAAGGAAATGATGAATGAGTTAATATCCAGTAGGAAATATTGACTCATGTGCATGAGACTCTGAATTAGAATTTCTGAATCTGCACAGCCAGTGTCGTCTAAGGGAATGAACAACCGGGAGTTACAGGTTGAGCTATTAATCCTTGTTTAAGACACTCGAGCATGCTCCTTACCTTCTGCTAAGGCTTAGTTTCCTTGCATGCAAAGTGAAGACCTATTCTAATAGGTAATTTTGAGTATCAAATGCTGATTATATATTGGCAAGCTCCATGTGTATGTATTTTCATGCATTTGCTCACAGGAAATTATGAGCTAAACCCAAAAGACGCAGGAAGACGCATTCTGCTGGAGAAAACCCCAAAGGGCTCCAAACAGAATGGCTAAAATATAGTCTGAACTAGCCTGTGGAAGTCTTGTACCTGGTGAGTTCAGCTTTAAATGCACCGTGCTCTGGGAAATAAATATCAGACTAATGTGAGTGTTTTTGTTGCCGTTACTTTTTTTGGGGGGGTAGGAGGGGGCGAACCAAAGGGCAAGACTGTCGCGCGCAGTGACGACTCTTACACGATCTTCCTCAAGCAGTTTTATTACCCCAGGTTCTTATACAGTTACCATTCCTCTTTAATGCTCTCTCAACGCCCTCTCAGGTAAAAACAACATCAGTCTTCTATCTCCTCCCTCATCACTCCACCAACCCTCCTCTGTGGCACTCTACGTCTCTGCTGCAGCACACACCAGTCACAGTGGTGGCTTTGTGATCATGTCCGTCCCAGCTCGGAGCCCGGAGCAGTCCGCCAAGGAACTGCTCTTCCTGTCCACCAACCCTCTTAGCTCCTTCTCCTTCCTCCCCGCTAGGGCATGCGCGCTTTTTAACCTTCTCCTGGGCGGGCAGGTGGTAGCACGAGGCGTTGCGTCACTAATTATCCGTAAGGCGCCTGATAGGGCTCACTGCGCAGGCTCAGGGCACCGCCAGCCTCGTGAGCCTCGTGACTTGGCTGCAAGCCCAGGCGCCATCTTGAGTCCACGCTGGCAACAAGCCTGGGTGCCACCTCGGTCCTGCCGAGTGGGCCCCAACATATCTCCCTTTTTGTTTTATTAAAATAAGGCTCGGGATCGTGCCTGTCTTAGGTTGCCGACCCTCAAGGACCATTCTTACCCGTCATTGGGAGAACAATAGCATGATTGTTTCCCTGTCTTAGGTTGAAAGGTCCCAGGGACGATCTTACCCGTCACTGACTACCGATCCAGCATACTGAGCCATACATGGGGAGATGAGCCAGCTTCAAGGGCTGCCATAGCTTGCACCAATATGCGCTGCTGTTGCAGTGTGCGTTGTCGAGTTCGCCTGATATATCCAACCATGAAACATCATGCTACCACCAGCAAGAATGCCCAGAACGCCATGCCACCCCAGTCTTTTAAAAAACCCAATGTTCCGTGTATTAAGTCCATTCATTGTTGCACTGCGGCGACTTCCACGCGGGTAGAATTAATTGCAGCGATGGATGCTCATAGCTCAATCATGGTGTGTTCAAATTCACGGCTCCAAGTTCCTAGAAGCGTCTTGCTTAATTGACGAAACAAATTGCCTGCATGGGAGAAATTCTGATACTGCACATACGTTATACATATAGTCCAGATAATTGAGCTTGCTGAGCCATGCCAGCAGCCACATGTGAGGATAGAGCATTTATAGTGGCTGCAATAACTGCCACGGCCACAGAGGCCACAATTACAGCAATAAGAGCAGAAATTCCAAAGTCTCCAAGGGTGCATAGAAGCATAGCAGAAAGTCAGAAAACAGGTATCAATAAAACAACCTAAACTATCATTAACCAAGGTAAAGGAAGAGGGAAAGTAGAAATAATTCCCCAAAGATCTTAAAGAAAACAACTCATCTCTACGGTACCGAGCAGCAGTTTACAACTCTTACGTTAGGAACTAATCTTCTGACCTATCCTTTACACATTAGGCGCCTTTTCCAACTAACCTCAGGTGTCTTCCATCTATGGTGGCGGATTAGGAGAGGGAGTCGAATCAGGACCAGCCCGATTCTCTAACTTGCTTACACTAAAAAATATCCTCCTTAATGGAGCCCCCTTTGATCGGGGAAAATACAGCGCTGTCCCTCGCTTTTCCGCGAGCCTCGCTTATCCGCGAGCCTTATTTAAAAAATATCCTCCTTAATGGAGCCCCCTTTGATCGGGGAAAATAACCCTCCGTAAACGGAGCCTCCTCCTCCCTTTTCGGAGTCAAGGAGTACTTACCAGCCAGCTGCCCGGGACTGCCGAGGTTCTGATCAAAGCGAAGTTCCCCGTACGGGCCACCATTTGTCGCGCGCAGTGACGACTCTTACACGATCTTCCTCAAGCAGTTTTATTACCCCAGGTTCTTATACAGTTACCATTCCTCTTTAATGCTCTCTCAACGCCCTCTCAGGTAAAAACAACATCAGTCTTCTATCTCCTCCCTCATCACTCCACCAACCCTCCTCTGTGGCACTCTACGTCTCTGCTGCAGCACACACCAGTCACAGTGGTGGCTTTGTGATCATGTCCGTCCCAGCTCGGAGCCCGGAGCAGTCCGCCAAGGAACTGCTCTTCCTGTCCACCAACCCTCTTAGCTCCTTCTCCTTCCTCCCCGCTAGGGCATGCGCGCTTTTTAACCTTCTCCTGGGCGGGCAGGTGGTAGCACGAGGCGTTGCGTCACTAATTATCCGTAAGGCGCCTGATAGGGCTCACTGCGCAGGCTCAGGGCACCGCCAGCCTCGTGAGCCTCGTGACTTGGCTGCAAGCCCAGGCGCCATCTTGAGTCCACGCTGGCAACAAGCCTGGGTGCCACCTCGGTCCTGCCGAGTGGGCCCCAACACAAGACCGTATCTTTGAAGGAATATATTCTTCCACTGTCAATCAGTGTGGGCTGAGAAGGGCAAATTGAGGGGGAGAATGTTGTAGTTTAGACCAGGAGTGTCCTCTGCAAAAGGCTTACATGTTGAATCCATGATCTCCAGTGCAGTGTGGTTCAGAGGTGGGCATGGCTCAGGGAGGTGGGAGTGTGGCTTTAAGCACTCTCTCTCCTCTCTCCTCTCTTCTCTTCTCTTCTCTTCTCTTCTCTTCTCTTCTCTTCTCTCTCTCTCTCTCTCTCTCTCTCTCTCCCTACTTCCCTCCCTTTCCCTCTCTCTCTTGACTACCCAGCTTCTGTGAACAGTCCAGTCTTCCTCCGCCATACCCAGCCGCCACAGTGTTTCTGCCTTAGGGTTGGCCAACTGTGGACTGAAACTCTGAGCCAAATAAATCTTTCCTCCTCTAAGTCGTTCCTGTTAGGCATTTTGGTTACAGTGATGAAAAAAAGTTGACAAATACAGAAAACACATTTTGTCTGCACTGTGGAAATATTGCACCCTGGACCTTGGGTAGAAGAGATATGCCTTGGTGCTGCTGTGGGGAGGAAATCTGGCCTTTATACCTCTCAGGAGCTTGAGAATAAGGGTTCTGCTCTTTGGCGGCCAGCTCTGCATCTGAGAACAGTTACATCTAGTCTGTATGATTGCATTAAATATTGTCATTCCCTCTTATTAACTCTAAGCCTTTCAACAAGTCCATTAAGCATTATAGTCTGGTCTGGTCTCCACTGTGGGGAAAAGGACTGAAGAGGTTATAGCCATACCTGCCATGATTTAGTGAGCAAGAGCAACCCAAGAGAAATGCTGGAGGAGGCAGTTGTTGCCCTTCTGGGAATGTCTTCTGAATTCCTTATGGCAGGTTGCACTTTCCAAAGATAGTTGGAACAATATCTCTCAGCCCACATCATCTTCTTATCAGATGACCTTGATAAGCCTCCCTTCTGTTGGTGGGTTCCATGTCCCCTGCCCTGAAATCTAGCCACACCTCCATCAATAGAGTATAGTCGAAGTAATACCATTTGCTTTCTCGGGTAGGTCGTGAAATGCCATACCGTTTTTTCTACCTTGTCTTCTTGGGATGCTTGCTCTTAGAATCTGGCCACCTGCTGTGAGGAAACCCAGGCCAGAGGAAGATGTCCTGACCAATAGAATCATCTGAAATTCTTGCTAGCATCCATCACCAGATGCTTTCAGATGCTTCTGGTTCCCAGCTGTCAAGTCATCCCCAGCCTTCAAGTCTTTTTTTTTTTTTTTTTTTTTTTTTTTTTTTTTTTTAGTGAAGATGCAAGATATTATGGAGCAGAGACAATCTGTCCTCCAGCATCCTATTTAAATCTGGGACCTACAGAATCCATGAGCATAACACAATCGTTATTTTATCTCACTAAGTTTTGGTTGGTCTGTTATACAGAGACAGAAAACTGAAACATCTTTCATGCTTATTTTTCATGTGGGGCTCTCTGGAAACTTGAACTCAGAAGCACCATTTTAATTACCTGAATGGCTCAATATAATGAAACCACCCAAGGCAACATATAAATAGAAGTTAAATGAATTGGTGGACAGAGTTAGGGGTGCACATGACAGGAAAGTAGGAGGGATATTAATCGCATCAAAGATTTATTGCCTTGAAGAAATAGGAAACAACTCTATACTGAAAGATTTCTTAAACACACACACACACACACACACACACACACACACACACACACACACACCCAAGCTATTTTACTTGAAATAAGGCTCTGTTTTCCTAGGAATGAGAATTCAACTTAGCTAGAAACCAGAACTAACCATATTAATTTACTGAACCCAAGGCAGAACCGGTTCCCAGTATCACTTCTATTTTTAGTAAACCACAAACCAAATCGAAAATTATAAGTCTAAGTATTTCATTCAAAGGACATCCAAACCAATGTATCTTGTTAAACATTTTTGCCATGTTAAAAATTATGATGCTATAAAATATTTTGCTATTCTTTAAATTAACCTGACAATATATCTCTTCTAC
Source organism: Muscardinus avellanarius (assembly GCF_963383645.1). Lineage (NCBI taxonomy): Eukaryota > Metazoa > Chordata > Mammalia > Rodentia > Gliridae > Muscardinus > Muscardinus avellanarius. The sequence goes on along the minus strand of NC_137796.1, from coordinate 84,548,645 downwards.
AAATAAATATAAAATTGTTCACATTCCTTGGGGCACACATTCAGTTATTCAAAATTGATTGGCAAAACTGTAAGAAATGCATTATTGATAAAAACTGAGGAGGGACATGCTGCTTCACACAACAGTGCCCGGTGAGCCTCATGTGCCGTGTGTATCTGAGAAGCTGTACAAACGCTGTACTTGTTATATGTAACATGATATATTAGAAAGATATAGGAGGATTTTAGAGTCTTATGGGCCAGGGTTATTATCTCAGATCATTTATTCAGAGACCTCATAAAGTTTACAAGGCCTTGCTTGGCCCACTTCATCATTAGTAAAATGGAAAAAGGTACCAGAATGGAGCATGCTTGTGATCCCAATACTTGAGAGGTTGAGGGAGGAAGGCCACAGGTTCGAGCCCAGCCTCAGCAATTCAGTGAGATCTTTAGCAACTTAGGAAGACCCTATTTTAAAATAAAAAAATAAAATAGGACCTGGGGTGTAGCTTAGAATTAGAATGACCCTGGGTGCAATTCCCAGTACTACACAAATAAAATAGAATAAAATAAATAGGAAACATGGCTACTCTATAGGGTTTGTGTGCTCAGAACAATGTGGAGGTATGGAGAGAGAGAAAGAGGGAAATGAAAATGGATGGTTGAGATGGACAGCTATCTGCTAGAATGCAGGCTGGCCTTTACCCAGAGATGTTTCTGAGGAGTGTCCAGCTAGGTGCTGTATTTGTTGACTCCTCTGTTGTGTGTGTCCACATGTGGCCTGGACTAGTCTCACCGCAGGGGTAGAAGTGATCTGTGTACATATGATCTGTTGTGGCTTGGATTTGGGTTGTCCCCGCTGAAAATCACGTTGGAATCTAATGCCACTGTGGCAGTGTTGGAAGGTGGGGCCTTTAAGAGGTGATTATGTCAGTAAGAAATAAAAACACTGCTTCTCCGGGACTGGGTTAGTTTCCCTCAGGAGTGATAGTTTCCCTCAGGAGTGAGTTCTTGCTCTAGTGGGGTAAGATTAGTTGCTGTAATGGGGGGTTGTTATAAGCAGAGGCTGCCCCTCACGTTTTCTGTTTTCTGTATATACTTGCTCCTGTTTTGTGTCCATTAGTTGAGTCCGCATGATGTCCCTATAGGTGCCATGCCCTTGGACTTCCAGCTCTTGGACTTGGAACCACGAGCCAAAATAAATGTCTTTATAAACTACCCAGTTTCAGATGTTTTGATATAGCAAGAAAAGGGCCAACATAGTTAGAAAATTTTGTGCCTTTCCCAGTCTCTTCTTTCCTTGCCTACCAGTGAAAAGAATACTGAAAAAGACTCTGGAATCTTGGAATCTCAGTGGTGGAGCCACCAGATAAAAGAAACAGAAGTCTAGATTCATTACATGGAGGAAAGAGACTTGTTAACCAAGAATACTACGTGAGACAATTAGGGAAAAGAAGGTGACAAACCACTGAGATTTGTGTGGTTTATTTGTTACAGCATCTGATCCTACACAAACTATTACAGAATCAGAGAAAAAAATGTATTCAAAAAGATTAAAGCCAGTAACCAATAGAGAGAAATGCTCAGCACATTTTTTGTCCTTTTGAATAAAGGAGTCTATCCATCCACTTATGAAACATCTAACATGAGGTAGCACACCCATTTAGTTGTATTCTTTCATGGTTATACTTGAAGAAAATTAAGTTGCTGAAGCTGGTTTCAAACCTGTGATCCTCCTTTCCCAGCTTCTTAAGTACATATGAGGATCACAGGTGCACACCACCACATTGGGGCCATGCTTATCTTTTGAGCCACAATATGCCTAATGAAGCCCAGTTAAAAAGTTTTGAATTATGGCTTAAGCAGGTGCTTTGATAGAATAAATAGCCAAAAAGTTACTGTAGTTGTTTATATAAAACACAAGACTCCTTTCAAATTTCACTTTATATTGATATTTGTGGTATATATTTAGCATCATTGAAAGAAGAGAACAGGTTTATAAAAAAGGCTGAAATGCCCTGATAAAAGACTCATGTCTCAGAATGTTGTTTATTAAAGATTCAATAGACATTATAAGATTCTTCTGCTCTCAGTCATGATGGACTAGCTTTTGATATAGAAGAGAGTAACCCCCAGGCAATATGATATCCTCCTGCCCTCCTTCCCACTGATTAAACTCCTAAGCATATAAAAAATGAATATTCCATGTAATAACATCTCATTTTAACAGAGTAATATAAAAAATAAATCATAGCAGTAATATCATTTGTTGGTTTGTTTTAAAATCTAGTGACTTAGGAAGGTGAAATGTAACACAATACCCAGTGGCCTAGCAAGATTTTTAATTTTCTATTCTACCTCCTTTTAATCTCACCCTTGTGTGTGATTAGATAAATTACTTTCAAACATTCTGATTTTATGCAATTAATTTTTTTCTTCTCAATAAAATCTGAGGGAGCCACTCAGCTGTCTGAAAATAAACTATTGTATTTGAATGCTCACATGCTTTGATTTGGGATTTGCCATCTGCTTTGAAGAATGGGTACCACTCCTTTCTCTGCTTCATATTCTATTGAACCAACCTTTATTGGAGAAACAATTCTTCAGGGTTCACTTTCTGATTACAGAAAAAATAAGCCGATGTGTGAAATCCTGAAGCAGAAAATTCTTCTGCAGAAGTTGGAACCCAGCCCTGAATTTGTGAAAAACCAATTGCTAGTTCTCTGATGAGCTTATCCTGGGGTTGAGAACTGTGGAAGGGAGGCCTGGAGTGCGCTGTAGATGGTTAGTGTTGGTTTGAGCCCAGAACCCATAAGTGGAGGGGAGTGCAGGTCTTCAAGGTACAGAGGGAAAAGGATGAAGCCAGTTTTTTAAAGAACAATAGCTCATCCCATATTCCCTAAAAAAAAAATACTCAGCCCAAGACTCAGGGCTTAAGCCTGACACTTTATTAGGGAGTGCAAGTCCAGGACAGTGGGAGTGAGGCAGAAAGGAGGCAACATGAAAGAGTACCCACACGGTGGAATTCTGCTCAGCAATGAAGAGCAACATGATGCCATTTGCAGAAAAATGAATGGACCTGGATAACATGATGTTAAGTGAGATTAGCCAGTCTCAGAAAGTGAAGGGTCATACCTCATATGCAGAAGCTAGAGGGTAATCGGGATACCAGAGGGACTCTAGATAATGGAGACAAAACCCCAGTGGAGCGATGGAGGGGCTTAGGGGGGGAGGGTAGTGGAGGGGATTAATGATGGAAACCCTTCCACTGACATTACAAACATATGTGAATTTACCAATGCCATTCCCAATATCATGTATAAGGAAGGAATGAAGAGGGAGTGAGGGGAGGAGCTCACCATGTGCTGTGCTTGTACATCCTTATCCCTCTGAACTACCCTGTGATGTGAGACTACAGTGCACCAATAAAAGTGTATATGCCTATATATAGAAGAGTCAGGAGCTCTTTCCTAGTATGTCAACCACATACACATACACACACACACACACACACACACACACACACACACAAACACAGCAGAGGTTCAATGCAGGGTGATACGGTGATATCTTCCCTTCTCTGGTTGCCTTCAGAGAGGCCACATTACCAAGAGGGAGAAGAAAGAAAGACTTTCTCTGCTGGTGTTCATCTCCCATCGTTCACAGTTTGCCCTGCATTTCCAGGCTAGGTGCTTAGTGGGTCCTGAGGCATCTTGAACCTCAATAGTAATCTGGAAGCCCCAGAGTGCTGGACGTGGTTGCAGGGGCATATGGCATAGGTATGAGGCAGGATGCTTTCTGGGCATGCTTCCTGTTGATATGGGACCTGAAGTAGCTGTCACAGAAGGAGCTAGGTCTGTAGTTTCAGTGACAGTAGCAACAGAGACCTTCTCCCACATCCACAGGAAGTTCCCACCATGCCTAGGGCTGCCTCCACCAAGTAGCAAGGCGCGTCTGTGGATCTTGGGTAGGGCATAACTGAATCTGGACAAATAGCAAGTCCACAGGGATGGTGGCTTTTAATTAGCACTTCTGTAATGATACGTGCAAATTACATTTTGCTGAAGCATGTCCTACACTGTGAGGTGTGAGCCCCCTGTGATGCGGGCTGTGAGCTCAGGTTTCTTTCCCATCCATGTATTGCTTTTTCTGTTGTTACCCAGTGGTTGTCAGACAGCAGTGCCAGCTTCAACAGGCTCAGTAATGGCTGAGGATGGTGGGTAATTTGTAAGCCACGTTGCAAGCTCCCAGCGGACCGGGCATGGAGGTTTAATTGCGTTCACTGGTAATGGTGGTAATAAGCTCCTGCTAAATGTGGGCAGGGTGGGACCAGGTGGGAAAAGATCCTTGCTCTCTTGCTTTCCCATTCTTTCTGTGTCTGTCCCCTGTGAGTACCAGGTTTATATGTAATAGGATTAAGTAGCTTCTAGGAGTGCCCTTGGGTAAGGGGGAGATTAAGTTTTTCTTTCCTTCTCTACATAGTGGAAGAGTTGTCTGTTTTTTTTTTTTTGTTTTTTTTTTTGGTGGTATTGGGGTTCCTGGAAGCCCTTCTACCTCCGGGCTACACTCCCAGACCTACTTTATACTTTTTTTATTTGGAAACAGGGTCTCTTAAGCCAGCTTAGCTGTTTTTGAACCTGCGTGATCCTCCTGTCTCCGCCTTCCAAGCGTGGGGATTACAAGCGTGTGCCGGCACGCCTGGTGGAAGAGTTGTCTTTAGAGTTTGTCTTGGTGCCTATACCCTTTCCTCTCCACTGCAAAGCCACAAGTTAGTTTTCATTTCTAACAGTCCAAAGCCACCTGCTGTTGACTCTTCCAGGTTTCCTTGGGGTGGGGGCAATCAAACAGCTGAGGAAAAAGAATATTGATAATCAAATTTGATGATGCTGATAATAGTTACTTTCAGAAATTTACTCAATGAAAAGATTTATGAAGTGTGTTTCTAGAATGTCTAAATGCACTGGGTTTTCAAGGTACTCTTTTGTTGTAGGTCTCTAAAGCCATTCAGTTTTGGTGAATATGTCTATGAGATGGCAGTGCTATGAAAAAATGAAGTTTTTTGACTTGTAATGTTGTCAGTGTTTTATAAATGTGTCAAGAGTGGCTGAGAAGAATATGATTGTCCTGATACTTTGTTGCTGGGACATCCTATACATATTCACTAGGCCAACCTGGTTAATTGTGTAGGGCAACCCTTCTATAATTTCCTGATTGCTTTATTTTAAGAAAGATGTGTTTTATTCCTCTACTCTGTCAATCAGTTTGACAATTTTGCTAAGAGTTCTGCAAAACTTTCTTCTTTTTTTTTTTTGTACTGGAGATTGAACCTAGGGGCATTCCTCTGAGCTATACTAGTCCTTTTTTATATATCTTATTTTGAAACAGGTTCTTGGTAAGTTGCTGAGGCTGTCCTTGAACATGCGAATCTCCTAAGCCACCCATGTACTGGGATAACAGGAATGCACTACCATATCCAGCCAGTTCTGCCGCTTTTATTTTACAAATTAGACTATCTTATTAGTCTTAATAAATACAGAATTGCTATATATTCTCAACTGAAGCACATCTTTGATCATGATAGAAACCCTTTTTATTCCTAACAATGCTTTTTGCTTTAAAGCTTATTTTATCTGATATTATTAAACTAAATCAGAATTTTTCTCTCTCCTTTTAATTTTCATCTGTACACTGGTACATGACTATTTTTAAAAAACACAAAACTCAAGCTGACATTCTTTATTAACTGGTGAATATTATTCTACTTATACTTATATCTGATATATTTAATCTACTTTCTAGTTCCCACTTTCTATTTTCTATGTTTTTTTCTATGTTTTATTATTTTTCCAGAATTTTTTTGGATTTATTTATTTATTTTTATTTTTTCCTGGTAGTATTTTTCAAGTTTTCACTTGAACTTATTTTTTTAGTCACTACTATTAAAATTTTAATATGTTAAATAGCTTAAAGTTCAAGGTAAACCAGAATATTTTCTCTCTGAACAATAGTCGATCATAGAACACTTTAAATGCATTCACCCTCATCTTATATATTATTGTAGTTCAATATTTAGTTTTATGCTGATTTTTTCTTTTAACCCATAAATTATTCATTCCTTTTGTTGTTTCAGTTTGCAAATGCTTTAGATGAAGGGTCATCAAACTTTTTCTGGTACGGCCAGATTTTTTTGGCCATAGGTTCTATGTTACAATTACTCAATTCTGCTGTTACTGCAGAAATAGCCATGGACAATCCATAAACAAATAGAAATGGCCATGTTCCAATAAAGCTTTATTTACAAAAATAGGCAACGGGCCAGATTTGGCTGCCAACACTTGCTTGAGATATTCTGATGTGAGTATTGCTTTCTATAGTTATGATTCCTTCTAGAATCTTATCTTTCCTAGGAGATCATCTTTGTTTTTTTGAAATTTATCCATTAGGCAGTCCTTTAAGTGAGGGCCTGTTAGTAATAGACTCGTTTAGAATTTCTTTGACTTTCTACTTAATGCTATTTTTTGGACAGGATGATAATTGCTCTGAATATATTTTCTCTGGAAACTTTTTTGGTATTAAATAGTGAGCCTTATTATTTTTAATATTTATTTTCAAGTTTAAGCACCTACTTATCCTGGTGAATAAGTAAGAAATTATTGTTGGGTTCTATTTCCATTTCCATCTTCACGAGATTATATTCAAAGTTCTTAGATTTACTCAGCACTGAGGCATTAATAAAAATGAAGATCTATTAACGATTTGAAATTACTACCCTGTTGTTTGGGATTCTATAGCTACTGGTAGGGAATTTTAGAATTAGTTTAACAATAATTCTTCAGGTGAGCTGTTATTTTCCCCTGACTATTTTTAAGATTATTTTCTTCTATTTGATTCTAAGAGTTACCTATGTGATGTACCTTTGAATACTTGTTTTATAGATTGTGCTTTATATTTTTTGTGGCTTCTGAATCTGCAGGTTTGTATTTTTTTTCTATTTTGGGAAAATCCTCAGCTACTATATATTTAAAGAATTTCTTTACTTCGTATGCTTTCTTTTTGTTTTTGAAACTTTGGTTAGCTATATATTAGATCATATAATTTTATCTTACCCACTCTTTCAAATTTCATATCTTTGTCTCTTTGTGATACATTCTGGGCAATCTCTTCTTATTCATTAATTCTCCTTTCAGCTGCTTAAACCAAGTGGAGCTCTAAATTTTAATATTTATATTTTCATAGAGTTTCTATTTAGTTGTTTTTAAATCTATATGGTTATTTTCCAAGATGGCTATGGTTATTTTTAGAAATCTCTTACTTTGCATTTAGTCTTTCACTCTATCATTCATTACTTTAAATAATTAAATGTATCTAACTTATAATTGAATCTGTCAGTTCTAACATTAGAAGGTTTTGGGATTCCACTGTATATCATTCTTCTGCTTTTCTTGACAAAGGTAACTGTCTTCCTCATGACTTTTGTAATTTTTTATTGTGGGCTCAAATTAGACTGGCTTTTACGTTTGAAGTGACTGAAGGGTCTGGGGTGGGATTAATTTCCTCTAGAATAAGTTTTGTGTTTTGTTCCAGAAAAATTATATACCAGTGTTTGAGAACCAGCTACAAGTTTCCATGAGGCCAAAGAAACAGACAGATCCAGGATTTCATGGAGTGCAAATTATCAAGTGTGGTCCTGGAAGCAGTAAGACCAGTGGATCCCCATCACCTGGGTCAGAAGTAGGGGCTTCTATTATGGTCAGCACAGAAGTGACTTAATGCAAGCTGGAGTGTACCTGGCTTATCTCAAGTGAATATCAAGGACAGGAGACACATTCCTGTTGCTCCTGGGGCCAGGATCTAGGTCGTAAAGCTCCACATACCCCTCTAGTGTCTATCTGTAGTGTGCTGGGAAACTATGTGAAGAAGACAGACTAGGATTCGAACTACCATCGTGGCCAGTATGACTCAAGATGGCCATAGCCAGTCATACTGAACTGCTAGGTGTTTATTTCTGCCAGGTGGCTGGAGTGCTACCAACATGGTGCCACTTCAATTTAATGACTTACCTTGGGCTCTTCTGGACCAATAGGAGAGTAAACTCAGCCCCATACTCATGGAAGGAGAGGAAGTGTTTACATGTTCTCAGAAGAGGCCTCTTCTACTCTCTGCTTTGGCCAAGGAAAGCATAGTTCCTATTTGTTTGGGGTTCCTTTGCTTGCAGGAGGATTTCCTTATTCCTAATTTGTCTTTTCATCATAGGCATAGCTATTTCAGGGTCCTGACTGAATGTGAAGAGTCTGAAAGTCTTATTTCCAACTCTTCACCATGGACATATGGAGAACTTGGTCTACTATTACCTGCCAAGCCATTAAACCCGCATCTAGTATACTGATACAGCTGGCACCTCAGGGCAGCTTTGGTTCACAGACATACCTGCCATTTTGGCATCAATTTCAACTTCATTTTGATCCCTGGGGATTTTCCTTAATTTCTTGTGAATTCTGTTATGGCTTAGAGGTACATTTGCTATAGTATATCCCAGATCTCCTTATCTAATAGTGAAAGGTTTCCAAGAATATCTACCCTATTCCATGAGTCTTTTCTTGTGTTTTGCTTCCCATTTTTATTTCTTTTGCATATTTTGTATTTACCATAAGGACTAAGATTTTCTGTTTCCCGTTTTCTCTTGTTTAACCTGGTCAATGGTATTGGTTCCAGTAGATCTGCATAAGGTCTCCTTGATGTGGGTTTTTTTGTCTTCTCCTTGAGATTGCAGTGTATGAGAATGAGTAAGGGAATAAGAAAAGAGGGAAAGAGGGAGGTCGCATGAGCTAGCAAGCTGGGTATGTGAAATATCATGGCGCGTGAATAGTTTCAGCTTTCCCTTCTGCAAGTCTGTTAAGAAGCCCTGTCTCACTGAGGTCATTCTCGGCCTTTGAGTCATTTTCCCAATTCCAGGCAGTCCTGAAATCTCACTTGGACCAGATAGTCAGTCTGCTTAGTCTCTTCCTTGACTTCTCCCACCCCTCTCCAGTGGCTGTTTCTATACTATTCCTAGCCTGCGGAAGACACAGAAGGCAAAACACAGGGATCTTGGCCACAGTGTTGTGACCTGTGGGAAGAGGAGGACAAAACTGGGGCTCGGTGTTTCTTTGCCTTCCAAGTCTCTCCCTCCCTGAGGATATCTTGTCTTATTTATTTCCTTTACTGCATTGCTAAATCCCTGTTATTGCTGAAGGTAATTAGCTTTGAGCAATTATAATCATTCTCTATTCCCTCTCTAGCTTTCCTCGCAGCTAGAGAAAAGCAAAGGTGAGACACTGAGATTGCTGGGGGAGGGTTTTCATTTTTGAAGCATTTTCTACATCTTTTTCCCCAAACTACTTACATATCTTCTTAGCCTACTTTGTTAGAAATTGAAGTATTTGTTTTAGGATTTTGTTCAATGACCACTTGATTATTTTCTGTTTTCTGGGAGAGAGATCTTTTCTGGTCTTTTTTTGGGGGTGTGTGTGATGGTGGTTAATGGTTATAGAAGTGTTCATTAGAGGATGGTGGTATAGGCTGATGGTTCTTTGTTTTTTTATTATTGCCTTTATTTTATGCTAGTTTTAAATTTACTTTGTCAGTTATGAGAGCTGAAGAAATGGTGATCCTGATTTATCCCTTTATATTATCTTAGTAGTACATTTGAGAACCATGTATTTTACTTTCTGTAGGGATTGAGTGCTTTAGAACCAGAAAGACTTAAAATTCTTGCTCTATCATAGATGCTTATATTGAGAAAGTACTTACTCTTGGTGGATTCAGTTTTGTCCTTTAATACAGTGATAGCCATTACTGTTGTAAAGTATTGGAATGCATATATAAATAAAACAAGGCTTGTTCTCTGAAAGGTCATTTTCAAGGACAGACTAAAGAATAAATGATTCCATCAAATGGAGAATGCTAAGTCCAATGGATGATCCACAGAGGGTAAACTAACCCTGACAGTAACATAAGAAGGACCATGGGGGTGATCATTCATTCATGCCAGGTGATGGAGGATGCACCTGATTGGGTAGATGCAGTGAGCTGGTGGAGGTTGCAGGAAGAGTATGTGAAGGAAGGGTGTTACTGAGGTGGACTCAGGGAACCAGGTGAGAGGTTTGTGAAAGACTTGCATACCTTTTATGCTCTCTGTGCTCTCCGTCGGGAGGAAGGGTTTTATCCTTTAAAATGTATTATCATTAGCCAGGTGTGGTGGCGTGTTCTTGTAATCCCAGCATTTGAGAGGCTGAGACAGGAGGATTACAGTTGGAGGAAAGTCTCAGCTACTACTTAGTGAGGCCCTTTGCAACTCAGTGTGACCCTGTTTTCAAATAAAGAATAAAAATAGGGCTAAGGGTGTAGCTCAGAGGTAGAATGCCCCCAGTACTGCAAAAAATATATTTTTAAATAATAATAATAAGTTGTTATTATTATTATTATTATTATTATTATTATTGTGGTACTGGGGACTGAAGAGGCATCCTACCTCTGAACTACACCCCCTCAGGTCTATTTTGTTTTTTATTTTGACAGAGGGTCTTTCTAAGCTATGGAGGGTCTCTCTGAATTGAGGAGGCTGGCTACAAACCTCTGATCCTTCTGTCTCAGCCTCCCAAGTACTGGAATCACAAGCATGCACCACTGTGTCTGCTTTGATCCTTTTAGTAAAAAGGATCGCTGGACATTTCAAGCGGAGAGGCATGGTAATTGGATAATGTGCTTTAGAAAATCATCTAGAAGACTGAGAAAGATGATTTGAAAGAATGTGGCAGATTCCATAAATGGCACAAATCTATCAGCCACTCTGGTGAGCCTTTTCCTACATTATGACCTGGGCACTTCTGCTGAGGAGTGTCCAGGCAGGCTGATGGTGCCGTGTAGTTTCCCAGTCAGATCACAGAAGGCAATAGAGCTTCCACCTCAGCCTCCTGGTGACTTTGCTCTTGGTATCCAGCCGACATGCCATGAGAGTGCCAAAGAATTTGTGGGGTTATCTGCATAGAGAGGAATTCAGAAACCCAGGTGACAGAGGGGAACTCAGGACCCCAGTTGGAAGCCTCTCTGAAAACCCCACAGAGGCGCAGCATACCCCATGGATGGAGCCATGGGAGTGTGCCATCTTGGATGGTGATCCTCCAACCCCTTGTGGAGCTATTCCAGCAGATGCTACATGGACTAGAGAGGGGCTTGCCCTGCTGAGCCCTGCCCAAATTTCAGTATCCAGGAAAAAATAAGGGCTTACTCTTGTTTCAAGACATTGCATTCTGTGATAGTGTCCTACATAGCAATAGATAACTTATACCAGGAGAGAGAATGAGACAGGAATATCTATTAAAGAACATAATTGTTCCGGCAAGTGATGGTAAGGACCTAAGCTAAGGCATTAGTTAATTAATTGAACAAATAAATATGACATGCTACTCACTCTGCGATGACATGGGAATATAATGTGAAATAAATGCACAAGGCCCTTTTGCTTCAAAGTTGACAGGCTAGTGGGCAGTGTGGGGAGGAGGTAGAATGAATCAGTTGAACTCCTGTATTATACTTACCTGAGGGTGTGTGCTCTTCCCAATCAATACTAAGATGCATTCCCCCCAAAATAGTAAGCGGCTGGGGTGTAGCTAAATGGCACAGCATGTATCCTGCATGCAAGAGACCCTAGTTTCAATGCTCGGCACTGCAAACAGCCCAAACAAAAATGAAAAACTTAGAAAAATGCACTATTGCATGGATAAAAGTATTGGCATCCAAACAGCATGACAGTGACCTCACCTTTACCATCTAAGCCCCATCGAGCATCTTAGGAAGTGTGTTGTTGTCTCTGTGGCCAGCAGAGAAAACCCTTCGTGTAGACACTTTCTTTGCTCACCTAGCGCTGTGTGTTTTTTAGTTCAAAGCACAAAGCTCTTGCTATTTGCATCAGTGCTTGTTACATTTTTTTTTTTCCTGAGGGGCAGAGTGGGAGGATTACCACGGTATTCTCTTCAAGTGCTCTCAGTCCCTGATCAAAGGAAGGGTTTTAGAGTCTTAGTTTGTCTGAGATTCAATATAAGACTGTTCCTGGTTTGGGGTTTTGAGTAAATCACTTTTGCTTAAACATCAGAGAGAAGGCGCGCCAACCCACACGGTGTAAACTACAAAGTTCTCCACGAATGCCAATTATTTTTTATTATTTTGAAATGCAGTTTGAGCTTTAGTTGTGTTCAAGGAATTGATCATTAGCAAGGACATTTCACTTTAAAAAATAATTACTCATTTAATAATTCATGTAGCAATTTGTTACTTTGCAAAGAACAGGCGCAGCTCCTCTTGGTCTGGTATTTGCTATGAGGTCTTGCCCTTTCTTTCTCCTTCCTCAGAACCACTGCCACAAGGAGGCCTGTCATCCCGCTTGGCTTGCCAATGAGAGCAAGCTGGCTTTGGTTCCCATAGCTCTACTGGGAATGACCTTTGGAATCATTGGTGACTTTTTGCTGCCAAAGTTTTTGAACTCTCATAGTGCTCAGTTGGCCTGGATTATCGGCGGCACTTGGTACTGTTAACTGTTGCTCAGTTCTTGAAACCTGGGTTTCCTCTGACTTCTGTGTCAGCACGCTTGGGTGTCACTTCTCTTACTGCTTCCTCTGCTTTTGTTGCTGGCATTTCGTTCCGCCTTGTCCTCATCTGAATCATGATGTCACCTGGGGCTTAGTTCTTACATCTTCTCCCATTTCCTAAGGTGCTGTCATCTGTTTCCAAGACTCCCATCCATCCAGCAGCCATATATATATATTGTGTGTGGGGGGCACTGAGGATGGAACCCAGGGGCTTTCTACCTCCGGGCTATACTCCCAGACTTATTTTATATTTTATTTGGAAACAGGGTCTCACTAAGTTGCTGGGAGCCTCACTACGTAGCTGAGGCTGGCTTTGGACCTTGGCAATTCTCCCGTCTCAGCCTCCCAAGTACTGGGATTACAAGCGTGTGTCACCATGCCTGGCTCACCATCTATATATTCTAATGAGTCTCAAAAACCATGTCTCTGTCCTTGAAGCACACATTCCACAATATTTTTTTTTGTACTGGGGATCAAACCCACGGGGCAGTCTACCTCTGAGTTATACCCCATCCCTTTTTTATTTTGAAACATGCTCTCGATAAATTGCTGAGGTTGGCCTCAAACCTGTGATCCTCCTGCCTTAGCCTCCCAAGTACTGGGATTACAGGTGTGCTCAGGAGTCATTATGTTTTAAGAATGAAGAAGTGAACAAGTCATAGACTCTCATGGCAAGGAGCTTAGTTTAGTAAGGCAGCTTTGATGTCTACACACAACTCCGAGAGCTGCATCTTTCAATTTGGATTCCCCTGGAAGGTCTGGCATGGGGCAGCTACTCATTATAAAAGTAATGTGACCCAAAGTGACTTCTTCTGTTGCATAGAAGTGACATGCAAGCTGGAGAGGTTTGAGACTGACACAAAATAGGATTTCCTATTTTATTTGAGACTGGATAGAGGCCCTGAAAAAGAGAAAAACTTCTTGCCACCCATCTGTGTGCAGGAATGTAGCAGGTGGTGTTCCTTGGGGGTTAGTAATGAAAATGGACTCCAGCTAGCTTAGGAAAGCAAAGAAGTTTGTTGAAAGGAAGGGCAATATCCCTGGGATTGAAGAAAGAACCAAATAATGGGGCTTCTAGAAAGAAATAAAGCAGCACCACTCTGAAAACCTGAGCAACAGAAACACATGCCCAGTTCCGTGCTTGGAGGAGATTCCACCAGAACTCCAAACTCAGTGAGGCTCCACAGGCTGAGACCACAGCCACAGTGGACAAAGGAAAATGATGGACTAGTGCTGTGGAGTGCCTGGCTCATAAGAGGCATCGAATTAAAGACTGGACCGAAGAAATAAATAAATCAGGTTACTAGATTACTTAAATGACACCCACAATTTCTATCAATAGTACTAGAATTCTTTCAGAGATCAAGGTGAGTCTCTGGGTGCATTTTAGACAGTCTGGTAGGACCACAGAATATATTTCTGTCCAACTGAGTAGATAGGAATATTCTGTCTTACTGGGATCCAAAAAAAATCACCCTGGTCATCACCAAACCAGATGAAAATAAACTCCCAAGAAGGATGTGCACATCACACTGTTTTCTCACTGATGGGAGCATTATGGGATATTGAGTGGTGCCAGAGAGGACGTGGTAATGTTCCTCTGCATAGAGAACATTTGAGATTTGACAGTCTCCCATTTTTCTTTATTTCTGTTAAGGCAGGAGCCTGACAGGGCTATATTTTGCCACCCACTTTTGCCGTTTTCTTCTAAGTGGCAGCGAATGACAGAGGAGGAAACGGAGACACCTTGTTAATCAACACGGTTACAATTTTTATAGCACCGAGCTTGGCAGGACACATGTGTCAGTCAGAAAAGCACATGATTCAAGCGAGTTCAACAGATGGGCAGGAGCCAGACTCCTGTCTGGTAGACTGGGCTCAGCTCGGTGGTCCTCACTTGAGGTCTCTCAACACTACGATCAGATATTGGTCAGGGTTGGAGTCATCTGAAAGCGCAACTGGGATGGATGTCTACTGTGATTTCTTCCCTTACAGGATGGGAGCCTCAGCTGGGTAAGGTGGGCCAGCCGGCTAGGTTAGCTTATCTTTTCTACATGGCTTTTCTCTGTGGTTGGCTCAGTTTCCTGGTGTTGTGGCAGCTCCAAGAAACCCCAGGAGACACAATGCTTCCTTTTAAATGAAAGGAAGTGGCAGGGACCCCTGAGATTCCAGGGGAGGGATTCCACAGGAACACGAGTACTGGATGTTCGCACCTTAGGGAAACCTTTGGAGCCAGGCCCTGAGCCTCTTCCCACAAATTCTGTCGCTGTAGAGCTGGTGCACGGGGTTTCCTTGCATGCTCTGTTCTTCTCACCTCACATTTGCTCTGTCCCCTTGACCCATATGCACCTGCCTGCTGCCCCCAGCCACATGGCTCTTCCAATCCTGCTCCTTGGTCTATGAAACTGTCACCCCAGATGTCACCTCAGAATACTCCTTCAAGGAAGGAGTTCTTGGCTGCCCGGGTCAGACAAGGCTCTTCTTTTAAAGCTCTCAAAGATGTGAGTTCCTTTCCTTTGTGACATCAATTGCAGTTTGACTGACCCTTAGTTCAAATACTGGGCATTTAGATTTCAGATTTTTTTTAAGATCTTGGAATCCTTGTATGTATATAATGAGATATCTTGGAGATGGGACTCAAGCATAAATATATATGTGTGTGTATACATATATATCATTGTATATACACAGACCAAGGATAATTTTAGATGATATATTTTTATACTTCTATTGGTGCATCATAATTTTCAACATTCCACCGTTTTGGCTGAGACATATGACATCGAGTCAGGTGTGGAATTTTTTGCTTATTTTATCGTGTTAGAACTAAGTTTTAGATTTTGGGTCATTTGGGATTTGGGGTTTGGGGATTAGGAATACTCAACCTATGCTTATATCAGCCATAAGATCATTTGGTTAAAGGATGCTTCCTCTACCAATCTGTTCAAAAGAGCAGTGGTCATGTTCTGAGTATTTCTCTTTAACCCATACAGTGTTCTTATAGTTAATGCTTGGCGGTTGCTCAGAAATCTTGATTACATGACTGCCTGGATAAACCTCCCCTTTCAAGCTGCCATACTCTTTGGGACTTCTTTTGCAAGATAATTTACTTATCCTATGGGGAACACATTTTCTGATGGAGAAAAGATTTGGTTGAAGGCAGGGGAAAAAGAGCTTCTTAAGAGGGTGAGAAAGGAGGATTGTTTGGGTGGGATTTTCAGCAATGTTGCCTGCCTTCTTACTCAGAGACAAGGATGAGTGTGGTGGTTGATTCCTGTGGATGAGGGATAGAGACACAGATTAGTGAGTTCTTTGCCTGAGTCAAGGATCGAGAACCCTTGTCCCATTTGGTGGCTGCAGCAGGGGATCTGGACAGGAAAGAGGCAGTTGGCCCGGGCAGGCGGCAGGTGGGAGAGTGGAGCACCAGCACTGGTGCAGGTCTGGTCAGAAGCTCACGCGGATTCACAGCACATTCACAGAGCAATGGAAGCAGCTTTCAGCAGTGATCTGAGTCCAGGAGCCATGCTGTGAGGAGCAGCACAGTGTGTGTCCCCATTTCCCCCAGCCTTCTGAGGTCACACTTGCCTTTACTGACCAAATAATATATACCATAACTTGAGACTTTATCCTACCTCTTTGAAATAAGGCTCCTATTTCTCCCACCCTATGCAGAGCATGCTGGGTAGCTCTGACTGGTTGCTGACTGTCTGTGGCTTGTACACCCTCCTCATTATTTACCACCATACACATCTACTCTAGCAATCCTACTCCTTGGTATATATCTAAGAAAGAGAAATCAGTGTGTTGCAGAGACATCTGCTTCACCCTGTTCACTATGGCACACCATTCACAATAACCAAGACATGGGCTCTACCTAAGTATCTGTGACCAGAACATGTCACTGATACACAAGGGAATGGTGTTTGGCTACGAAAAGGATGAAAGCCTGCCATCTGTAACAACCTGGATGCACCCGGAGACATTACATTAAGTGAACTAAGCCAGGCACAGAAAAGCAGATTCTGAATGAGCCCACTCACATGTAGAGTTAAAAAATACTGGTCTCATAGGAGAGAACAGAATGATGGTTAGCAGAGGCCTGGGTGGGGAGAGGGGAATGAGGAGATGTTGGCCAAAGGGTATATGAAGACAATTAGATAGGAGACAGTTAAAAATGTCCACAATAGGCAAATATGAGGAGACAGAAAGTAGGCAAGTGGTTGCATGTGGGCATGGGGTAGAGGAGAGAGGACAGGTGAAAGGGAAAGAGAGAAATGGAGGATTCCTAATGATTGAGAAATTCCTTATTCAGGTGATGAAAATGTTCTGAAGTTGGGGTGATGTCTGCACAACTCTGAACACATTAAAAACCATTAGACTATAGACTTTAAATGAATCAATTACAGGTATGTGACTTATATTTCAAAATGTTGTTGTTTTTAATTTAGAAAATGTGAACTGAGTCACCACCTGTTATGGTTTTGAATCTTCTATGTCCCTCAAAGGCTCATGTGTTAAAGACTTGGTCACCAGCCTGTGCTATAGGGAGGTGGTGGACCCAAACCTTTATGAGGCAGGGCCTAGAAGAAGGAAGTAGGTTGCTGGGGGCGTGTCTCTGAAGGGGCTATGAGAACCCCAGCCCTGCTGTATCATTTTCCCGTTGCTTCCCAGCTCCCATCTGGTGACCATCTCTGCTCACCACCATGAAGTTCAGCCTCCTCACAGGCCCAAGTACAGTAGAGTCAACCAAGCATGAATGGAAACCTCTGAAACCAGGGGTCAAGATAAATCTTTCTTGTGCTTTATTCTGATTGCCTCAGGTACTTGGTCACAGAGATAGAAAACTGACTTTCAACATCATAGTGCCACCAAGCCTCAGCCAATTTTGTTAGAGGACCTGGGGTTGGGGACAGAAGGAAATAACAGCACAGGGCAAGAAACAGACTAAAAGTGGGAAGCCAACGTTGCTGTCCCCAAATTTATTGGCTAACCCTCAACCCAGGGAGTCCCTAAAGAGTGACATTTCTCCTGGATTTCTGTGAGTCCCAGTCCTCCTCATAGCCACAATTCAGCAACTACTGATCACAGCTGCCCCAGTCCCCAGTGAGACTCTTTGAGCCTGCCAAGCGAAAACTTCAAGTCTCTTCACACTGAAAACACATAATTTTTTAATCTTATGCCAAGATGCCTTCATCAAAGAAAATGCCTATAATGAGGAGAAATTTAAGCTCCTTATTTCTGCCTCTTCCATCTAGATTTCCTTTTGTAAAACCAAAAGCTCCTTTAGCGGGCACTGGTTAACCAAGTCTGCATATATTCATTGTGTGCCAGCTGTCGATTAGGCACTATGTTGCCTGCTGGCGATACAGAAGTAAGAAAAACACACATGGTCTCTATTTTCTTCTTTCCCTCCCTCTGTGGTTCTCCCTTTGAGCTCAGGGAGGGATTCAAATGCAGCTGAAGTGCTTGCTGGGTGATCCCTGTGAATGGACCAGCTTTCCCTGCTGCTGGAAGGAGCTAGTGCTCCTCCCTTGACCAAGAATAAAATAAGTCCAGAGAAACATGGCCATAGTCTGCTGTCCAGTGCTCATCTCCAGCTAATTCCCATCAGGCAACCCAGGTCCCAGCAGCATTGGACCAGCTCCGCATCATCCGCCTGGGGTCACCTCATCTTCTCTGTAACTTTCCCTTACATAAGAAAAGTGGTTGTTCTTTTTTAAGTCATTGTTTGCATTGTTTTTTTCTAAATAAGATTTGTAATAAACCAACAAATATTAGCTGGGTGTGGTGGCGCACGCTTGTAATTCCAGCATTTGGGAGGCTGAGACTGGAGGATCGCGGTTCGCAGACAGCCTCAGCTACATAGTGAGGTCCTCCGCAACTCAGTGAGACCCTGTTTCAAAATAAAGAATAAAAAATAGGGCAGGGGGGTGTAGCTTGGAGGTCGAATGCCCTTGGGTTTCATCCCCAGATGCGCAAAAAAAAAAAAAAATATTAGTTACCTAGGACACTTAATTTCTATGAGGGACAAAAAAGAACTATACTCATTTCTAGGCTGGTTTCCAAGAGGGAAACCCTGGCTGGGAGGAGGATGCTGAAAAGGCCAATGTATGGGGGCAGCTTTGAGCACTTGGAAAAAGGACTTCAACTGATAAAAGGCAATTTTGAGCCCTGCTCACTTCTGTTTATATCCCAGGAGTTTCTCTCTTTTCTAAATGCAAACAGTTAAACAATAATTTTCATACTGATAAAAATACAATAATGTCAAAGCTATGAATTTTTACTTAAGAAAGATGCAGCCAGGTGTGGTGGCACATGCCGTAATCCCAGTACTTGGGAGGCTGAGACAGGAGGATCGCAGTTTCTAGACCAGCTTCAGTAACACAGTGAGACTCTCACATCCTAATGAGACCCTGTTTTCAAGTCAAAAAATAAAAAAGGGATGGGATTATAATTTGCAGGTAGAATGTTTCTGGGTTAAATCCCCAGTACCAATAACTAGAGAAGAAAACACGAAAGGAAGAAGGGAGGAAAGAAAGAAAGCAAGAAAGAGTAACTTGCAAGCAACATTACTTGTTTGACAAGAATGCAGGAAACAACTGTTTCATGAAAAAGTATAACAGATTTAAAAATGGAATTATTTTATTCCATTGTTATTTTATTTTGTTTTGTTTAATTACCAGCATTCCAATAGAATAGCATATTCTTTTATCATTGTAAACACTGATGATCCTTGTTTTGCATGCCAGTGGGGACCATAAAATTTCTAATAACCATGCAAGCTGAAACTGCAAAGTGATCTTCAGAATCCATGGGAAAAATTGTGGCTTTTTTTAGGAACTTCAAAGAATGTGGTCAGAACTTAAAAAGCTTTCTTATTACTAGTTATAAATGCAGAGAGAAATAGAAAAAAATAGGAGAAATATTAAGAAATATAAGGCATTTATTTAGTACGTTGACCTTGAGAGATTTTAAGTATTACGGCTTCTTTTCTTCCTTTTTTCCTTCTTTTTTGTCTTAGGTTTGAATCTAGGGACATTCTACCTATGAGCTACATCCCCAGCCCTACTGTATTTTTCTAATTTTTGAAACAGAGTCTCACTAAGTTGCTGAGGCTGGCTGTGAACCTGCAATCCTACTGTCTCAGCCTCCCAAGTACTGGGATTATAGGCGTGTGCCACCATGCCCGGATTCATTTCTTTCTAAAAACCTTATCATAAGTCGTTTGAACAGTGTACAAATGATGGCACAGGGTGAGCACTGTGGTGAGCTGTTGCAATGCTAAGTTTGCATCAGGTTCCAAGATTTCATTCCTCTGCTTTCAATGTCTTGAAATATCCCCGAGAGTTCCTTCCTTCGAGCTGTAGTTTTGCCAGTACCACTTCCTCTGGACCCTCTTCATCCTTCTTGTAAATCCTTCTGCGTTTAGTTGATAAGTTGCCTTCAGGAAATCCTCTGGCTGCTTATGGAGTGTCTCTGCAGGAGATTGGTCAGCGACTTCTTTTATAATTCCATTTATGTTAGAATCAAATTTCACATCCATTTTTGTTTTCTGCCTCACTTTAATTTTATTTACTTAGTGTCTGAGTACTGGGGATCCAACCCAGGGCTTCGCCTAGGCAAGTACTCTACCACTGAGCTACATCCCTAGCTATATCTCTTTGTTTTTGTTTCATTTTGAGATGGGGTATTGCTAAGCTGCCCAGCCTGGCCCGAAACTTGTGGGTCTCTCCCCTCGGCCTCCCGAGTAGCTGGGATTACAGTCTTGCACCCCAGTGCCTGGTAGCTGGCTGCAGTTGGATTCTTGTTGCTACCTCCCTCTTTCATTTATCCACTTTTTAATGAAATGTCACATGGGTTTATCACCGGGAGATAAGGAGCAACATGACCACACACATTGCTATCCGTGTGTGTGGAGTGAATAGTAGATGTTAGTGACTGATGACTAACAGGCTTATAAAAGAAGAGATGTGATTTTTTACTGATCATGAGATTTGTGGATTGAAGAGCTAGCACTGACATTTGTACTTTTGAGCTGGGCATAGCAGCACACGCCTATAATCCTAGCACTTGGGAGGCTAAGGCAGGAGGATCCCCACTTCATGGCCAGCCTTAACAACTTAGCCAGCAACATAATGAAACCCTGTATCAAAATGAGATAAAAAGGGCTGCAGGTATAGCTCAGAGGTAAAAAAAGGCCCCTGGGGTCAATCCCCAGTACCAAAAGATTAACTAAATAAATAATATGTAAAAATTTATACTTTAACACAATATACTAACTCGACACATAGTAGTAATAAGCTGTATTCTATGTAAACTATATCTTTGTGAACTAGTAGCAAAAAACCACTCATGACCTGAGGAAATTTGTCAGATTCTTCAAATGGTGGTTTACCACTTTGATAGGTGTGTAGCCTATTTTGTAGCCGGGGACTTCTTGGCAACTGTTCAGTGTGCTTTCTTGCCCATCCTCTTCCTTGAGGTTTTGAGGCATTTAGGAGTTTCGACATTTTTTTTTTTTTTTTTTTTTTTTTGCAAAGGGCTTATCAACTTTGGCTTGGATGGCTGAAACCTACTAGGAATTAAAGGTAACCTTTGTCTGGTGATGTTTATCTTAATTCTGAGTTGTCTTATCTATAAACTACCACCTATTGGGTTTAAGGCACTAATTTTACATTTTTTTCAGCTGTTTATTCAAGATATGCTGAGCACCTTCTCTGGGGTAAACACCGTTGAGTATATAAAAACTGAACTTAACATAGATGCAAAGCACTACAATTTAATAGAAAAGTTCAAAATTCTAAATCATTGTCAATAGCCGGGCATGGTGGCGCCTGTCATTAATTCCAGTACTTTGGAGGCTGTGATAGGAGGATCACAGGCTTGAAGCCAGTCTCTGCAACTTAGCAAGACTCTTAAAAAAAAAAATTGCCAGGTGTGGTGGTGCACGTTTGCAATCACAGTTCTTGGAAGGCTGAGACAGGAGGATTGTGGTTCACGGCTAGCCTCAGCTACTTAGTGAGGCCCTCTACAACTTACTGAGACCCTGATTCAAACAAAGGAATGCAAAAAATAGGTCTGGGGGTGTAGCTTGGAGGTAGAATGCCCTGTGTACTGCAAAAAAAAAAAAAAAAAAAAAAAGAAAGAAAGAAAGGAATAAAATAAAATAAAATAAAAATAGCTGGGTTCGGTGGTGCATGATTGTAATCTCAATACTTGGGAGGCTGAGATAGGAGGATCATGGTTCTTGGCCAGCTTCAGCTACTTAGTCCACAACTTAGACACTGTTTCAGAATAAAGAATAAAAAATTGGGCTGGGGGTGTAGCTCAGAGGTAGAATACTCTTGGGTTCAATCACTAGCACCACACACACACACACCCTAAAATAAAAAAAAATAAAAAGGGCTGGGTGTGTAGCTCAGAGGTAGAATGTCCCTGGGTTCCATTCCTAGTACCAAAAATAAAATAAAATAAATTTCAGTCAGCTTTTATTGTTTGTAGATTCTGTATTTAAGAATTTACCAACTTGCTAACACTTGTTTTCAATAGTCTGAATCAATACTTCCTGTGCTTTTCTGGTACAGAACGGGCAAAGCATTGGAGTCCCCAGATGCACATGGACCCAGCTGCGGCCACAGTAAGCAAAGCTCTGCCTTTCTGTTTCAGTTCTTGCCCAGCGATGGCCAGAGGGCAGGTCTGAAGGGAATAAATAGCACAGTATAGAGGGAGATGCCCAGCTCTGAGATCAGCTGGTCAGGCTCTGGGTCCCCAATCTGGTATTTATTAGTGGGTGGCCTCAGTCAAGTTCTTTTAACACTTTTAAACTTCATTTTCTATTGAAAATTAAAAAAAAATAGAGACTCCTAGGGTGAGTTGTTCTTAGAGTTTAAGATTATAATCTATGTTCGACAGGAATCTCTATGTACGTATTTCCCCTAGGAGCAATGGTTCAGTGTGTGCTAATTCATGTTCCTGGCAATTTTGCAGAACACAACTACCAGGAATAATGAGAATTGATTGTACATCTTAACACATAATTACATGTTGAGATTGTTATTAGCTCGTTTTCTCATTTTCTGGCTATTGGGAAGTGGGTTCTTACAAGAAAAAGTATCTGAATTTCTATTGATATAACATAGGGCTTAAATGTGTTTGCACAAATACCGGCCTACCCTCTTTAACAACACTTTAGTCCAAATGGGTTTTTGGTTTAAAGTAAATGCATTTCACACGTCACTTACCGGCACTTATGATCATACACGTGGTGGATATGAGGAAGGAGCTTTCATAGTTCTAGTGTTCTTCCCTGTCTGCCGGGATGGGTTACAACCATTTCTTGCCCATCCTCACACTCCGTCTTTGTTCAGTGTAAGAGCTTAATGTGATGATTTCATCCCTTCATCTTCTTTATTATTAAAACTTTCAAACATACAGAAATGTCACAATACATTGACTACCTGAGCATTTGCTACTTAGACTTAGCAATTGTTATGATATTGTCATATTTGCTTTCTTACACATGTATGTGAATGTATACATATAATTTTTCCTGAAACATTTGAAAGTTGTAAAGATGATACATTTTGCCCCAAATTATCCTATGATATATATCTTACATAGGAATAAAAAACAACAACTCCCCTACAAATGGCATTAGCATGATCAGACCTGTGGCATTTATATTAATTCTCTGATGTAATGTAACATACAATCAAAACTCAGCTGGGTGAGCACTTATGATTCCAGTACTTGGGAGGCTGAGATAGGAGAATTGTAGGTTCGGTGAGGTTAGCCTCAGAAACTTGGTGAGACCCTGTTTCAAAGTAAAAAATAAAATAAAAAATAGGGCTGAAGGTGTAGCTCAGAGGTAGCTCACCCCTGGGTTCAATTGCCAGTATACACACACACACACACACACACACACACACACACACACACACCAATCAAAACTCAAAATTTCTCTTCTAATACCTTTTATAGCTGTTTTTGAACCTTCATCCAGCCAAGTTATGCTTTTCACTTTATAATTTTGTCCTCTAGATTTCTTCAATTTAGAACAGTCTCTCATTTTTTCCCCCATGACATCGATTTTTTTTTTTAGTTAGCATCTATGATTATTTTTGTGTTATACAGTGGCATTAAAAAATGATCTGGGTTTAAGTCCTAGCTCTAGCTGAGCAAATTTGAGGTCAAATACCCACCTGTGTTAAAGTAGATAGGAAACATTAAAAAAGGTAATGCATACAAAATTCCTTTGTGAATCTTAAGAACTATAGAATCTCAGTTATTTGAAGTTACTTTGAAAGCTGTGCTGTTATTATGTGATGGTTGTAATACACAATTGTAATTAAAATTGGTGATGAGGTATTATCAGTAAAGATAATTAACCAATTTTATCCTAAATTAACTCACTATGAACTTTCCCTCTACATACTCCTCTAGTTAGTATGACTACGAAGAGAAAATATGGAGGCACATTCTCATACCACCACTGGGGATTTCAAATTGATGATAAGCTTGCTGATCAGGGGCAGCAGAAATATTAAAATATAAATAAACAATACTCCCCTAAATCCTCTACAATGACATAACATAAGGAAATTGTCCAAACCACAGAAAAAGAGTCATAATCAGCCAGAGCAAAAGGATCTGTTACGTACTGAGAAATAAAAATAAGGATGACATCAAATTTCTCATCAGAAATAATGCCAAGCGAGGGGGCAATGGAGGAACATTTTTTTAAGTACTGCAAGAAAAATCTGCCCACTTCAGATTCTATGCCCAGGCAAGAACCGTAACCAAAGTGAAGTAAACCATGGCAAAATGAAAATATTTTTAGAGATATAAAAACAAAAAGCATTCACCATGGGCACATTCACACAGTAAGACAGGCTAAGGGAAGTCCTGCAGGCAGCAGCAAATCAGACCAGATTGAAATATGGGTCTATAGAAGCAACAGGGAACACCCCAAATAGTAGTTACTTGGGTATATATGTAAGAATTTTTCTTCCTATCTAAATCTCCTTAAAAGACAATTGACTGCTTAAACGCAAATAATGATACATTGGGGGAGTTTATAACTTGTATAAATAAGATGAATGGTGGCATTAACACAAAGATCAGAAGGGGACACGTGGAATTATTATTAGTATAAGTTCTTATATTTTGTATAAAATGGTTTAATGTTGCTTGAAGGTAAACTAGAGTTGAAAATGAAACTACTAAAATAATAAATAGTTTATAAGCAAACAAAGGAGATAAAATGAAATCATAATAATTCAAAGTTAGTCTAAAAGAAGGTGGAAAAAGAGGGTAGATGACAGCAATAAGAAAGGAAAAATAAAAAATAAACGACAAGGTGTCAGACTTGAACAGAATCACACTAATAATCCCAGTAAACAAATCTTCGTGAATCTCATATGGTCCTTGGCTAAAAAGCAATCTTAAATGGAACTTGGTTAAAAAAAGAAGAATGTCCTATATATTTCGACTAGATCTTGCTGGTTGATTAAGGTTTTTAATGTGCTTAGAGCCTTGCTGACCAGCTTTTAGTGATGGCTGAGAATGGGGTGTTGATGTCTTCAATGGTAACTGTGGATTGGTCTATATGGATTAGACTGTTTCTATGTCCAACTCTTACCAGTTTTGACTCTCATTTTTTTTTTTTTTTTTTTTTTTTGGTGGTACTGGGGATGGAACCCTTCTACCTCTGGGCTACATTCCCAGACCTATTTTTTCTATTTTATTTGGAAACAGGGTCTCTTAAGCCAGCAAGGCTGGCTTTGAACCTGCACGGTCCTCCTGCCCGCTTCCTAAGTGTGGGGATTACAAGTGTGCGCCACCACACCTGGCTTGACTCACATATTTTGAGGCTCTGGTGTTTGGTAGGTCTGCATTTAGGACTGTGCTGTCTTCTTGAAGGGTTTCCTTTTTTATTATTATAAAACCATGTTTGTGTTTCCTGTGGGTAATGGGGCACTTTGGAATTTCATTCCTGGGCCTCCGAATGACTTGTTAATAGTGATCCTCATGCTCAGACCTTGACTTTGTTTTGCACATTACAGAATTGGAAGGCACAGTCCCTGCAGGCCTGGGACATCTGTCCTGGCTCAGCTCTCAAGTTGTGCCAGTTCTAATACGTGGAGATCCATTGTCTTCCTTTTTACTCAGCCTGAAAGAGCTATCTGGGTGTAGGAATAAAGATTCATGGGGTACGTGGACCTCATAGTCGTATACAGCTCCTGGATGTGTCCCTTGAAGGCAGAGAGAAGGGAAGGAGTGTGATTTAGTGGAAGTGTCTCTGGTCTGGTCCTCAAGTCCTCCAGGTCTTAAGGTCTGGCCTGCTTTCCTCTCTCTTTCTACCAGTGTTTATTTGTGAAGCTCTACTCTATTGCATAATCTCCCCAAGCTCCAATTTTCTTGTGTGTTAAAGGACTGAGCCCTGGCGATGACTTTTAAGGTCTCTTCCCTCCAACATGCTTTGAATCCCCAGGCTTATGGGTGGAGAAGAAAGATAATAGAAAAAACCTGTTTCCTGAAGCTGTGCCTCATTCCCAAACCTGATGGATTCTGCCAAACCCCAAACAGATTTTACCAGCTTCCTCCTCCCCTTGAGCTGTGTATATTTTTAGAGAAATATATCCCATGTGTTTTTTATTAATTTACACTTAACTTGACAAAATATTGTTTTCTCAGAGCTTTTTTTTGATACCTTGAAAACCTTGTATTTCTTTATAAGCTTTTTCTTTTTTAGCTCAAGGAGTTGGTTGTATTTGCCTTGGTGAACTCCTGAGATCCCTCATTTTGGGTGAGGGGGTGGGGAGACCTATGTTTAAACTCTCAGAGGTGCAAGGTTGGATGGGATCCACTCACCTTTTCCTGCTAGTTGTTCCTCACAAAGGGGTCTGATGCTTTTCCTAGACAAATGAGGCTTACTGCCTCTGAGGTGACCCTAACTCGGGCAGGAATGCTTAAGTCAGGCCTCAGCTGGCGGCAGATACCTGTGCTGCATTCAACATGCCATCTGGGTCAAGCTTCATCTTCTCTACAACCTGTCTCAGTGCCAGACGGTGGTCTCTATGATCTTGCCTGGCATTTCTGTTACTTGCAAGGATTAGGCTCTGCCCCAGTGCCCTGGCTGGGATACAGAGTGGCTTCTCCTGCTCATCTCCTGCTAATGGCCAGCTGCCTGTTATAATTGCCCAAGCAAGAATGTCCTTTGTGACATTAGACCTGGACCCTCAACATCAAAGCTCTTAGATTCCCTCCATGTGCTTGCTTCCCCTGGAGGCTCATGTGCCCCAGGAACACCAGGGAAAGTGGATTCTAGTTTTCTCTACATGACTGACCTCCAGCCACAATTCTTTGGGAAGATCTGACTCAGGGGAGAAGTTGGTACATTGAATCTATCTCTTCTGATTCTTCGGGTTCGTTTCTCTGGAACTTTAATTTGTGGCTTCTGTTTTTCAAAGCACATCAGCATACTCCCTCGATCTAATGACTCCGCTATGGTCTGGATGGTCCCCTTATTGCCATAGTGATGCTGTTGCAAGGTGGGATGTTTAAGGGGTAATTAGGGCTGGATGTGGTGGTGTACATTATAGTCCTAGTACTTGGGAGGCTGAGACAGGAGTAACCCTGGTTTGAGGAGAGCATCAGCAATGCAGTGAGACTCTCAGCAACCCAGCAAGATCTTGTTTCAAAAACAATAAATAGGGCTGAGATAGCTCAGAGGTAGAATGCCCCTGGGTTCTGGGTTCAATTCCTAATAACACACAAACACACACACACACACACACACACACACACAGAGTGATTTAGGTCAGGGCATGCTGTTATTGTAATAGTCAGTGGATTCCTACTAGAAACGAATGAGCCAGGTGTGGTGGCGCACACTTGTAATCCCCACGCTTGGGAGGCTGAGACAGGAGGATCGCACAGGTTCTAAACAAGCCTCAGTTATTTAGTGAGGCTCTCAGCAACTTGGTGAGACCCTGTTTCCAAATAAAATATGAAGAATGGGTCTGGGAGTATAGCCCGGAGGCAGAAAAGCCCCCGTGGGTTCTACCCCAGTACCACCAAAAGATTAATAATAATAATAAATAAATAAATAAAATTAAAACGAATGAGTTTGGCCCGGCCTTTCTCTCCCCGTTCCACCCCGGATTGCTTGCCTTTCTGTCGTGTTATAACTCAACACAAAGGCCTTTGCCAGATGCCAGTGCCATGTTCATGGACTTCATAGCCTCTGGAACCGTAAACCAATGGTACTTCTATTGTTTGTAAATTGCACGTTCTCTGGTGTTCTGTTATAGCAACACAGTGGACTGCAGCAGTCTCTAAGAGACTGACAGTAGTGAGTGGACTCTTTGGTCCCCTCTCCTATCCTAGTTAAAATCTCCTGGGCTAGCTGTAGATGTGGCTAGAGATAAGTGGAGGCTTCCATTTGAGCAGGGGTTCCCGCACTTTGGCATCTACCGGCATCCTCTAGAAGACTGGCCAAACTCAGCTTGCTGCGCCTTGCCCCAGAGTCTGATTCTGTAGGTCTAGGACAGGGTCTGGGAATTTGTGTTAATGTTGAGTTCCCAGATGCTATTGATGCTACTGGCCTGGGAGCTATGCTTTGAGATCTCTTGTATTTAAGGAAGGTGAGCAGCGAGTGGGAATAAGAGGAAGGCTTTGGGAGGAGGCTAAGGTTGCTGAGCTTAAGACACCCTGGAGCGTTGCCAGGGACAAACATGGAGCCTCATGTGTTACTGTCAAACTGGCTCCCTGGTCCTCCTGACCTTGCTTTTAGCCACAGAAGAAGAGAAGGATCCTACACTCACAGTGTCGCCTCCAACGCTAAGCCTTCTCTAAGGCAGCCCTTGAAGAGTCTCCTGAGTCAAGGAAGTGAGAAATGAGCAGGATTCTCTCCTCGGGGGAACTCAGCAAAAGAAACCCAAAGAACTAACTACAGGACAATGCTCAGCCACCTCTTCCATTGAATGCAAAATCCTCCTTTCACAGGAGGCCCTGGCAGGTTCCCCTCCTCTCCCTGTCTGGGGACCTGGCCTGGGCTGGTACCCTCAACAGAGGAGTCTGGCACAGGGGCTTTTCTCTGAAGGCAGCTGCAGCCTTGCTGCCAGTTAGAGGCCTGCATCTTGCACCTGGGCGGAAGACCGGCCATGCTAATAAAGAATTGCAACTTACATGAGAATGACAAGGCAGAATCGTGAAGAGACTGATAGGGTTTGCCCACAGCCAAATCCTTTCTGCCTGAGTACATTCGATTTGAATTCCTCTAGAAACACCAGCTCCACAGTGCTCGGGCAATATTGAAAAGGTCAGCTGAGGCGATGTCAGACACGGTCTGTGTTTGCTCTACAAGTGCTCCGGTGGCGATGCATAACAATATATTACAGTGGCCATGGGCCGCCGTGGCTCTCCGAAGGGCGCTCTCTATTTGTCTGGGAGCGACAGAGTCTTTCTTTTTCCCTTTCTTTCCCTCCATTTTCCCCTCTGCACCTCTTTAATATACGTCTTGTCTATAGTCAGCTAATAAGTTTTTCTTTTTCTTTTCTTTTTTTTTTTCTTTCCAAGACACAGCGAGGATAAACGTTTTGATCTGGTTTCCACACGCCGCCCTTCTCAGAGTGTTTGCACATTAAATATAAATCGCATCAACTCCAGGGGCTCAGACGCCTGCACACAGTGCTTACCTTGGAGAGAGCTCGGCATAATAGAAGCCTTGTGATCTTCTGCCCTGTTTTGCCTCAGGCAAAGATGTGTTGAGGGTCTGTTCTTCAGGCTTGAAAAAGGCCTATCTGTGATTCTTAGGGAAGTAAACAGTGGATTTGTAGTTAAGAGCCCGCCGTGCGCAGCGGGTTGAACTCTCTAGGAGCTGCTGCTGAGACAGAGTTGGGGAGCAAGGAGTTTATTAGGGATCCCCAGTGAAAAGAAGGGGGAAGGAAGCAGAACTGGGCTGAGGAAGAAGGGGAACAGGGGTAACCTCATTCAGCTGAATAAATGAGGCTGTTCATACCACTCACGGGGCTTCCCATGTCAGGCAGAGGTGTCCACTCTCATTCAGGATCAGGATGTGGGTTGGGTGTGGCCATGAGCACTTGACCTCTAGGCTCCTGCCTCATGTGTGCGCAGCTGGAGGCAGCATGTTGAGCATGCTCCCCACTGATGGGCAGCGGGCACGTTCTTGCTGGTGCACAACAGTGTCCACTACAGAGGGATTCACATGTTATGGTTCTGTTATGACCAGCATCTGTGTTGTGCTGAGTAAGACTCAGTCTTTCTGGTCTAACTTTCTTTTTCGGTCAGTGTTTAGAATTGGGCATGTTAAATTAAAACTCTTGAGACCCAGGACTTTCCAAAATGAAAGGGCTTATTGAACCATTACAGGTATCAGCCAGAATAGGACCAGATTCTGGGACATATTCCAAAACTACCATCAGCAAGGCCAGATAGCAGTTGGAAAAATGTCTGCAGGGCCTAAGAGCCATGAGCATGTTTATAATGGAATTTTAAGGAAGAAAGGCATACATTGTTTACATTGACTCTAGGTTGGTTATAGATAAAAGTGGTGGGATAATACAAAGAGGGAAAGGTTTGGGACAGGAAGATTAATAGTCTGGGAAGTTCATTCCTAACCTGGGCCTGGTGATGACTTGGTGGTCAACTGCCTAGAGTTTTGATTTGAGGTTTTAACATTCATTCAGGAATGTGGAGATGTCTTTTGTTGGTTTCAGCCTGCAGCTCTTAACTGATTAACTTCTGTTATCTTTTCTACTCTTCTATTCTCTAGCCCTCATAATTAAATTAGGACAGTCTTTCTCTTATCAGGCAAAATGTCTGTGACATAAATATATATATATATATATATATATATATAGTCTTCATCCTGGTTCCTGGCACAGAGCTAGTAAAATCCTTGGAGCTTCAGAAGTGATAGAGTGATAGGAGTGTCTTTTGTTATACCCTTTTGACCACCTGTGGGTTTTTGCTGATGAAGTCACTCCTGGAAGGATGTGGAGCTGGTTGCCATAGAAACTAACCACTTGACTAAGGGTTGGAACTTTCATTCCTACCCCTCAGCCTCCAGAGCCAGGAGAGGACTCAGTCACCAATGGCCAAAGGCTACATCAGTTCTGCCTATAAAATGGAGCCTCCATATAACCCTAAGTAATGAGGTTAAGAGAGTTTCTGGGTTGGTGAATGGATCCACCTTCCAGGAAGGTGGCCCACCCCAAACTCCACAGGGGCAGAGCCACCCCTGTGGTCTGACCTCTCCTTGCCTTCACCCTGTATGTCTTTTCATCTGACTATTCATATCCTTTGTAATAAACCATTACAGGTACATAAAGCTTTCCTGAGTTCTGTGAGCTATTAAAAAAATAACAAAATAACAAAAAAAGAAATTCAAAATAGTAAGAGAATAATACATATACTGATTTGTTTGACAGCACACCGACTACTCTTGCTTAAAGAAACACTTCAACTTTGGTTTTGGAAAGATAATCAAAGAGAACATTAGCGATATATTTAACATTTGAAAGGTCTATTGCATATAATTCATTGTATTTATTTTGATCTTGATCATTTTGGTTATATAAAATAAAACTAATATTTATCAGTGTTTTTCCTTCATTTAGCCTTTTAGTTAAAATAAGCAGGTGTAAATGTGTTTGTTGTATGTGTTTCAAATTCCCATGTATAGAATTGTAAACTTAATGTGGCTCAATATTAATATTTTTAATTTAATTGAGTACAAAAAGCAACCATATTTCTATAGAAATTGTTTAAATATTTGTGACTTTCCAGAGTAATATACTTAATTTTTGATACTTAAAAAAAATTACTGAGTTCAAGGGACCTCCTGGATTTTAGTCAGGACAATGTGAAGGAGTAGAGTTTGAGAGACTAGCGATTGGCATTTGAAGGGTGTGCATGTGAGGGGTGGTCTTGTGGGACTGAACCTTCAACTCGGGGTCTCACAATGACTTCAGGTAGCAGAGAGTTGAACTGAATGATAGGACAGCCATTAGCACCTATAGGATGTTATTGTGGGAAACTCCCACTACTTTGGTTTCAGAAGTGTCATGAAGAGAAGAACCATTTTTGCATGCATGAATATCTGCGTTTGTTCCTTCTTTACTTTATGAAATGATACAAAAACCAAGGGGCAGGTGGAGTAGGTGATTCTCGTATGATTTGATTCTCTAGATGTGTTCCTATGGGCATGGAGAGGGGTGTTAAGCCTCTGTTATAGTCTCCATCTTAGCCAGCTCCCACCCCTCCCTCCAGGGCCTCAGCGTCTCACCCTGACTGTACCTGTCCTCACTGCAATGGAAGTGGATAGCATGGGGTAATAAGCAGAGCCCAGGGCCCAGAAAGATTCAGTGGGAGTCAGGTGAGGTTTGGGTGGGGAGGAATGCTGAGCAGGTGTTTATGAGAAGTTGCAGCAGCCCACAGAAGCAGAGAGCATGTGGGAACTTACCTCTTTGGGGGCTGTTTGCAATTTCTATAATTATTTCCTTTCTCATGTCAAAATATATTTATATTTGAAATTATGAACTTATCTCAATCATTAAAGAAGGAATTAGGGGGTCTATATTTGGGATAAAGGAGAGAGGAGAGAGTCAGTGTTTTTATTTCCCATGGAGACTGGAGAAGAAAAACTAAGGGAATGCAATTCTGGAGTTGATATTCTAGAGAAAGGAGGATCCTGTGAAGGGTCTGGAGGAATTCCCAGTATAGAAGAGAGTGGAATGCAACTCAGGACCAGGGGGTCCTTGACTTACAGGATGAAAAGAATTTCAGCACGTGCCAGTTAGAGACTTAGAGACTGATTCAGGAAAGTGAGAAATATACATTCAAGGGGGAATATGAGCCTTGCCTGGTGGTGCATGCCCGTGATCCCAGTACTTGGGAGGCTGAGACAGAAAGGGGTGTCCTCAAGATTATCCTCAGCAACTTAGCAAGATCCTGTTTGAAAATTGAAAATAAAAGAGTTGGGGGTGTAGCTCAGAGGTAGAATGCCTCTGAGTTCAAACCCCAGTACCCAACCAACCAATCAACAAACCAACCAACCAGAGAGAATGTGGGCCATCTTATGAGTGAAAGAGGCATTTTGGGGGCTCTCGGTTCTTCTTTTAAAGGAGACTTGGTGAAGAGTGGGCGTGGGAAGGTGCTTGAGGATGACGTCAGTCTCTGATCAAAGCCAGTGTATGGTGATCTGGGCCTTAACGGATCCTCTGACTGATTGCACTCTCTACCATCTGATCAATAGCTAAGCAGGAGAGTCCTGTGAATTGTAGGTTTCTCAGGATATTGTATCTGTTTTATTAACAGTGACCAGGATACTGATTGCTTTTTCCTGGTTAACTTTAAGATTTACAGATTTCCTGGGAATCTGGTAGAGACAGGTCTGGGAGAGAGATCTGGTTTGGGGAGTAAAGGTCCAAGGACCTTTAACACCAGGCTTTTATATTAAAGTTATATTTTACTTCACTTTCCTTTTGGTCTCGTATTTCTTTTACTTCTTCTATCCTACCTCCAAGGGATCACATCGATTTGGCCTCAGAGCACACAACAAGCTTCTTCATCTGCTTGTGACCACTTCTGCCGGATCCCCTGCGCCTCTGTGCGCTGCCCTTGCCACCTTTGCAGGAGTGAGCTCTACCTTCCAGGGTCTTGGGGATGGTAGGGCAGCTGCAGGGAGACAGAGTGGACTTGGACCAATGAAGACCTTGTATGAATTCCATATCTGCTGCTCCTTAGCTATGTAACCCTGAGCTCCTTCTTTACTGAGTAGAAAAGGACATAAACATTATAGGAAGCCATTGTTTTAGGTTAGCTTCCTGCAATGGACTTAACAGACCAGACTCAAAATCAAGATGGAGTCAATCATACTAAAGCCCCAGGTCCCAAAACAGAAAATAAGTTATTATCTGAACATCAGAGAAATTAGGAGAATAAGAAGTAACAGCCAAATTCCCCAAACAGACCAATGTCAACCAACATGATAATAAAGTTCCTTCTTCCCTACTCTTCACACAAAAAAGGTAACTAGAAGTGACCTATTTTAAACAATCAGCTATTTTCCTATTTTTCTGCCTCCTGGTTGGTCCCCACCTGAAAACATAGCTTTGAAAATAGCCCAGTTGCTTTTTGTTCTATGTTTCTGCTTTTATTTTTTCAGTCTTTTACTGTTTATAAAACCCACTTCTTATGCAACCCACTTCTATTTTGTGGAATGAAGTGATGCCTAATTCTAGACTTAAAAATAAGATCCTTAAATTGTTGTGAATTTTGTCCTTTGACAACCTGCATAACCCAGGCTCCCCTCCTATTCCTCACACACCACCATACGACTTCTCCTACTATGACTCACTCCTCCCCTCCAGACCTTGCAGTGGGACGCAAAACACCCAGGGTGAGAGTTAAAGCCATACAATGAGCTCAAAGCCCTGACCCTTCTGATGACCCTGCCCTGTTCCC
Source organism: Muscardinus avellanarius (assembly GCF_963383645.1). NCBI lineage: Eukaryota > Metazoa > Chordata > Mammalia > Rodentia > Gliridae > Muscardinus > Muscardinus avellanarius. Next base: position 84,514,552 of record NC_137796.1, on the reverse strand, counting down.
ACAAATCTGGTCTCCTTGCTGTGTGGAGAGTGCCTTGGACTTGCGTCTGCTATGGGTCTTTGTGTCAAGTCCTCCAACCTGAGACCCTTGTCCCTGTGGCGGCATAACGTGCTCTCTGACTAGCATCACAGGGGTCCTCAAATGTTAACGTGACTTTTCCTGTGATCTGTCTCTGCCCATGACATTTAATTATGCCCTCTACTTCCTATGCCCTCCCCAGTGTTGCTCACTAGCCTTTATCGCTCTTTAGCATGCTACCTATTTTACGAGCTTACCTTTTTGTATCTCACTCCAGGAAAGAAGAGATTTTTATCTACTTTGTTTACCACTGTATTACTTGATACTCAGGATATTTTCCTGGCATGTGATCTATTTTGGTGAATATTTGTAGGATGAATGAAAAATGTTACTCTCTTCACCTTATGATTCTGTTTCCATATCATCTTGTCAAACTTGTGTTTTTAGGTTGTATCATACAGACTTGTCCTGATGTGGTTGTGTGCTCCTTAATGACAGAGCCAGCATTTGTCCCCTTTGAGGCTTCCCATTGGATCCCAGGGCCTAGAGCCTTAAAAAAAGTTTGATACCTTAAAAGGTGTAGACCTTTGGTGAAGCAAAGGTCTGTCTTCTGTGTTTCACCCCTGGAGAATTCAATCCAACTCACCAAGTATCCATCAAGTCATTTTGATGGGCCAGACACTGGCCAGGGAGTTAAGAGTCAGTAAGACAAAGTTCTTTCTTGAGTATCCTAGAGAAGAAACAGATTATTGTAATGAAAAGAAGGTCAATGCCCTAGTAGAGGTAGGTTGGGGTGGTGCACAGTACAAATCACATGAAAACTACATGTACCTTGTTCTGCAATGATGGGGAAGTTCCTTAGAGGCTGCCAGGCCTGGCCTAGTCTTAAAGTTCTACTACTTCAAACAGAAGGTGGAAAAGAAGAAGTCAGAGACATGCATTGTGTAGGAGGAAAAACCCAGAGCAGATGTGTGGAGGCATGAAGTGCTGATGCAGACACGCAGTGCTTCTTGGGTTCTGTGGAAATTGACACCTGAGATGAGCACTGAGGAGGATGAGGCTGGAGAGAGGCAGGTCAGGACCAGGTGGGCCAGGTCTTGGTGGATCTTTCATGTTCACGAGTTTAAACTTTATTATGAATAAGTCAGAGAGCCACTGAAAGAAATTATCTTGCTCAACATTCTCACCAATGACTTACCACGCAACTTAGAAGGAGGAAGACTGATTTGTTTGCAAGTTTTTTGAGATTCTGGTTTCAGTCCATGTGAGGCCAGAGTCTGAAGCTCAGGGCATGGTGGCTGAGAGAGGGAGAGCACAATGTTCTGCTCTCACACAATGGAGGCCAGAAGGAGAGAGAGAGAGAGAGAGAGAGAGAGAGAGAGAGAGAGAGAGAGAGAGAGAGAAGACACAACCCCAATAACCAGAAAGAGTCCCTCTAGGCCCCACCTCTTACCTTTCCCCACCTCTCAATAGCACCAAGCTGGGGATTAAGCCTGTACCACATGGATCTTTCAGGGACACTGCAGGTTCAAACTACAGCAGTCCTCAAAAATAGAAAACCAACCCATTCTTGTCCCATCTCAGTTCCCCAACCTATTTCAATCTTTCTGTGCAGTGACATCTGCAGAGACACACCAGGGGCAGAGTTAGTCTAATTTGGCAGAGTATGATTCAGAGCTTAGAACAGGAGGAAAAGAGGTGCTTCAAACAGGATGGCCACTCAGCTGGCTGGTGGAACTAATTTGATGTTAGGATGTAAGTGGTCATAAGACGCCAAAAATAACCACTCATGTCAGCCCTTTCCACTCGAAAGCTTTCCTGGGCGCGGGAGGTCAGCAGAGTCAGCCCTCCTCCCCTTTCAGTCTCACCGACTTCTCAGCGGTGGATGTGAGTGATGAGCTCCTCTCACGAAGTCACGGCGTATACCTGATTACAAGAACTTCAGGCCTGGTATTCAATTTGTCAACCCAGATGATGCAGTCCCTGAACTTGTTTAGAAAACATTCTATGAAGATTAAATTACACTCTTGCCATCTTCTCCCCAGTCTCCAGGGGGAAAGGAAACCAACCTCGTTGAGTGGTCTTTGTGCGCTCATTTTTTTGGTTGTGTGGCGTGGATGCCGAAATGGGCTCCAGCTGGGAGCTGCCTTCATTCAATGAGGATTTATTGTTTATTTCACTTTATTCTTCGCTGTCGCCGTTATTGTATGGTAAACATTCTTCTCCCAGCCTTGCTCTGAGTTGGAGGGGGGACACGCCATTCAAGTTGCAGAGTCACACCTGCTTTCTATTAGTTGTTGTCCATTATTTTAATTCTCCGCCTATTGTGTGTGTTCTGAAAGTGTAAGTAAATCAGTGTCTTCATTCAGAGAGGAGACCCCGAGTAGCATTTCAGGAATGAGATCTGTATTATCCGCATCCACTGTAATGAAGACTCCCAATGAATAACTCTTGATTATCAGGTGCACACATCCTAGGAATCCGAGAAGTAGAATAATTAGGCTCAACGCGAAGGTTTCCAAACTGCAGATTTCACAGAGCCACCGTGCGAAGTGATTGGAGAGATGAATGAGGATGCTTCAAGTGTGCTCTCGGGAGGGTGAATGTGAATGATGCGTTTCATGGGAAAGAATTAGGCAACCTCCTTTTGACAGAAAAAGAGCAGAGGAAGGAAGAGAATTTTCCACAAGGGGTCAAGAAACCCTGCTTCCTGGCTCACCCTGCCAGTTACCCGCAGGATGGGGTGAGCCATGGCCCCTTAAGAACCCTCTCCCTGTTTCTTTTTCTGTAAATAGGAAAGGGTTTCTTTGGCCCATTGTGGATAAAAGAAAATATCTGCAGAAATGTCCAGCCATGGAAGAGAATAACAGGATGGGAGCGGTCACACGTATGTCTATATTGGCACAATGTTCATTGTGTTGAATTAGGTCTCTGAAGGTATTTGAACTAAGCCACACCTGACAAACAACTAGTTTTGTTTTTTTTCTTTAAAAGAGAAAAAGAGGTAGAGTCCATTGAAGGGCATAATATGCAGTCCTGGAGTTATTTTCAGCTGGCTTCTCATCTGAACCACAAAAACTGAATTGAGTGACTGTTTTTCTCAATTCTTCCAAGAGAAGAACATAGTTGTACCTTTCTAGATGATAAGAGAATTGAGTTTGTTGCATATAATGACTGTCTTAGGGCATTAGGGATGAATTATCTTCTGGAATTTACAGTAGAAGTCCTTGTTCTTCAGCTAACATTCCGAATGGATCTTGAATCTTGAATTTCTTTCTTTTTCTCTTCTTCTTCTTCTTCTTCTTCTTCTTCTTCTTCTTCTTCTTCTTCTTCTTCTTCTTCTTCTTCTTCTTCTTCTTCTTCTTCTTCTTCTTCTTCTTTTTTGTGGTACTGGGGTTCCTGGAAACCCTTCTACCTCCGGGATACACTCCCAGACCTACTTATGCTTTTATTTGGAAACAGGGTCTCTTAAGCCAGGGAGGCTGGCTTTGAACCTGCATTATCCTCCTGTCTCCGCCTCCCAAGCAGGGGGATTACAAGCGTGCGCCACCATGCCCGGCTCTCTTTCTTTTTTTTTTTTGGCACTGGGGATTGAACCCAGGGGCATTCTACCTCCGAGCTAAACCCCCAGCATGGCTTTTTATTTCTTATTTAGAAACAGAATCTCACTAAATTGTGGAGGGCCTCACTAAATTGTCGAGGCTGGCTTCGAACCTGCGATCCTCCTGTCTCAGCCTTCCAAGTACTGGAATTACATATCTGCTTTGTCCTGAGTTTCATAAGGTTGTTGGGCATATGGGCCAGAGCTTCTCAACCTCTTTTGGGTCAAGGCATACTTGGGAAGGAGTGATGTTGTATGGCAGACTGCATGCTGGTCTGGTGATCTTTATCTTAACTCTTAACATAGCAATAACCCTTCCTCAGCGTGCTAGACCCACAGGTACACAGGCCAGGCATTTCTGTTAGACTGAAAGTGGGTGCAGCAGAAGACCCCAAAAGAGGAAGTTCAGATTTTACTTGAAAATATGAATGAAATCTTCAGGAAAGACACGTCTGTTCTATGTAGTATACTATTCTCTTATCGCCCCCCCCTCTATCTCTATCTCTATCTCTCTCACTGGGGATTGAAATCTAACCCAGGGGCATTCTACCTCTGAGCTACACCCCCAGCCCTATTCTATATATTATATTGAAACAGAGTCTTACTACCTTGCGGAGGGCCTTGCTAGGTTGTGAGCCTGTGCTCCTCCTGTCTCAGCCTCCCGAGTGCTGTGCCACCACGCCCAGCTATCCGGGGTATCTGTATGGTTTGCTTTGGAACTCGGGTTTGTCCCTGCCTGCATGTAAATTGTTCCCCAAAGACCAGATAAATGTGTAGCACTTGGGTTTTGTCCTGCTGTCTTTACACAAGCGGCTAGAATATCTGCTCTTGGGGCCTGTCTGCATTAGTATTTCTTTCTCCAGAGAATGTGGTCCTGTGCTCTGAACCTACTGTTCATACTTTGCTCATGTGCATGCACTGGGAAAAAAAAAATCACAGATCCAAGGCATTCTCTTGCTCATGGGGGGTGGGTGGGTGGTTGGGTTATTTTATTAAACCCAAGGCCTAGAATTCCCAAGTATGTGGTGTCATTGATTTTCACTGTTAATCTAAATGTTGTAGGGAAGGGTTTTTTATTTTTCTTTTTGGTGCTAGAAATTGAGCCCTGGGGCATTCTACCCCTGAGCTACCCCACTATCCCCATTTTATTTAATTTTAATTTTATTTATTTATTTATTTGGTGGTACTGGGGTTCCTGGAAGCCCTTCTATCTCCGGGCTACACTTCCAGATCTATTTTTTAAATATATTTTTTATGTGGAAACAGAGTCTCTTAAACCAGTGTGGCTGGCTTCGAACCTGCGCGATCCTCCTGTCTCCGCCTCCCAAGCAAGGGGATTACAAGCGTGCGCCACCATGCCCGTCCCCATTTTATTTTTATTTTGTAACAGAGTCTTGCTAAATTCTGAGACTGGCCTTGAACTTGCAATCCTCCTGTCGCAATCTCCCAAGTACTGGGGGGAGGGGATTCTTATTCATTCCTTGTGATGGTTAATCTGGATGGTCAATTTGACTAGATCATAAAACACCTAAGATTATGCAACTCTGGGTGTGTTGATGAGATGACTGGCTTATGGAATGGCAGATTGCACAGGAGGTCCTTGCCCAGGATGTGGCCAGCATTGTTATGAGAGGTACAGGACCTGGATAAAAAGGAGAAAGATGTGTGATGCATGCTTGGTTCTTCCTGAGAAGAGTGTGTCTGGTCATCTGGAATATCAGCCTTCTGCTCCCTGAACTGGACCTTTACCATAGTTCCTCCAGAGAGGTTCTTGGTCTTTCCATCTTGGACTGGGTTGCACCATTGGTGGCTCGTATCAGAAGCCTCCTGCTCTTGGACCGCTCGACCAGCTGCCGGCTCCTCCAGCTCTCCAGGTGCAGGCGGCCACTGGGACAATGCTTTGGACAGTAGGCTGACTTGATGAATCCCCTTTTACTATATACACATCCTGTGAGTTCCATTACTCTAGTGAACCCTGACTAACACAACCTTCTTATCTGTAGCCATGTTAAGCATGATTTCTTGACTCATTAAATTCTTTATATTTTAAGGAGAAGATGCTACTTTAAGTTAGTGTTGGAGTCAGGACTAGAATCCGGATTTTCTGATGTCTAGTATTTGGGCTCCTTACACTAGACCACATCACTGCTTCAGAAGACGGCTTCAAAATTATGTTTGGGGCATTCCTACCATGGAGTAGGATCGTGAACATGAACATCATTAAGGATGTGTGTGTGTGTGTGTGTGTGTGTGTGTGTGTGTGTGTATGTGTGTGTGTGTGTTGTATGAGTGCGTGTGTATGTGTGTGTGTGTGTAAGGTCATTGTGACTGATTCTACGGAGTGAGCACTGGACAGTGAAAAAAACAAGAAATCCTGATTATTTTCACCTCACAAATCCTCTCTGCAGTTTATACTGTAGCTGACTGAATCCCCATTCACAATAATCCAATCCTCCGTGGATTAGATGAAACATCATGGCCTTTGACTTTTAACTTGCAGCAGCTCCCATTAGAAATCACATGTGCAAAGCCAGGCGTGGTGGCGCATGCTTGTCATCTCGGTACTTGGGAGGCTGAGACAGGAGGATCTCACAGGTTTGAAGCCAGCCTCAGCCTACTTAGGCTCTCAGCAACTTAGTGAGACCCTGTTTCCAAATAAAATATAAAAGAGGTCTGATAGTGTAACCTGGAGGTAGAAGTTCTCCTAGATTTCATCCCCAGCACCACACACACAAAAAAAAAAAAAGAAAAAAAGAAATCACATGTGCAAAAAGTACAAAAGTGGCAGGTTTCTGCTTCTACCCTTCAGCTATGCTGACATGCACTGAAAGGGCTCCCTCCAGCGTGCATCCCAGAAAGAATGCACTAAGAAGATCTGAACCAAATCTGGTGTCTGGAACGAAGTCAATCTGGTTGAGTCCAGCCTAAACCAGTGAATCCATTATCAACCTACAGAACCTTATGCAAGAATATTTATTGTAAGCCACTGACTTTTGGGATGGTTTGTTACACAGCATTATTGCAACAGTAGCTGATTATTACAAACATGGTACTAAAATTGGTGGTTGCTATGGCTTTAATTGTAGAGGAGAACATAGGTTCAACACTACAACATATTGGCACAGGCAGTAACTTTCTCAACAAAACCTCCAAAGCTCAGGAAATTAAAGCAAGAATAAACAAGTGGGATAACATCAAACTAAAAAGTTTCTTCTCATCAAAGGAAACTATCAATAACCTAAAGAGGAAGCCTACAGAATGGGAAAGGATCTTTACCAGCCACCATTCTGATAGGGGGCTAATATCCAAAGTATACAAAGAGCTCAAAAGACTCTACACTAGCAAAACAAACAACCCAATCAAGAAATGGGCAAATGAACTAAATAGACACTTCACAAAAGAAGAGATACAAAGGGCTAATAGATACATGAAAAGATGTTCTTCATCACTGGCCATCAGGGAGATGCAAATCAAAACTACACTGAGATTCCATCTAACCCCAGTCAGAGTAGCAAGCATAAAGAAATCAAACAACAACAAATGCTGGCGAGGATGTGGGGAAAGAGGAACTCTTTTACACTGTTGGTGGGAGTGCAAACTAGTTCAGCCACTATGGAGATCTGTGTGGAGATTCCTAAGAAAGGTGGGAATAGATCAACAATATGATCCAGCTATACCACTCCTGGGTATCTTTCCAAAGGGGTTAAATTCAGAGAAATACAGCAACATATGCATACCTATGTTCATAGCAGCACAATTTGTAATAGTCAAAATATGGAACCAACCCAGATCTCCATCAACAGATGAATGGAATGAATAGCAAAACTTTGGGAAATACACACAATGGAATTCTATTCAGCCATAAAGAAGAACAAAATTATATCATTTGCAAGAAGATGGAAAGCCCTGGAGAGCATCATGTTAAGTGAGATCAGCCAAGCACAGAAGGAGAAGATACACATGTTTCCTCTAATATGCCCAAACTAGAAAACACAAAGGATACCAGTAGGACCCCAGATATTAGAGGGGAAATACTAGCTAAGTTTTAATGGAAAGATAGGAGAGGAGAAAGGCCGATCTTGATTAATGAGGGTCTACACCTGAACATGTGTAAAATTATGAATAAGACATGGTTAACCTGGACAACCATTGGTGGGAGGGGGGAAGAGAAAACGGGGGCGGAGGGGGAGAGGGCACCAAATATAGTGTAAATGTATACTATTTATGTTCAATAAAAAAATTGTTAAAAAAACCCCACAAATTTTCTTTTTCTTTTTCTTTTCTTTTTTTGGTACTGGATATATCCAGGGGCATACTACCTCAAAGTTATACTTTAGCTCTTTTAAAAAAAAGAATTGAATTTCCTTTTCTTTTCTTTCTTTCTTTCTTTTTTTAAGAAACAGGATTTTGCTAAATTGCTGAAGGTCTTGCTAAGCTGCTGAGGCTGGTCTCAAATTTGCAATCCTCCTGTCTTAGCCTCCTAATTACTGAGTTTACAGGCATGTACCATCACACTTGGCTATAATTTTGAATTTTTCAGTGTAGACTAAATTTTTTTTGTTATATAACTTGAGGAAGAAAGACTGGTGCCTCTCACGGTTACAGCACAATAATGGATCTTTGATTTTCTATGTAAGAATTTTCGTTGTAACTGGGGGAAGAGCATGAGGGCATTGCAAGAAACCTTCCCAGATTGGCCTTTGTGTAACAGGATTCTTTGGGGGACAAAGGAAAAAAGTTTATGTGTGGAAAGGGTGATACGTTGTCCTCTGTTTGAACACAGAGATAATGTTGGTGAGTGTGGTAAAGAAGTGCTTTTCACCATGTGCGGGATGCAGGCCCTGGCAGCTTTAGGCTGAAAGAGGTTTGTTCAGATTTCTGGGTCAGAAACCCTCTAACTTTTTCTTCTGGTACTTACATCACTTATTCATTCCTCTAATTCCAGTTGTAAAGATAATTGCCTCCCATTCTCAAAATCACCCTCTAGACAGCAACATTCACTTCTAGTTCCTGTCCAATTTCTCTCCTCCTTCTTATGGTCAAATTTCTGGAATCAGCTGTCTGGACCCACTTCCTTCACTTCTTCATCTTTCATTCACTTTCAGCCCATTATTGTCAGGCTTCACTCTCCCTTTATCTCCATCGTTGATACTGGTCCTTAAAAGACTATTGATCACCCATAATTCCCAATGGCTTGCTGAAAAAAAATTTCCAGTGATTCTTAGCTAATTTGGGGGAATTGTAGGGGTGGTTCAGAAACATCTTTGAATTTCTGATGAACACTTTGGATCCTTTCTCCATAAAACATACCTACTCATAAACAACAAAATTGAATATTTAATTAATATTAAATTCTTAATCTCATGATTAAGAATCTCTTGGTTCTATGAGCCTAACTCTTCCTATGTTTGTTCTTCTCCTTTATGGGCACCTTCCTATGCTCATCTATTAAATATGACTCCCTACTCCTACCCCAGGCATCAGGCCATTTTCATCTTCATTTTTTTCCTTCTATAAACTCTTTCTGTGTGACTCCATCCACCCCTAAATCTGATATGCTGAGGACCTCAAATATAGCTGTAAGTCCTTAAAGGGTAGTACCTTGCCTCAGTGGTGTCTCTTCATCCTGTATGTAAAATCTTCTGTCATCTGGGGCATGTTAGTCAGCATTCTCTTACTATAACATAATACTTGAGATAATAAAAAGAACAAAGGTTTATTTTCTAGGTTTCAGTCCATAGTCAGTTGGCCCTACTGCCTTGGATCGCTGGTAAGGCAGTAATAGTATATCATGGCAGGAGTGTGTGGCAGAGGAACCCCAATCATACTTCTGAAATGGCAGTTAAATAGTTAAGTAAAAATTGCTGAAGAAAATGACTAAAAGACCTGACCTAAGGGCTATTTTCGATCCCCTTGCCCAGAGACTAAAAACAAGATGTCCTTGGTGGTCTGGTGGTCTCTCCATGACCAGGTCAGGATGATATTCTGTGGGCTAGCAGTTGTGGTAATATTCTGGAAAGTTAAGAAAGTATATAAAAATATAGATCCCACCTTTGAGACAGTTGCCCGGAAACAGAGTAACTAATCCCCCATGAACAGCTAATACTATAGATCTTCTAAGCCAATCATGGTAAAGATCATGAGAACTGTCCAATCAATAGAGGCTCTTTGTCTAAAAGGGTATAAAAATAAAAACCAAAATGTGCTCGGGGTCCCTGAACCGCTGTGTTGGTTTATGTTGGGCACCCAAGCTTAAGCTTGAATAAAGGCTCTTTGCTTTTTACATATGGATCGGCTCCTTGGTGGTCTCTCCAGGACAAAGGAACTGGGCACAACACTTCATGGCTCAGAAATAAAAGAGGAAGAGGAAGAGATCAGAATCCCACAATCCTCTTCAAGGGCATGCCCCCAGGGGCTGGAAGACCTCCCACGAGGCCCTCTTAAAGGTTCTACCACCTCCCTGTGAAACTGTAGGTTGAAGATCAAGTCTTCAACACCTCAACCTTTGGGGGACACCTTAGATCCACACTAGAGCATGGGACTGCCTACTTCTTGGCCTCTTCCATTCCTCTTTCTGAACTGTTCTCAGTCAAAACTAAATTCTAAACTGTGACCCACTATCATTCGGGGTGGGGGGCTCCATTCTTATTATTACCCCTTCCCTTTTACTTCCCAGACTAATCTTCATTCCTTGATGAAGGGTTCAGATAATTGCTCCTGATCTCTTTGAGGAGGAAACCTAAGCATCACCTCTGGGCTGGGGAAGGCCCTTCTGTGTTCTCAGGAGTCCTGTGCACATCTCTCAGCATGCCTTCATAATGGGCTGAGGGCTGAACAGGCGGTGAAGCAGTAAGTGGAATCAGCTGCAGAGACTCCTGTTCCTAGGAGGCAGATGTAATATATCTGCTTCCCTATATGTAATATATCGAGGCAGGGGACTCCTCGAGGAAGGCAACCTGTGCTTCCTTCACCTCAGTAGCACAGGAAGTGAGAGTCATGGATAGACCAAATCTGCTGCCAGAGCAAACCTTGGGGGTGCCAGCCCTCCCTCTGGATTTTTCATTTGCAGGAACCGCCACACATCCCCTTTCCTTCTGAGCAGTGTTTTGTGTGAACTGCAGTTGCAGACATCCCAGCTGATAAGGTATTTTAGCACCATTCTCCTGTAATCTGACCCCAGGGACTGCCTCCCCTTGATTTGACTTGACTTCATTTATCCCCACAAAGAGAACTTATTATGGTTTTGCTAGGTTGATAGCTACAAAGGTCACCTTCCATCGCTGAAAGCCCAGGTTTCACAGATATGGCTTTTACTCGCAGGCAATACTACCTCTGCATTACCCACTTTCCTGATTTTGGGGAGGAAATTTAAGCAAGACACTGAAGAAGACAATCCTTTAGAGGAAAGCTGTATACTCATCACTTAAAGAACAGCATAGGCATAAATGGGGGCAATAAAAAGTGCTGGATACTTGTAATCCCTGCGCTTGTGAGGCTGAGACAGGAGGATCGCACAGGTTCGAAGCCAGCCTCAGTTGCTTAGTGAGGCTCTCAGCAACTTAGTGAGACCCTGTTCCCAAATAAAGTATAAAATAGGTCTGAGAGTATAGCCCGGAGGTAGGAAAACCCCTGGGTTCCACCCCTAGTACCACAAAAAAATGTCTTGGATATTTAAATGAACAACTGTTTAGAAAGAAAGAGACTAATATAGCAGGGCATTTGGGAAGTGAAGGGCTGTACCCAGCCAGGAGCAGTTTAGGGAAGAGAAAGAGACCAGAAATACATCCCCAGCCCAATGTCCCACTAACCTGGCTGAGCTAACTTTGAGGATGCTCTATTCCCTGCTGGGCTTCTTTTCTTCTTCTGTGAAATGAAGGAAGAGAAGCAGATGCTCTCCCAGGTCCTTTCTGGCTCTAAACATCCATGATGTATGGTGGTTTGAATTCAATTGATTATTTTCCAGGCTCTCTCGTGTGTGCCAGCGCAGCCCCAGCCCTCTCTCTGCTGTCTTTCTGGCAGTGATAAGTTGCAAAGTCATATAGAAGGGAGTTTTCTGTCTTCAATTTGGGAGACATATCTAGCTCTATTACTTGGGGTAACTCAATTCAATTCACATTTGATTCAATGTTGACTGAATAGTTACTTCAGCCAAATTACCAAGGAGTCCCCTGGTTTCCCCTTGTGAACCTGGGGAAGCCTGATGATTTTTCTATTCTTTCTCCTTCAATCACCAAACATGTATGGATTGTCTGCTGGAGCCTAGATATTGAGCATTAAAGAGAACTCAAATGGGAATTCTGTCTTTTGAGAGAAGAGCAAATAGCATATTAAATGATAAATGAGGCTCAGCTGTCAGTCTATTTTGAGTTAGAATCCTAGGTATTTTATCTGCTAACTAGGTGGCCTGGGTGAAATATAATTCCATGCAATTAAGTTTGGTTTCTTAGTTGGCAAAAAGTAAGGGTAATAGTAGTACTGCTGGCTCTGTGTATCTGCAGAGTCGGCACTTTGAGTTCAACAAAAATATTTGGGGAAAAAACCCATCTATATTAAACAGGTCAACGCCTTTATCCCAAATGTCATTATTCCCTAAAGAATATAGTATAACAATGATTCACATTGCATTAGGTATAGCACATAATCTAGAGATTTTTAAAGTATGCAGGAGAATGTGCATGGGTTATATGAAAATACAACACTATTTTATATCAGGGACTGGAGCATCCTTGGATTTTGATACCCACAGGGGGACCGAGAAATTTCTTTGGTTCACAATTCTGCTGGCTGGAAGGTCCAAAGAGCATGGTGCCGGCACTCTGGTGAGTGCTGCGTCCCAACATGGCAGAGAAGTAGAAGGGAACTGGTGGCAGATGGAGGGGCGTATGTGCAAAATGAGGAAGTGGGAAGGTGAGAGGCACTCCTGTTAGACAAACATGGATCCCTCTGAAAGAGACCCCCACTTGACGGTCCCCACTGCCTCTCCACTGGGGACTGGGCTTCCAGCTCACGGGATGTAGGGAGAAAACCACATCCAAACCGTAGAGACAGAGGGTGTATAGGAAGCTACGTATGCAGACCCTTTGAGCAGGGAGGTGATATTTGAGGACAGCATATGAAGATTTGGGGTAATTTCAGGACAAAGAAGCTCAAAGTTGGGGAATCAGGAGCTAGAGACAGGCTTTAGCTTATATAATTTGTTCTAAGAAGCCCAAGGCTGCTGGATCTGGATATTTGAGAGTGTATAGACCCAAATAGAATATTGGAGGACTCCAACACTTAATGTCAGGAAGAAAGAAAGAGACCAGATCCCTAGGGATCCTCTGAAGGCAGCTAGAATCCCAAGCCTGGAAACTGGGCATCATGCTCGTATGAGAGGGAATTGAGGGTCATAAATACAAAGGCAGCAGCTGAATTCAGGGAGACATAGATATTTGCCCATATGTACAGAGCAAGAAGATCATTGGGAGAGAATGGGCAAGTCCAGAAGGAAAGGCACCAATAGTAATCAATCTGAGAGGCAGGATGGAAAGGCAAGAGGGGTGGGCTTGGGGAGGGCCCTGTACCAAGGACAGTGGTCCAGGTGTCAGGGGCAGCTCAGAGGTCAAGCCCAGGGTGAGAAGACAGTGGCTAGAAGCACAGGGGCGTGATGAGATGGGAGGCTGACTTGCAGGGGGCGGCATGAGCACAAGAAGAAAGAATCCTGCCATTGGGAGCTATCGTGCTAAAATGTTTATGGTGTGTGTGTGAGAGGAGATGGATTGGGTAATAATTTGAGAAGGAGGAATGGTTGTGGAGATTGTCCTTGTTTTCAAGAATTTGTTCTTTCCCTTGGAATAGATTCTGTGCAAATCTGAGCCTCAGTACTGAGGTTGCAGATTTTCTTGGCTTTTCGAACCTTGGCAATGCTGAGGCTAAGACAGCTGCTCTCCACTTGGCCCCACAGCCTTTGGCTCTTGTAAAGGACAAACCAATCTATTGAGTGAGAAACCTGGTACTTGATCCAGAATATTCTTCAAGCTTTAAACAACACTTGAATCTGACTGCTGGGTCCTATCACCATCTTTCTGATTTCTAATTTGCATATCCACTATGTCCTCATAAACTCATACACACAATAGGTGCACAATAAATAGCTGTGGTTTGATTGAGTGTGATATGCAAAGAACTTTGAGGCTCCCATAAAGGAGCTGGCAATGTCATACCATGTGATACGGGGTGCATACTGACTCTTGAAAGTCTATGGCATAGCTAGGTATAGTAGCCAATACCTGTAACTTGTAACCCCAATACTTGGGAGGCTCAGATAGGAAGATTGCAGGTTCAAGGCCAGCCTCAGCAATTTAGTGAGGTTCTCGGCAACCTAGTGAGACTCTCTTTCAAAATCAAAAACTAAAAGGGCTGGGGATTATAGCTCAGTGGAAGAGTACCCCTGGGTTCAATCCCCAGTAATACACACACATACATATACACACAAACACTATAGCATGTCATGTATAGACCCAGTGTGTCCCCCTGGAGATCCCAATTTGAGTATTGATATGTCAACCACCACTTTTTGCAAGCATGAGAAATTTTCTTTGCCAACACCTACTCTTCTCATTGCATTTAAAAACAGACAACGCCTTAAGAAGTCAACTGATATCAAGTAGCAGGGAGCACAGCGTAGCCAGTGTGTGCACACGCCTCCTCTGAGATTCAAGATGTCAAACCCTGTTACTCTGGTTATTGCTTTACAGTATTTCAAATCGTGTTACATTATATCACGCCACTCTGGAATATGAAGTGAGACCCAAACTGTCGGATAATGGGCAAGCACAAGGGTTGCCTGACAGTATGAATTATCCTTGAGCGGTTTGGCATAAAATAATCACACCACCCTTTAGGGAAAGAAAAAACAAACAAACAAAAATAACAGAGTTAGACACTTCGGACCAAGCAGCAGTATAATCAGATTCAATGACCTGCACAGGCAGCGGCCAGCAGACTGGCCGACCCCGTACCCATTGTGTAAGCTACCCCAGCACACCTGAATCTGAAGAGAGAAACACTGGACCCATCAAGATCTTTGCCGATTAATAGAGCTGTTGCTCACCCAGAAAGGGAAATTAGTGACAGGTGGAAATGACCATTTAATCATCCTGGAAGGCTGCGACTCCTCAACGGGCTCATAGCAGCCTGATTCACTGACCCTGTCCGCTGTCATGGAAAACTGGCACCATTTTTTCAGAGGTTGCTTTCATTTACAGCTTGCAGGATGCAGCTTTTTTTTTTTTTTTTTTAAAGAACAGGCATTTCACAGATTAGTGTGTGTGTGTGTGTGTGTGTGTGTGTGTGTGCGCACGCGTGTGTGCTGTTTCATTCTATGGGCAAAGACATTCTATTTTTACCACTGCTTTTTATAATCTGGATTTGCATCTCCATTAGAAACTGCAATAATGAGCCTTGAAAATGTGAACTGTAATGACAATTGTTGATGGCGGGGACTCGGGAGAACATGTCGAGAGTGGAGAAGTCAGGCAACAGCTGGGCCTGGTCATGTCCCGGAGGCCTGCGCCTCGTACTTGTGTGGATCGAGGGAAGCCTGGCCTTGGGGCCAAGTCAAACTAGGAGGGGCATTCCCAAGGCAGATTGAGGCCAATTAGCCAGAATTTTTATTAAGAGCAGTGCGGGTTGGAGTCAGGCATCACAATGAGCCTGGAGCCTGGGGACAGTCAGCAAGGCTGGCTCAGAACAGCGACCAGAATCAGGTATGAGGATAGAGTTAGGGAGTCTGGAGGAACGTGAAGAATGGATGCTATACCTGGAGGGTCTTTTGCACTTCTATGGGGTGTGGGGTGCAGCTCTTGGAAAACCAGAGAGCTAAGATTCAGCCTCATTTGTTTCCATATTTGTACTCCTCTTCGTGGTCTAGCAGGTGGGCCTCCTCTCTGCCCTCGTGCCCCCCCCCCCCGACTGCCATGTGTGTCCTTAAGATATGCCCTCCATCACTCTCCAGCACTCCAAGATGACCCAAATGGGAGCCTGTCTTCAAAGCATGACTTTACAAGACTTCTCTGAATTCTCAGTCCCCTGGATCTTTCTGTTTTCTGAGCTCCTTTTGGGAATAGCTCTTGACCTTATTTGACCTTGCAGTGATTTTTGGAAGTTTTAGCCAATTCTCAAGTGTCCTGGGAGACCCTTCTAACATTCTGCGACCTTTTTTTTTTTTTTTTTTTTTTTTTTTTCTCCTCAGCCTTTTGGAGAACCAAGTTCCTAGAACCAGGAGCATCCAAGGGTGTGGGTTAAGCTCATTCAAGGAAGCATCCAATCTGAGGAGCCGCATGAGACACAGTAAGGGTATTCTGGGGGGGGGGGTCACCCACAGACCCTGGACACTGTGTTTTAAATTTCATTTGGGGATAGAGGATGTATAGAGGATTCCATTTGAGAGCCACTGGCCAGCACCAGGTGCTTGTCTATATCCACATACAGCCTGCATAACTTCTATTTCCTTACTCCTTGTTCTCTTGTTCCTGAGTTCTCCTGCCCACTAGAGCTCCAGGTCCTGGTGGTTTATTCAGGACCTTGAATAAGGGAATGAAGCTTCCCGGGGATCTGCCTCCTGAGTGCCTTCCCCAGGCATGCCGACACTTAGAGCACGTCCCTATGCTCCCCTCCTCCTCAGAGACCTGCGTCAGGATGTCTCGCTCAGCCAGGGGAGTATTGTGGAAGATGTCCAAGAAGTGGCTTTCTTGATGGTTGTGCAGCTACTGCACAGAAGGCCTGATTTTGTGGGCTCTTTTCCTGCTCCCTGCCCATGCCTCGCTTTGGTAGAATTCACTCATCCCCAGAGGAATCTGATTTATAAGGTATACTCATCAGGGTTCCTCAGAGAAACAGAACCAATAGGAGATCCATCCATCCATCCATCCATCCATCCATCCATCCATCCACCCACTTACCCATCTATCTGTCCATCAAGCCACCACCCTTCTATCTGTCCCTTCATCTGTCCCTCTTCTATCTTCTATCTGTCCCTCTGTCCATCCATCCACACACCAATTGATAATCTATTTTAATGAATTAGCTCATGAGATTGTGGCAGGGTGGGGGCAGCAAGTCTAGAATCAGCAGGCCAGGAGGCTGGAGACTTGAGTGAGAGTTCATGCAGTACTGAGTTTGAATTGTTCAGGTCAGCTGGCTGGCAAGTCAGGCAGGGTTTCTATGTTGCTTTTTTGAAATAGAATTCTTTCTGTTTCAGTGAGTCTCATATACTCTTAAGGACTTCAAATGATTAGCTGAGTTCACCCACATTATACATTTATATGCTAATTACATCTATCAATATTTTTTCTTTTGGTGTACTGAGGTTGGAACCCTTTTACCTCCGGGCTACAATCCCAGACCTATTTATATTTTATTTGGAAACAGGGTCTCTTAAGACAGCAAGGCTGGCTTCAAACCTGCGTGATCTTCCTATCTCTGTCTCCCAAGCATGGGGATTACAAGCGTGCACCACCATGCCCAGCACATCTATCAATATTTGTACACCAACATTTAGACTAATATAGGATGCCTAAATAACTGGGCACCATAAGCCTAGTCAAGCTGACACAAAATTAATGGTCACAGGAAATTTCATATTGGGTAGAAACTTAAAAATAGGGCAAGGGACAGAATATCTATTCTTATTTATTTATGTACTTATTTATTTATGTACTTATTTGCGGGTCTGGGGATGGAGCCCAGGGGCATTCAACCTCTGAGCTACACCCCCTGCCCTGTTTTTTTCTTTCTTTCTTCCTTTCTTTCTTTCTTTCTTTCTTTCTTTCTTTCTTTCTTTCTTTCTTTCTTTCGGTGGTACTGGGGATGGAACCCTTCTATCTCCGTGCTACACTTCCAGACCTATTATATTTTATTTGGAAACAGGGTCTCTTAAGCCAGAGAGGCTGGGTTGGAACCTGTGCGATCCTGTCTCTGCCTCCCAAGCGCGGGGATTACAAGCATGTGCCACCACCCCCAGCTTTATTCTTTATTTTGAAACAGGGTCTCACTGAGTTGCAGAGGGCCTAAGTAGGTGAGGCTGTCCACAAACTGCAATCCTTCGGTTTCAGCCTCCCGAATGCTGGGATCACAAGTGTGTGCCACCACGCCTGGATTCTACTCTTATTTAATAACTTAAGTATCAACCCTCTTAAACAAATATCCCTATTCCTTTTGTATCCTGTCTCCCCAAGGATGGGTAGAGGCCGGGTGCCTCTTCTAAGGTACCCTGTTGAACCTTTTGTGGTTCCATGCCTTACATTGTTCCACAATGACTCATTTACATGTCCAGCGCTTTTATTGACAATAGAGCGCTTACCATGCAGGTTTTTAAAGATCTTTGAAGATAGAGAATTAGTTCCACATTGGACGTATAAGTATCCTTCACTACTCCATTCTACTGCTACTTCCTTATCACTCAAAAGTGGCATGCCCTATATTTAGGTTTGTGTCTTCCAACCTTATGAAGATAAAGTCTTAAAATATCCCTTATTTAGGTTTTGACTGAAAAGGTCAGCCTTAAAAAGAGGTGGGTATTTCCCAAATCCCCCTTTCAGTGGGACTAGGCTTGGGTGTTATGAGAACTAAGAAATCCAGGGTAGGGGTAAAGTTCTTCAGGTCCTGTGGATACCACAGACAGAAGAACAGATGCATGAAGATTTTGGATGTTAGGGAATGGTAAGAAAATAGGGTTTAGGAGACATGCTAAGGAGGCGAAGGCGGGTTTCAGCCACAAATTTTGTGGTTAAAACTCCTATGAGCAATTAATAAATGCAAAGGGTATACTTGAACTGAATCTAGAAGACAGGGCTCAAGAGCCAGGGCCTGAGTAGAAAGTGGTGTGAAATATAAACAAAGCAAGAAGGAACGAAGACAATTGATGGGAACAAAGAATATATCTGGTCAGATATAATTCAGAATTTGAATTTGGGCTAACTTAACCCTATCCTGTCAAATGTGCAAATGTTGGACATCTTCTCTTGTAGGTATTTTCCCTTGAGTTAAGTGATTCATGGAGAAAATCTCCTATGGAGTTTGGTGCAGTATTAGTTTTGACTCACTAAAACTATTTAGATCTGGGTTTTTGGACCTTCACATTTGTTTGAGACTTTCTTTATAACTATAAATTAGAAACATTTTTTATCCATACACTCAATATTTTATTGAAAAATAAGAAACAAAGTAGTGAAATCTACAGGATACTGGGAAATGAAATTGCTCCTTATCATCTCATCTTTAATTGGCTTGTGGCCTTTGGTGTATATGGACACCTCAAAAATGAATAATCATCTTATATCTTCATTTCAAATTTATTCTAGAATGTGTGTCATAGTGTTGAAATAAAAGTGGAGGAGAAGATGGGGAGCATGAACTACTAAGAAGAAATGGGGTGAGAAGGTGGGATGAGGAGGGACAAATGGACATGTAGATCAGGTGACTTGGGGGCTGAACTTCTCTTGAATGGCCAAGGAAAATGATTATTAACAGCAATGCTTTCCTGCTTCAGGTTTTATCATTCTTACTTTTTCAATTATTTTTTAAGTCCTGGAGATTAAATCCCAGGGTGATCTACCACTAAGCTATATGCCTAGCTCAGTTTTTTTTTTTATTTTGAGACAGTCTCACCAAGTTTCTCAGGCTGGGTTTGAACTTGCGATCCTCTTGCCGCAGCCTCCTGGGTAGCTGACATTACAGATATGTGTCACTGTTTCTGGCTACTTTTTCCTTCTAAATCTTAAAAGCAATGAATAGCAAGGGTCTTCTTTCTTTAACAGCAATATTTTATATGAGTTAGGGACTTGAGTGATCTTATCTTCTTTACTGACTTATCAGAAAGCTGTTTACTTCTCTTCCTCCGCAGTGCAGGAGTTATAGAATTATGGATTCTTAGTCATCTATTCAACACCCCACTGCTGGATCCTGACATGTCTGAAGATGTAGCTGATTGTGGCTTAAATGTTTATCTCTGTAGTAGCCTAGGTAGGTCAGAATCTAAAGAAGTCCCACCCCTTAGATAGTGATTAATCAACTAATTTATTCAATGACTACTTATTGAATGCCTACACTGTACCACCTTGGCAGTGGTCAATTGTTGAAAGGATTTCCAGGTTAATAGAACAGGGTGCCTGAAGATTAAGGCCATAGTCCATTGGTGGCAGGCTAGGGAAGCAGTCTATATCTGTGTACCCCATACCACAGGGTTGCCATTGCCTTGGAGAGATAGGATGGGTGTCCAGGAACTGGGACTGGATGGAAATTAGACAGACAGCATCAGAAAGTATATAGGAATATACTATGCTCTTGGAAACTATTCTGGGTTGAATTATGTATTCCCCTGCCACCAAAATTCGTAGGGTGAAATCCTGGTCCCCCCAGTACATAAAAATGTGAACTTATGGGTGAGTAGGCTTTTTGCAAATGCAATTAGTTATGATGGAGTGATACTGGAGTAGCTTGGGTCACCAATAAAATGACAGTGTTCTTATAACAATGGGAACATTTGGGTATTAGACGCACATGCAGGGAGAATACCATAAAAATGAAGCTGGAGATCTACACGCCAAGGAAGAGTAGTGATTTCCGGCAAACCACTAGAGGCCACGGGAGAGACATGATCCCATTCTTACTTACAGTCCCCAGAAGGGAGAAACCTTGCCAACACCTTTATCTTGGTCTTCTGGTCTTCAGAATGAGACAATACATTTGTGTTGTTTAAGCCTTACAGTTTATGGTACTCTGTTACAACAGCTCTAGAAAACCAACACAGGTACCAGCAGGGTAATTTCTGACCTTGGAATGGGACAGACTAGAGAGATGTCAATAGTCTAACCAGGTACAGGCTCTAGTGAGACAAGTACTATGTCATAAAGTGGGGACAATAAAAAAGGAGTATCCAGATTCTGAGATATACACAATGTTGAATTGTGGAATGCTGAGCATCCTGTAGTGAAGGACTCAGGTGGGCCTGAGTCTCTGGGTGAGAGTCAAAAATACCCCTCTAGCCATGGACACGGGTACGCTGCCTAGATTCCCTCTGCTGGCTATGTGCCTACCTGCTTCTAGATTCTGCTTGCTTCCCTCCTACCTGCTCAGACCTGCAACCATCCTCAGCTGGTCATCCTTGAACTCTGGAGCTTCACCCCGGAGTCACCAGACCAGAAACTACCTAAGAGATTATCTGAGGCTTCTTATAATCAATGGCAAGAAAGAATACACTCTATGAGAAAAATTAAGCTCCAAAAATATTAGTGGCTTAAAACAACATAATGCAAATTTATTTCCTCCTCCTCCTCCTCCCCCTTCTTATCTCTTCCTTTTCCTTCAGTACTGGAGATTGAACCTAGGGACATTCTACCTCTGAGGCACACCCCCAACCTTATTTCTTTATTTTTTTTTTGAAACAGGGTATCACTAGGTTGCTAAGAGTCTTGCCAAGTTGCTGAGGCTGGTCTCAAACCCACAATCCTACTGTCTCAGCCTCCCAAGTACTGGGATTATAGGCATGCACCACCATAATTCATTTATTATCCTCCTTTTCCCTGAGATTATCAGGTCGCTCTCAAATTGACTTGGAGATAAGGAGGTGACTTACTGAGGATGTGTACCCAGGAGAAACTGATTAGGAGCTGTCAAAAGCAGAGTAGAGAAAAGAAAGAAGACAAGCCAGAGTCTAAATTTGGTGAAGTCTCAACACTGTCCTAATCTCACTGGGAGAATCTTGGTGACAGAGGCTGAAAAATAGGTTCCCCAAAGTGTCAGGCTCTCATCCCTGGAAACTGAAACTTGACTTATTTTGAAATTGTATCTTTGTAGATGTAATGAATGTAAAGATCTTAAGATGATGAGATGACCTTGGATTGTCCTGGTGGGTCTTAAAGGAGGACATAAGTGTATTAACGCGGGGGAGGCAGAGGGAGATTCAACACCCACACAGGAAAAAGATGCAGCGAAGGTGGAGGCAGAGACTGGAGTGCCGCAGACACAAACCGAGGAGTGCCAGCAGCCATCAGAAACTGAAAGAAGCAACGAGCAGTCTCCTTGAGAGGAGGCAAATGACCTGACATGGCTCAGAGACACTGGTGGTAGACTTTGGACTTCACGAACTGTGAGAGAATCAATTTCCGCAGTCTTCAGTCATGAGCTGGTGGTAATTTGTTGCACCAGCTTCAGGAAACAAATCCGTGCCCATCCTTGGCTCTGTTTGCCCTGCCTGGGGCCCTGCCAGACTGGCTCGGGGGAGGCTCTGTACACACAAGACACATTATTCTTCAGAAAAGAGGAAGAGGCCAATGGTAGGCTTTGGAAATGCAGAAATAGACCAAAGGGCGCTTGCCATTTCTACATGGCTTCAAATGTGCTTATTCTACAAAGCCAAATGAAAGCTGAAGTTTTGGGATATTTCCACCCAAGGCCTAAACACATACGTGGTGGATCTTGTTCTTACCGTGGCTTCTTGCCTCAGTTACCAGAGGTCCAGCAACGTGTGTAGGAAATATACTGGTGCCAGTTGTCAACTGCTCATTTGACTTAATAAAAATCCAATGTGTTGTTTGGTTGAAGCCTGCCTTTAGAGAACTACATGAAAGTGAATGTTATGAATTGAAAAAACCAAATTTATTTTTTTAAATTAGGGAACAAAGTGTGTTCCCATTTTTAAACCCACACTTACAACCTAAACTTGAGTAATGGAGAAGATTAGTGAAAAAAATAGTATAAAGTAACCTGGATATGATATCACATGCCTGCAATCCCAGCACTTGGGAGTCTGAGACGGGAAGCTCATGGGCTTAAGGCCAATATGGGGCAACTTAAATCCTGTTCAAAAATTAAAAGAAAAATAGTAACAAGGGCTGAGGGTATAGTTCAACAGTAGAGCACCCCTAGGTACAATTCCTGGTACCATACACTCACACACACAAATAAAAAATAGACAAGAAATAAAGTAGCCAGCCTAGGGCTCAGGATAAAAATTCAATTGTGTAAGCGTTCATTTAACATTTCCTTAACTAAATCTAGTGTATGAAGTGCCCATTTAATGATCAGTTGTGTTCTTAAGCAAACAGGATTATACTAAGGCTCCAATGTAGTAGCAAATATGCTTTCTGCAATTACTCTGCTTTCAACTGTTTGTATGGCATTTTGGAGAAGTTGCTGGAGACTCCTGTTAGGTAGAGTTAGGGAGAAGACCTCAGCCTCGACTTCAATATTTCATAGTTAACCACATAGTTTGGGAGTGGTTTCCTGATACACTCCTGTTTCTCCTCCTCTAGACTCTGCTCCTCCAGATAGGAGATGGGGTCTAACTCACCTTTTTTCTGGGCACTCAGAAAGTTCCCAACACACTTTTGGCTTCTGATGTGAGTTTGGTGCAGCTCAACAAACATGCAGCAGACCCAGAGATTCTGGGGTAATCACAGCAGAAAGCGGTTGAAGTTTGGGTAATAAAATCCACCTCTGGCCACTGGAGTTTTGCATAAATTAGACTTGCAGATGAGCGTGAGCCTGCTTTCTGAGTCAGACCTTTGTTTATTTAGGACTCAGTGAAAGGAGCCCTGGCATTTCCAGTCTTGTCAAACTTCTCAGCAGTATCCAATTTTCTAGGTCCAATATCTGTCTGGATTACTTGAGAGCTGGAGTCTGCCTGGAGGGCAGAAAGACTTATAAGGACTCTTTATTCTCTCCTTTCACTGAGCCCAGGATTTTTATCACAAAGCCCATTCCTTCCTTCCGTTTTGATTGCCTGTGAGTTGGGAGGATATTATCCATCCCTGTCTGGCTCCATTGATTGAACTCAGCTCTAACCTTGAGGACACCGGCTGAGGTACCCGGTGTACCCAGGCCATTCCCAGCTTGTCTTTCTGACATGGTCTCACTCTTGGCTTTCTTGTATGCCTATCCTGTTCCTCCATCCCTCTCCCATCTTATTTTGGCTCCAGCCTTTCCCTCTAGCAACCTTGCATAATGATTCACTATGGTCTAAGCTTTGTCCTGGCTCTGACCCCAATGCTTGCAGCTTGCTCAGCCAGATGGGACTTGGGATCCCTGCTCTCTGTCTCCAGTGGCTTGCCCAGGTACAGGCCAGAGTTCTGGTGGCCAGTTAGCTGGCCCTCTTCCTCTTACCTTGTTCCCTCAAGGCAGAGGTTTGAACTGCTCTATTAATAAATACCTTAGGAACAGGGAGGCAGAAGCCAGTAAATCAAATGTCAAACTTATTTTGTCTTCTCTTCTTTTTTTAAAATATACCTTTATTGGTGCATTGTAGTCTCACATCATAATGTAATCCAGAGTGATAGGGACATACAAGCACACAGCACTTGGTGAGCCTCCCCTGGTTACACTTTCAGGAATCACTTCTACAGTTTGTTTTCTCTCTTCTTTCTGTTCACTCCCTCTAAATTTTCCAATGATCTACCTTCTCCTTTCCCGTGTCTGTTCTCCTGGAAGTCCCCACACCTTCATGCATTCCTGAGACCCAATGAATGTACACAGTTCTGTCTCCCCTTACTAGGGCTTGCTTTTGAATTGTTCTCTGGGAAACCTCCGTCCTAACAAGGATATTCCTGGTGGCTGCCCTGGTCCCCTCTCTATCCAGAAACATGCCATTCCTCTTTTGCTAGCAGGATTCCTGGGTTTGATCCCCCCTGTCCACTTTTCTGGATTTGAGCTCACACTGGCTTATCATACTCACTCCTTTTAGCAATCCTATTCCCTTAGCAAAGTGGGGGCATTCTTTACTATTTTAAAATTCCCTCCATGCTATCACCCCAGTCCTTTTTATTTTGAAATAGGGTCTTTCTATTTGCTGAGGGTGGTCTTGAACCTGCAATACTCCTGTCTCTGCCTCTTAAGTGTTAGGCTTACAGGAGTGTGTCACCATGCCAAGCTTAAAAGGAAACTTATTTTTAAATTCATTACCAAGTCTGATAATTAAATAGATGATCAGAGTGCTACTAGATAATCAGTATGCTTCATCTACCAGATTCTAGATGAAAATTATTGGGGATTCTTGGACTTCTCTATCAGTGTTCTGGATATAATACTGGAAGCCATATTTATTCATTGACCTATTCCATGGAAGACCTATGGCCCAAGATTTTTCTTGAATCATGGTGAGAACTCTCCAGGCTCCTTGGCACTGGGCCTTGCCTGGTCTGACAACCTTCTGCTGTTATCATAGCTGATATTGATCCCCATTGTCTGGTGGGCAGATGAGTCTCACCTCATTTTCCTCGTTGCTCTATCTTACTCCTGGAAATTTCCATGCCTTACCAACAAATCCAGAGATATGACTTTCAGTTTGTCTGTT
The DNA here is from genome assembly GCF_963383645.1 of Muscardinus avellanarius. Lineage (NCBI taxonomy): Eukaryota > Metazoa > Chordata > Mammalia > Rodentia > Gliridae > Muscardinus > Muscardinus avellanarius. The sequence goes on along the minus strand of NC_137796.1, from coordinate 84,489,605 downwards.
TGTTTGTTTCAAGAGCGTAGAATTTTAAGTCATCCAGACAGCTAAAACACAAACATGAGTGCATATTGAAATAAAGATGAAAACAATTGCATGCCATATGGGTGATGATAATGAAACCTATTCAGAATTATATTTAATGCCTCAGAATATTTTGAATTTTTTTGATTACTCAACTAAAATGACTTTAGGTCCCTGTGTTTCTGTGTTCTCCGGCTGTTGTCTTTAGATACAAGAGACATGACTTATGAAGTAACACAACTATGCATTAAAACAAATCTACCACATTCATTGTTACTAATTTGTATTATGCTTTATGATTTTTCAAAGCTCTTATTCACACCTTAGTATATTTCATTAAAATGCATAAAGTGCTTTGAAGCAGTTAATGGGAGTTTCTCTGTTTATTCCAATGTCTTTGCACAAATATTTTGGAAATTATGATTTGGTGTTTAAGACATGCAAAACAGGAACAATATTATACTACACTAAAACAGCAGTACTTAAATGTTAGCGAGCATTAGAATCTTGTTAAAAACTGTGAAGCTTGTTAAAATACAGATTCTAACTCCGGGAACTGCCCCCCTTCACTTCAGTTTCTGATTCAGTAAGGCTGGGGTGGGCCTTGTAATGTACATTTCTGAAAAGTTCCCAGACATTGTGAACACTGCTGATCCGGGGACCACCTTTTGAAAACTGCTCAGCTAAAGCACTAGTTCTTGACCCTGGCTGGTTGAATAGAACTCTTATACTACATAGATGGCATACAGGAGCTTATGCAAAAGTGGTCATGGCAGATATGGTTATAATGACAGTTTTGGAAATAACTGAATATCCCATAGCAGAAGAACAGATAAATCATTTGCAGAATATTTCTAGAGTGGATTATCCAAGGAAAGCGATGACTGAATGAACTATGTCTATAGGTATCAGAGTGGGCAAGGGTCACAAATAGAAGATTAAATGAAAAAAGAAAGGTGCCAGGGATCACTATATCATTTAAGTTTCAAGAATAGAAAAGATAATGCTATGTGTCATTTAATACATATGTAGTAAATGTATGAAGGAGCATAAAACACGTGTGGGAAAAGATCAACCCCATGTGAAGAGCTTTAATGATGGAGCAAGGGTAGGCAGGAGGGGACTGTGGTCCTGCCATTCAACAGTGTCAGAAGAGAGTTTAAATTTATGAGTAAGGCCGTTTTTCTTAAACTAGGTAGGTGTTCACAAGTATATGTTATACCATTCTTCAAATTCTTCTATAATATGGAAAACAATAAATACACATATCTCCAAATTCCCACCTGGTTACTTGCTTTTCCAAAACTTGACCTATGATTTTCATACACAGATTGTGTGTCACTGATGAAATACAATTAATTCTTAAAATTAAACTCAACAGCAAAAGACAAATGTTCTGATTAAAAAATGGGAAGATGAGCTGGGTAGACATTTCTTCAAAGAAGGCATACCAGTGACCAACAAGTCATTCTATTTCCCTTATCACCAGGGGAATGAAAATCAAAACCACAACGAGATATCAACTTGCCCCAGTTAAAATGGCTACTATCAAAAAGACAAACAAAAACAAGAACAAGACAACTAAAAACAAAAACTTGCAAGGATATGGAAAAAAGGGAACTCTTGTATTATATACAGTTGATAAAAATGTAAATTAGTATAGTCATTATGGAAAACAGTATGGAGATTCATAAAAAAATTGAAAATAGAAGTAGCGTATGACCCACCAATCCTCTGACTGGATATATAGTCAAAGGAAATAAAATCATTACATCAAAAAAATTGCTACACTTCCATATTTATTGCAGTGTTCTTCACAATACCGTATTTTTTACCTCACATGGTAGAACTCCAATTTTTCATTTTAATCATCAGACTTGGAAATGTATACCTTTAAAAATAAATTAGGCTTTTGTAAATGGGTAATAACAAACCTTTGCCACAATTAAGAAAGTAAAAAGAAGGCTTGGTACATGGGTTTTGAACAGGTACATAGCTGGAAGGCAAAAATTAACCCTATTAGGGTGCTTTGAATGGAAGATATAGATATATGTAGACTGGGAAATTTGTTATCGAATTGATTACATTTGTTTATAATCAGTCCTTGAATGCATATGAAAAATTTGAAACCATGGATTAGAAGAAGTGAATGTAGTTTCATAACTTTCTTGTTTCAAAGCCATAGATTTGAAGAAGTGAATGTAATCTCATAGCTTTCCTGTTTCTAAGAAGTTAATAAAAACCTCTCTCAAAAATCTTTTTAAACTTTGTCTGCAAATACATGAAACATTTATAGAAAATGTCTTTCCTGTAATATCAGTTTGGGACGTTTTCAGAATTCTGTTTAAAGGATGGAGGCATTTGTCTGCAGGAGCACCCTGATGAGGAGTGTTACTACTAGAAAAAGCTTCATGTATGTGATATGGCTGGGTGTTTGGGTGGTGGGTGCTGAGGACAGTGATATCCAAGACTAAAAAGGTAGACCCTTGTTGTGCAATGGGCAAAACAACAACAACAAAAACCCTCCACAGAAATGGACAAAACACTGACATGGATGAACCTGGAAGACACTGTGCTAAGTTAAATAAACCAGACACAGAAAGACAAATACTGCATGTCCTCAGTTATATGTGAAATCTAAAACAATCAAATTCAAAAAAGCAGAGATCGAATGGTGATTAACAGAGGCCAAATTGGGGGGAGTGAAGAAATGATGGTTAAAAGACAACATGTTTCAGTTAGAAGTAGTAAATGATATAGATTTAATGGATATATTAATTAACTTGTTTAATCATTCTACAACAAATAGACGTTGCGACATCACCTTTTCTCTCATAAATATATACAGTTACAATTTCCTAATTAAAAAAAACTATTGTCTACTATAGGGGCTGATTGTGGAGACGTGCACCTGTAATCCTAGCTATTCTGGAGGTTGAGGTAGGAAGATTTCAAATTCGAAGTCAATGCTAAGTGAGATTCGTCAGTCACAAAAAATAAGAAATTGGATGCTTTCCCTAATATGCAAGAGCGAAGGAGAAATGGGTCATAGGAGAAACTCTGGATGAAAAAGGAAATCCTATCGAGGAGCAGATAAGACAACCTAACTGAGGGTATGGGGATGTACTTAAACATATCGAAGTCAACCACTAAGCTAAGCATGGGAAGGAGAGATGGGGAGGGAATGGAGTGGAGATTGGGTAGGGGCTAACTGGGTGATGTGTGCATGTATGTCTACACAAATTTTTTACCCCATTATGATGTATGAATACAATGCACTGATAAAAAATTAAAAAATTAAAAAGTCAACCTGGGAAACTTAGCAAGATTCTGTCTCTCAATCAAATAATAAAGGGCTGGGAATATAGCTCAGTGGTAGAATACTTCTTATAATATAGGAAACCCTGGGTTTATACACATAAAAAAATGAAGAGAAAGAAAAAATGTTTTCCTAATAACTTGGAAGGCAGGCAAGAGCCTCTAAGGCCTCAGGTCTGGTGGAAGAAACTTAACAGGACGTTACTGGACTGCACTGAATTTCCCTTCAGCAAAGAGAAGTAAGAAGGTATTTTTCTTTTCTTTTTTTGTTATTGCTGCTTTTTATGGTTTTCTGGCCCCTACTTCAACATTATTTTGTATATTAAGTATATGGAAAAAGTCAGCTTCCTTCTTTTTTAAATGAAAAACTTACCATACTATGATGCTCATCGTAAAAAGTAGAGGAAAATGCTATTGTCATTCTGAGTTTCTGGACTTCACACGGGATGTAATACTGAGTGAGACTGTAGGTTCTCTCTCCTGATGAAGAGGTGAGTACATTCTGTGTGGATAAAATGGTGCAAATGGATATTGACGGCCAAAGGAAAGAACAATGGCAAGATCACTAATAACATTAAGTAATGATACCACACAACCCTTTCGCCAAAAACTCTTGTGTGTATCAAATGTCTCCCTCCACACCTCTCTGTGTTTCCATTTGTACATAGTTTTCATTTATTTATTTGCACTTCTGATTTAGTCTGATTTTCTGTCACTGGTGGTCAAAATACCTGACATGAACAACTTAGAGGGGTAAGGTTTTGTTTGTAATCACAGCTTCAGAGCTACAGTCTGTAGATGGCTCACTCCAAGGCAGACCTCATGGCAGCCTAGCACGTGACAGAGAGCAGTAGCTCATGTCACTGCAGCCAGAAATCAAGGGGGTGGGAAGTGACCAGGGACAGACATAGTTCCCAAGGCCACACTCCCCAGGGATCTACCTCCTCCAGCCACACCCCACCTGCCTAAGTTACCACCCAGTAAATCCATTCAAATTATTAATCCCCCAGCAGATTTATCCACTGATGATACTAGAGCCCCAATTCAGTTATTTCAACCATGAATGTTTTTGCATTGAGAATACATGAGCTTTTCTGAGGGACAGTCTATATTCAAATCATAACACCTTCATATTTTATCCAAATCTACGTTCTTCCTGAAAAGGCAGTTTTACTAACAATGGTTGTCCAGCCCTGTGGACATCTAGGTGTCTAATATTTGGTAAGTGAGTGTCATTTACAGAGTGGAGAGGTTAAAAAGGGTTAAACCAAGCCGGGCGTGGTGGCGCATGCTTGTAATCCCCGCGCTTGGGAGGCAGAGACAGGAGGATCGCGCAGGTTCGAAGCCAGCCGCGTGCGCTGGCATAGGAGACCCTGTTTCCAAATAAAAATGTAAAAATAGATCTGGGAATGTAGCCCAGAGGTAGAAGGGCTTCCAGGAACCCCAGTACCACCAAAAAAAAAAAAAAAAAAAAAAAAGGGTTAAACCTTCTCCGTTCTCTTTTGCCCCATCCATTGATTGGATTGAGAATTCTTAGTGTCTGAGAGGATGAGCATATTACAAGACAGAGAAGCTCAGATCCCTGAGTCTGTATGGAAGGCGAATGACTGTATGGAAGGCTAATGACCAACAAGAACACCTGAATTTTTCTGTTACTTGAAAAAGAAATATATATCTTTTGGGTTCAAGCCACTGGTAATTTAAGAGTGCATTTGTTGTAACAGCTAGTGTTGCTGTAAATAATCTACTGACATAGAATCTCAATAAGACTGTTTAGTAGATATTATACAAAGGGTAGATGAGCCCAGTTATATCTGAGACCAAAATTAGACAGGAAGAGAATGTATTTTACATTTTTTTTCTTTTTTCTTTTTTTCTTTTTGGTGGTACTGGGGATTGAACCCAGAGGTACTCTACCTTTGAGGTAACCCCAGCCGTATTTTTTATTTATTTTGTTTTGTTTTCTTCCCTTTTTGCCCACTTTATAATTTTTAAATTTTAAAGATTTTTATTGGTGCATTGTAGTCAGACATCTTTTTTTGTGGTACTGAGGATGGAACCCAGGGGCATTCTACCTCCGAGCTACACCCCCAGCCCTAGTTTTTATTCTCTATTTTGAAATAGGGTCTCACTGAGTTGCAAGGGCCTCACTACGTATCTGAGGCTGTGAACTGCGATCCTCCTGTCTCAACCTCCCAAATGCTGGGATTACAAGTGTGCGCCACCACACCCAGCTGTAGTCACACATCTTAATGGAGTATAAGATGTAGAGGCATACATGCACACATCACTCATTTAGCCCTTCCCCAATTCCCACTCTATTCCCTCCCCCCCCCTCCTCATGATTTTGCAAAAGGGTTTTGTTAAGTAATTGCCTGCCTACTTGCCTCAAACCTGCAATCCTCTTGTCTCATCCTCCCCAGTACTGGGACTACAGGTTTGTGCCACTGTGCCTGGCAAGAATAACTTTTATAATATACCTGCATTTGGGACTCATTCTGGGGTGTTCACTTTTATCCCTGTCTGGTTGTCTTTTCAATGGTAAATTAGCATTGCTGAGGGATGTAACATCACCCACCCATTTTATTGCCCTATTTTGCAAGATTTTCCTGAGCCTGTTAGTGAGCCAGGAGAGCTTTGTGTCTTGCATTCCTGAGCTCTCTATTTTTGCTGGAAGAAACAAGAAAATATATTTCATTTGCCACTGGTCATGCTGTGATGACAGATAATTAGAAACTTTAATCAATCTTGTTTTGTCAGCATGACTTTCATATCAAAAAGAGACTGTGTTTGAAAAGAACCCCACAAATAAATATAAAATTTAGGACTGTGAAGCATCAATAATGAACTATAATAACGTTAAGTAACGATACCACATAACCCTTTCACCAAACCTCTTGTGTGTATCAAATTCCTTTCTTCCACACCTCTCTGCATTTCCATTTGCACATCATTTTTATTTATTTATTTGCCCTTCCTGTCTTACAAAGCACTACTCCAGCTTGCATGGACATAGATGGAAGAGGGGCTCAACAATGGAGCTCACTCCTTCTCAGGCCACTTAAGAAAACTCTCTCAGCATCTAACACTTCCAGAGAAGGCTTGGAGCCGGGTGAGGATACATTCAAAGTCTGACTTTATCATTTCTAGCTTTGTGATCTTCAGCAAGTTACTTCATTTCTTTAAGTGAAATAATTTGCTACCTGGAAATTAAGGATATGTTTACCACCTTCCCAAAGGCATTGTAATGATCCAGGGAGGTAACACACACAGAGTATAAAATGCTGGGAGTACTATCTTGAAAATGCTAACTCATTCTGTCTTACTTTGTAATGCAAGGGATTCTTCTCTTCCATGGAAAATAGATTTTCAAGCTTGGTGAGTAGAACTTATCAAGAATTTTTGATACCTCCTTCCCATCCCAAGTAGTGAGGTGCTTAGGCATATAAATAAACCATTACACCAGGTGTGTTCATGGAGGTTGTTTTTGGATGGAGAAGACACCATCATCTCTCTTGGAGTTTTGACCTTATTTATTTATTTTCTGTGGTACTTGGGATGGAACCCAGGGTCATTGTACCTCTGAGTGATACCCCCAGCCCTAATGTTTTATTATTTATTTTTGAAACAGGGTCTCACTGAGTTGCAAAGGGTCTCACTAAGCAGCTGAGGCTGTCTGCAAACCAAGATCCTCTGGTTTGTACTATGCCTCCCGCATGCTGGGATTACAGTTGTGTGCCACCATGCCTGGCCCTGACTTTATCCATTTTGAAGAGGAGAGAAAAATTTTCTCTCTATTCAAGAACATATATGATTGAGGTACAGGGAATCCCGTGGTCAAGAAAATGAATGTAGATGGTCAAGATATGTTCAAGGCACCCTGAATATAGATCCCATCTTGAGGCATGTTGTTATACTAGAAATTCTAAAAAGGTTTTTTTTTTTTTTTTTTTTGGTGGTTCTAGGGTTCCTGGAAGCCCTTCTACCTCCGGGCTACACTCCCAGACCTCTATTTTATATTTTTTTTTATTTGGGAACAGGGTCTCTTAAGCCAGCGCGGCTGGCTTTGAACCTGCGCGATCCTCCTGTCTCCGCCTCCCAAGCGCGGGGATTACAAGCGTGCGCCACCACACCCGGCACTAGGCACTAAAGAGGTTTGAACAGACAGGCTGATTTTGGGGATTATGAGTATGTGTCCTCTTTTTCTTCTCTCTCTCTCTCTCTCTCTCTCTCTCTCTCTCTCTCTCTCTCTGTCTCTCTCTCTTTCTCCCCCTTTCTTTTTCTTGTTACTGGGGATTGAACCCAGGGGCATTCTACCACTGAGCTATATGCCCAGCCCTTTTATTAAAAATTTTGTTTTGATATAGAGTCTTGCTAAGTTATGGAGAGTCTCACTAAGTTGCTGATGATTCTGGCCATGAACCTGTGATCCTCCTGACTCAGCCTCCCAAGTACCAGGATTAAAGGCATGTACCACTATGCCTGGTTAGTATGTGTCATTTCTGGTGTGATGAGGCATAGCACTTAGTTAAGGGTGTAGTTGGAGACCATGTTGTGCTTAGATTTTGCACCCATGCTCATTTTTCTTCATTCTACTTGTGACAGTGACCAGACATTTGCATATAGACAGGTGTTAAGTGCTGTGCACCCCCTTCCTGGTTGGCTTCAATGTATTTATTCATAGTGGTTCTTCTACTTGCTGCTGCATGATCTCTTTCTTGCTCCCTCTCTCTCTCCCCAGTGATGCAAACTACACCCATTTTCAGGCCCAATTGATGTCTTCCTTCCTTCCCAAAGTGTTACTTGGGCAAATGTCCCCCACAAGTGATGCTGTTTGACTTAATTCCGTTCATACTGCAAGTGTGGTATTTAGATGACCGTCAACACGTAATTTGAGATTCTTTTCTCATGGTTTTATTTACATTTTTTTCCAACTAGGGAGGAAGCTCATCTATCCAAGCCTATATCCATTTAACCATGTGATTATATAACACTGACCAAGTACCCTTTAGGTACCAGCATTGCATTAATAGTTTTTGTACAAGTTCTTTTATCCTTCCCAAAACAGGATAAGGAATTTATCACTACAGTTTCCAAGATTTTTCTTCAACCCTTAGGTTTTCTAATAATTTGTCCACAAATCTATAGGCTGAACCACAGAGCAAGTAAGTGAGAGATCTGGAGGTAAGCTCTGGTCCCAAATCTAATTGTCTTTATACCAGAGCAAATGCTCTCAAGGTTGACCGTGCCTCTGACTTGTTTTGTATTCATCAGAGTATCCAACTACATGCTTCACATGTAATTAAAACTTAATAAATCTTGATTAAGTCTTTGAAAAGGGCACTAGAGGGACACTTTTTAAGACTCTTTCTTCACGTTTGCCTTAATTTCTCCCCTTCAGACATGCCAAATCAAGTTTAAGAGAAGTGATTTAAAATTATACTTTAGGATTTTGCTGATAATTATATGGCAGCTCTTTTGAGGCACTGGGTTTGGGAGGTCACTGAAGGGTTTGTGGTTAGCTTGTATGAGCTGGATTAGGCTTTGGTGAATGATGCTAAGATAAATATGGGTGGAGTCAGAGTCTGAGACCTAGGGACTCGATCTAGGCTGTGCAGGTACTTTGGGAAGATTTTGACATTATCTGGAAATCAGTATTTATAGGTTCAGAGGCCAGAAAGCCTGTTTAATAGATGGAATAAACCATGGGGGTCCCCAAACGTACTTTCAGTGAAGTTTTTCTCTAGCTGAGGAGGCTTGATTTTAAATTATGCCAAGGATTCTGTTACCAAAGTTGTTCCCATTTTCCACCCACAGAGCACCCCATATCATTGTTTCTCTTGGGGCCCTGGGATCTCTATGGTGGGCTCCCTACTATCAGTTGTACTGCAGCTGTGTGTGAGTGTACAATGGTGGCTGGGGACTCAGCACCTGCATCTCCAAAACATTACCTGCCACAATCTCTCCCCAACCAACCCTACAAAGTACCTGAATGAAATCCAGTCAGCCTGCCATATACATGGGTTCCAATCTACGGATTCAACCAACTTCAGGAAAATATTTTTAAGGGCACCAAGTATTATGTGAATATACGTTATTTTCAAAATGATAATTATGATGTGAGACAATAATGCACCAATTAAAAACTAACATTAAAATACTGCATCTTAGACACTTTTAGAAAAACTAAAAATAATGAACATGGACATGGTTTGTGCTATTATTCTGTAAACAATGCAGAATGGCAACTATTTACATAGCATCTACATTGCACTAGGTAATATAAATAATCTAAAGATTGTGTGTGTGTGTGTGTGTGTGTGTGTGTGTGTGTGTGTGTGTTATTTGATGTTCAACCCAGGCACATTCTACCTCTGAGCTACACCCCAGCCCTATGTTGTTTTTATTTTGAAACACGGTCTTGCTAAGTAGATCAGGGTTTTGCTAAGTTGATGAGGGTCTCACTAAGTTTATGAGACTATCCTGAAACCTGTGGTCCTCCTATCTCATCCTCCCACTTACTGGAAGGACAAGTTTATGTCTTCATGCTCATCAGAATTTTTTTTTCTTTGTGGTACTGAGGATGGAACCCAGAGGCATTCTATCTCAGCATTATACCCCCAGCCCAATTTTATTTCTTATTTGGAAACAAGGTCTCACTAGGTTGATGAGAGTCTCACTACTTACTGAGGCTGTCCTCAAGCCTGCAATCCTCTTGTCTCAGCCTCCCAAGTACTGGGATTACAGGTGTGTGCCACCATGCCTGGCTTAGAAATGGTTTTAAGTATAGGGGAAGATGTGTGTAGGTTATATAAAATACTACATCATTTTACTTAAGAAACTTTAGCATCTTTGGATTTGGGTAACTTCAGGGGGTCCAGGAGTCAATCCCTTGACAATACTCAATACATGTTCAACTGAACATGCACAGACCATGTATAGTATAGTCTTTGGTACCAAGAAGCTTTGCTCTTAACCACTGTGCATCTCCTGATGAGCAAGACTGGATCACTTGTAGTTATTCTTTTTAGCCTAAGAGCAGATCTAAGACATAAATCCACAGCAGGCTATGTGGCCTCTTGTACCTTTTGTCTTCTAAGTCTTCTTGACTCAAGTTTTGGTCAAGTATTCCATCACTCTAACAACTGAAGACAGGTCAATTTAAAGAAATAGTAGCAAATCATTGAAGGAAATAACAGAACATTTGCTCTTGTGCTAAGAGCAGAACAGGCAACTCATCCAGGAGAGAGATAGAGATAGAGATAGAGATAGAGATAGAGATGAAACAAAACAAAAGAAACCAAACTTAAAGAGGGAAACTCAAAGACCTTCTCAGGGTTGAGTAATTACTAAACACAATCTTCCCTTTATTTATAGACCTAAAAATAGGAAAGGGTGAAAAATGCAATACTAAGAGAGTGGGGAAAAAAGGAAAATCTACACTCCTAGTCAAATGAAGAGTGAGTGTCCCTATAGTTGACCAATATACTTGAGAACTCCTCTGTAGAGGAGAGGGTGGGGTGATGGAAAGGAATGATGAACTCCCCTTAAGAGCCAGTGGTGGGAGCTGCTTCTTTCAGCCACTTAGATGAGACAGTGTCAAGAGGTACCATCAAAATCTAGGGCACAGTCAGAACTGCACCAGAGAGGACCTGTGTACAGGCAGGGCGCTCTCTTCCTTAAAAGAAACAACAACAGTAACAAAGCACAAAAACAAAAAAACCAAAATACCGTCCACTTGACAGTTTGAGGGACTCTATCCTAGGTCCTGAAAAGGATCTTGGGAGGGAGGAGGGCATAAAGCATACTTAGGAACAACATTGCCACCACGTCCAGAAGTGAGATGTAAACATCAAAAACAGAGAGAAGATGTCAAATGCCATGAATCTAGTAAGACTGACAAAGAATAGAGAAGCACATGTTACTATTAGGAATGAAAGAATTAACCTATTATAACAAACCATGGACAACTCTAAAGCCTGTAAACACTATGATGTAGAGGAAGTGGACTGTAAAAAAAAAAGAACCTAAAAAATTGTCCACCCAAGATGTATAAGATAACCAGAAATTTTAATGATCAAAGAAACTGAATTTATAGTTTAAAACCCCCTGAAAAAGAAATCTTTAGCATTGGAAGATTTTACTGGTGAAAATATCAAATATTTAAAAAAGAAATAACACAAATACGACATAATCACTTCTGGAAGATTACATTGATTAAAAAAAAAAGCAGAAAAAGGAAGCAAAAACCAAACTAAAACGAAATGACGAACCATGATTTTTCATGAATAGTGATGTAAAAATCCTCTGACAATATTAAGCAAATCAAATCCAGTAAACATATTAAAAGTACAGTATGTTCAAGTGGAGTTTTTCTAGGAATGCAAGCTAGCTTGGTATTCAAAATATATCAGTGTAACTCACCATGTTAATAGTCTAGAGAGGGAAAATCACATAATATCTATTAATGCAGAAAAGGCACTTGGCAAAATTCAATATATACTCATAATAAAAAATTAACTACACTTAGAAGGCATCATTAACAACCTGATAAAGGATATCTATAAAAATTATAGCTTACACCATAAGTTAATGGGGAAGAATAAATATTTCCCTTCTTCTTTTTTTTTTTTTTGGTGGTACTGGGGTTCCTGGAAGCCCTTCTACCTCCGGGCTATACTCCCAGACCTATTTTTTAAAAATATATTTTTATTTGGAAACAGGGTCTCTTAAGCCAGCGCGGCTGGCTTCAAACCTGTGTGATCCTCCTGTCTTCGCCTCCCAAGCGCGGGGATTACAAGCGTGCGCCACCATGCCAGGCTAAATATTTCCCTTCTAAGATTGAGAACAAAACAAGGTCTACTTTCACCAATCTTCTTCTAGATCTGACTAGGTAGTGCAGTAAGACAAGGAAAAGAAATAAAAAAGGATACAGTTTTACAAATAGAACTGTCTATTCTCACAGATGGCATCATATTTTTCTGCATAGAAAATACCAAAGCATCTAAAAACTTTCTGAAGTGAATCGTCAGATTCAATCCTAAAAAATCTTATTCTGATGTATTAGCAACAAACCATTGAAAATAAAGAATATAATTCGTAACTAAAAAATTAAAATATTAGATATGCACTCAACAAAACACGTACAGAATCTGCACGCTGAAAATTACAAAACCCTGGTGAGTCAAATAAAGCAGGATCCAAGCAAAAGGAGGGAAACACTCTTTCGCTATCCTTCCCACATTGCTCTATGGATTTAACGCGATTCCCGTAAGTCTAGGCCAGTGTTTTGTCTATATAGACACGCTTATTTTCAAGTGGACGCAAAAAAAAGGAATAATGATAAGTGAAACAAATTTGAAAAAGAAGAATAAAGTCGAAGAATTCATGCTGTCTAACTTAAAGATTTGCCCTAAAATTAGTCTTCAGGACAGTGTGGTGTGTGTGAAAGAAGAAACACATAGATTAATGATACAGAACAGGGTTTCAAAGAAATAGAGTCATGTAAGCCATTCTAATAGATAACTTGCATATAACCTATACAAGGTTATATGCATATATACATGTGTATACATATACATATGTATGAGTATATGTTGTATTATCAATTCTGTTTCTCTGGAGAACCCAAACTAACACACATACTATATGATTTCACTTTTTTTTTTTGTGGTACTTGAGATGGAAACCAGGGGCATTATATCTCCAAACTACACCCTCAGTCCTAGTTTTTAGTCTTTTTAAAAAATTTTTTGAAACAAGGTCTCACTGAATTGCGAAGGGCCTGGCTAGGTAGCTGAGGCTGTCCATGAACCGCGATCCTCTGGTTTTAGCCTCCCGAATGCGGGGATTACAAGTGTGCGCCATCAAGCCTGGCTATGATTTCACTTATTTGATTGTGATGGCTAATTATATATGTGAACTTGCTTGGGTCACATTATGCCCAGATATTTGGGCAAACACTATTCTGGGTACTTCTTTGAGAGGGATTTGGGGATATGGTTGACGTTTGTTCTGTAGACTGTGTGGACCGTTTTCCTCTCTAAGGCGAGTGAGCCCAGTCCAATTCCGCCAAGGTCAGAATAGAACAAAAAAGGCTGAATAAGAGACAGGTTTCCCCTGCCTGCCTGTTTGAGCTGGGACCTCAGTCTCTTCCTACTTTTACACCTGAACTGAAGCATTTACTTTACCTGGGTCTTCATTCTGCAGACCTTGGGACCGAACTTCATTATCATTTCTTTTGGTTCTCAATTCTAGAGTTGGACTCAAACTCTCTCCTGGGCTCTCCTGGGTCCTCAGCTTGCTGACTTAACCTTGGGATGCCTTGGGACTCATTAACCTCCATAACCACAGGGGCCAATTGCTTTTTAATAAATCTCTTTCTTGTTCTCTCTCCATCTGTCTCTCCACATACACATTCATCTACCCACGACTTTAAAGGGATTGCATAAGATAGTTTTTGTGGTTGATGGAACTATTTGTTTGTGGTGGGGATTATATGAGTCTTCTCACATATTTAAAGTCATACACGTGTACACTCTCCAGAAAACCAATTTTACTCACTGTTATTTCATTTTGTACTAGGGATTGAGCCCAGGGACATTCTACCTCTAAGCTATACTCTCAGTCCTATTTTTTTTTTTTTTTTAGTTTGAAATGGGGCCTTGCTAAGTTGCTGAGGGTATCAGTAGGTTTCTGAGACTGGCCTTGAACTTGCCATCCTCCTGTCTCAACTTCTGGGATTACAGGTGTGCACCATCACGAGTGGTTCTGAATGCTAATTGAAAAAAATAAACTAAGAGAATACTTTGGAAATTCAAGGAAGGCAAAGAATAGGAGTGGAGGGGGCTGAGATCTGAACTTGACCTTACAGAATAACTAGGGATTCCATAATGAGAGAAATGGGAGATGGATGTATATAGAGGTGTGGGATGTGCTACTGAACGAAGGGGAATGAAATCAGGGGCAGAGGTTGTATCTTGGCCCAGTGATTACAGAGATGCAGACTGGGAGAAGGGAGGGTGAAGTCCATCAGTGCCAAATTGCAATAGGCTCTGAATATCCCTGGGATACATTCCCACCTAGCTCTCAGTGGGATTTGCAGTTACTAAATAATGTTGACTGGTGACTCCAAACGCCTGGAATCCAGGAGGGTCAAGTCTCATGGGATTTAAAGTTTCCCAAAAGCCTCCTAAAGGGGAAAGATACTGAAAAAAAAGATTTATTAGATATTCATTTATAAAATTCTTTCGTAAGTTTACAAATGAGGCCCTCTATAAAATATTGTATTCACTAGGGAAATAATTCTGGGATTGATCTAAATCCTTTAGTCTCACAGTATTTATGTAAACATCTGTCTCAGGCAGGGTCCCGGCAGGAAACAGATGGCGCACTCCAAGAGTGCGCTGGAGTGCGCTGGAGGGAGAGTGGAGACAGGGCTGTTTACACAGATGGGGGCGGTTACGGGAACCACCGCGGGAGGTGGTGCAGAGCCTGGGCTGTGACCACTCCGGGACCTCAAGCCACAAGGGAAGAGGATTGGGAGAGGCCTTTCCACCAGCTCTACAGGACCCAGTGCTTTGGGAAAAGCCACCCCACGGGAGAGCGGCCCCTGGTGGAGGAACGTGGCATAGCCTGGTAGGCAGAGAGCGAGGCGGGTACATTCTCTGCCGTCTCTCTCCTCCTGCTCCCTAACCTCTGCGTGGCCCATTGTCAAAGAAAGGAGTTCATAGGGACCCAGAGACCCATCTCCTGGGAACTGGGGCTTGGGAGCAGTAATAAGATGGAAGCTGGTTCTAGAGGAGGAAATGGAGATTAACTCACACTAAGATCACCTATTTGGGTTCGGGTGCTAGGCCTGTTGGAAACTAAGTTTACAAAGGCTGCAGAGAAAAAGGAGGAAACTGGAGTATGAGCTGGGAAAACTGAGCTGGGCACGGGCTGGACTTTGTCCAGTGCTCTGATCAGCTGTTTGACCCAAGTCAGAGATTCCCACCTCTGTGACCTCTGGGATAGGTGTTTGCAATGTACTTCATGGTTATATCAGCAGGAAAGCACTCACTAGTTGGCATTCATTGCTTGTGGCTAAGTTTGGTGCAGAGTTCTGCCTGGTACATAGACTAAGCCCTTCCTGAACACTGAGGGAGTGCAGGAGGGTCAGGTTCAGGGCTCCAAGTGTGTATCTTCTTGATTCTGCTGGGAGACTTCCAGTGAGAAGGCTCACAATTCATGGAAGGCACTGGAGGCGTTGCCTGGGGACCCTGGCTTGCTGGCTCCTCTGGCTGCCTTTGTCCTACTTTATTTCCATCAATCAGAGATAAGGAGAGCAGCCTGCACTAATGGGATGGGGCCTCAACCACAAAGAAGTAGGAGGCATAGAAAATTATGGAGAAGGAGCCTTGGGGACCAGAACGCCTCCTGCCGCCTGGTTCCTAATTAGCAGCAGAGGTACTCAGGGGATCCTCAGAGACCAGCTAACAACCATAAGCTCTGAAAAAGAACATTGCCATCACTGTCACGGTAGCTGATGGCTCTGCTCTGGTCCTCACAGGACATTTGTTTCCTTGGCAGGTTGTGATTGGGGCACAAGGTTTGATTGGGTGACACTGAGAATGCCCCAAAGCTATCTCCTTATACTGTGCTATGACTGATACAAATCATATCCAGTTACAACTGGAAAAAAAAAACCCTAGAAAGCATCTGGTTCAATTTAATTCAGTCTACAGAGAGGAAACGGAGACAGGCTTACGTACAGGCCTTTATTGAGTACCTACTAAGATCTGACTTTGTCTGAAACACTTTGCAAATCCTACCTCTTGTGTTGTGTACATTGCTCCAAGGGACAGATGTATTACCATGAGACACACCCAAGGGCTAGAGGGAGACCTCATTTACTCCCTGTGCTGCTAAGGCTCCTGTCTCCAAGAGGACCACGTGACCACGTTCCTGGGCTCAGAGGCATGGGTGTTGGGACGAGTGGGAACATCTGTAGAGATTCAGAATTGATGTCTCTGTGAATCGGCTGAACAGTCAGTTGGGGATGGCTGAGACTCAGAGCAGGAGTCAAAGCACCTGCTAGCTAACAGTGTGGCTGTCTTCCAGGACACCTGGGCTGGGTTGGTACTTATTATTTCCTGATTAGGTGTAACCACTGATTCTTCTCTCCCACATGCAAGGAATGCTGTTATGATGACATTTATCCTGAGACTTTCCTGGGACACATGGTCTCAGTGTCATCGTTTGTCTCGGAGAGCCATCGTCCAAAGTTGCCTGGCCTCTCAGTCATGAGCCTCACCTCCCAGCCCTTTGCCACGCACACACTCACACACTCACACACTCACACACCCATTCTATCCTAATCACATACCCAGTAGCCATGTAATCTGGTCTTGGGATAGAGAGATGAGAAAGATGGCTTATATTTTGCAAGTCGGCTGAGCAGAATAGAGAAGCTTCTTGCAAGAATGTTGGGGTGCCTCACCCTAGCAAGGAGCACGGAAGCAGTGAGGTATTCAAACCACCTTTCAGCTCCACTCTTCTCTGCTTTCTGGATTTATTCTTAGATATTTGTAAAATGACAGCAGGCAATCTTGCCAAAAGACAGCCTGTCTTCCCCTTGGCTTGAAAATCCAAATTCCTGGGCAGGAAACTCTAACTGTCCTAAAGACAACACATGCAGATTGGTCTACTCTGTTGTGATGAGAGAGATTCAGGACGAATGGAGTAATATGGATTGAGAGGGCACAGAAGTCCTTAGGAAGGGGAGACTGGGTAGACCCTCCATTTTGATTCCTTTCAGAGTACTGTCTTCAAGGAGCTGTTGGGAAGAGGAAAGAGTCAGAGGAAGCCTGTTACTGATGCACAGTGAAGTGTCCTGAGAAGGGCCGGGCCTCGTGGTGCATGGCTCTGACCCTAGAACTTGGGAGACTGAGTCAAGGAGGACCCCAGGTTTATGGCCAGCCTCAGCAACTTTAGCAAGGGCCTCAGAAACTTAGTGAAATCCTGTTTCAAAATTAAAAAAACGTAAATGGGCTGGAGGTGTAGCTCAGAGGTAAAATGTCCCTGGGTTCAATTCCCAGTGCCTAAATAAACAAACAAATAAATGTATGTATGTTCTGAGTAGGAGTCTTTTCCAGGTATAAGATTCTGAATCAGAGAGAGGGGTGTGCAGAAGGCCCAATGGGGCTGGGTCTTGACCATCAAGGAGACAGGGTGCATGCGCCTGTCTGTGTACGGGAGCAGCAAAGGTCAGGATCCGGTGGCTCTCCAGGCATTGGAGAAAATGTGTTGAAATCAAGCAACCTAAACTGAACGTGTGGTGCATGCCTGCCTTCCCAGCACTTGTAAGGTGGAGACAGGAGGCTCACAGGTTTGATTGAGGCTAGCCTCAACAACTTAGTGAGAGAGACCCTTATCGACCTTGCCAGATCCTGTTTCAAAATAAAAATAATGTAATAGGTCTAAGAGTATAGATGGAATGCCTCTGTATTCATCCCCAGTAAAAACAAGAAAAAGAAATCAAGCAAAATAGAGGAGCATGGTCCTCTTAGGGACTGTGGTACTTAGGAGGTGCTAAGTCATAAAATGCAAGGTAAATAAAGGCTGGAGAGGGGGCTGGGAAAGTCAGCCTAGACTAGAGCATGAAGGGCCTTCTGTGGGCATGTGTCACACTGAGCAGGTTAGAGTTTGTCCCATGATTGGTAGGTCTCCAGCAAAGGATCTTGAAGTGGGTAGAAGCACAATATGATCTCTCTGTGAAGATGCCCCTATGGGAGGCTAGTTGGGGCATGTCATAGGGTGGTATGTGCAGAGCTTGAGCTAGGGAGTTGGGAAGAAAACAACATTGGTCCAGGTCCTCCGAGATGCAGAGACCAAGACAGGAAGGAGCATGGAAGGGCTTTCCTGTGGGAAACATGGGTGAGTTTGTGTGGAGGGAGCTGGAGAAGGTTGGAAGGGCCATGATGCAAGCTCGACCCAGGTGAGGGAGAGAGGGAAGGAAATCAGGTGGCAGTGTCCTCAGATGCCACATAGGGAAGGTTTGTAGAAAGGCCACTGGGGAGTTCCTTCAGCCATAACTGGCTGCTGGAGCAGTGTGCATCTCCCAGCAATATACCTGCCTCCCATGCCTTCCCATGCTGTGTCATTGGCAGGGAGAACGGACCGGGCGATGGGTTTCAGATCACAGCAGATTGTTGTCACTTGGGTATTTACTGTCCCTGTAGTAAAAGGTCTGCAAGCCACAATCTCATGGCTATCACACCAGTATAGAACAATAATTCAGGAAGAAGATTTGATTAGACTAATCAGACATAAACACGGTTACCAGAAGTGCAGAAAAATGATAGAAAAGACATTGGAAGGTACAATCAATTGGAATTAGTAATTGATTGTCCTGGGAGGGCTGTTATGTACCCTCATCCAAGTTGTGCACTGTGCAGCTTTATATGAGTGGCTCAGCCTGCCCGAAGGTGTGCAACATTCCAGATAGAACACTGCATGGTATTTCTGTATTCTGAGTGTCTAACCTAGGGTTTGATATATGATAAGCATTTAGCAAAGATAGGTTGAAAATAAAAAATACAACCTCTGCCACCGAGGAGCCCACTGTCTAAGGAAGAACAATGAGTAAATACACAATTAAAATATAAAGTGGCTGTTGCTGGCAGCAGGAGCTGGGCTGGGTTCTAAAGTTTATGCAGCTTGCTAGAGGCTGCTTGGTGGCTAGGATCATCTATCCTGTCTCCTGAGCCAGTCAGACAATTCCCAGACACTGGATCAATCAGCCTGGACCAGAAGCCAGACATTGACTTTTTCTAGCAACTTTTATACACCAAGCATATTCATTCACAATCCAACAAATATTCAGTGGCACCAATCACATTCCAAGAGTGGTCCCAGGTGTGGGGATCTGACAGCAAATAAAGTACATGACAAAACCCCTTCCCTCTTGGGGGATAATTCATGGAACAAATAATCAGTGAAAGAATAGAATTTTAAGCACACGATATAGAGGAAAGAAAGCAGAACCAAAGAAGTAAGGAAGGTGTACATGTGTGTGCGTCATGCATAGAGGCGTCTGATGACTTAAGCGGGTGAGGTGGAAAAGGTAGAGAAGGTCTCACTGATGTGGGGATATTGGTGTCCAGATCTCAAAGAAGCAAAGAGAGACACTGAATCGACACCTGTAGGCAAAACATCCTCTGCCAGGGGAAGAGTGATGTAGAAGAGTGTTATGGCTTGCATCTGGAGTATTCTCTACAAGCTTATGTTGAAAGCCTGCCCTCCAATGCAGCCAGGTTCAGAGGAGGGGCGTGGCTGGAGGGAGTGCATCACTGGGGCCATGATCTTTGGGTCTATAACCATCCCAGGCCACTTCCTATCACTTTCTCTGCTTCTGGCTGCCCTGAGCAACTCTCCACCACACCCTGCTGCCATGGTGTTTCTTCTGCCTTGGAGTTGGCCAGCCATGGACTGAACCTCTGACATCATGAGCCAAATAAGCCTTTCCTCCTCTGAGTTGACGTTTGAGATGACGTCAGAGGCGAGGAGGCTGGGGAGGTTGGAAGGCCTGGGAAATCCCAGTCAGAATATGTGTTTGTGTCCTGACTGATGAAGGGAAACATTTGGAGGATTTTGAACACAAAAGGGTGTGAGCTGCCACATTACAAAAGGACCACTCTAGAGGGTTTGAAGTAAGACAGCAGGGGAGTAAGGGCAAAGGCAGAGAGACAGGTCTATGGTGGACTCAGAATTCTAATTCAGAGAAGGACCTTGGGCATGCTGGGCTCTGAAGTGCCTTTTGAAACACCAACACATGATTAAATTAGGTGAAGTAGGTTTGGATGGTTAAGTGCATTCATAAAAGAGGCACATGATGGAAAACTGGTCATCAGTTTATTGCATATGTGTCCACTCTTTAAAAAACAAATCCTTTTGTTAATGGACATTTTAAATTTCACCCACAATGTTTGTGGCAGCAGTAGTTGTTCTTTTCCCATTTTAAACTGAACTCTGTGTTCTATGATCACAGACTTTGGGTAACCATACGGACAGAATCTTTGTCCAAATGGGGTTTTGTTTTTTATTTATTTATTTTTATTATTTGGAGAAAACTGAATCAGTTGTTAATTCTTTTTTAAAAACATTTTAGTCATGCACTGTAATTATGTGTCATAGTGGGGTCCAAGGTGATCAGAATATAGGAGCACACGGATCTTGGGGTGTTTCTCTCCCCCTCTCAATTCACCTCCCCTTCTTCCTCCGCATTCATGTTAGTGAAATTGAAAAGTAATACTATTTTCATATATTGCATTATTATTATTATTATTATTATTATTAATTATTATTTGCAGTACTGGAGATCGAACTCAGAGAGCATTCTACCTCTGAGCTACAACCCCAGCCTTATTTTTTATTTATATATTTATTTTGAAATAGGGTCTCACAAAGTTGCAGAGGGCCTCACTAAGTAGCTGAAGCTGGCTGCAAACCTGTGATCCTCCTGTCTAAGCTTCCCAAATGCTGGGATTACAAGCGTGGGCCATCATGCCTGGCTGCCATAGTATTATTCGAATTGTTTCCTTCTTCAATCTTCCTTCTTCCTCTCCCTAACTCCATCCCCCAGGCCCCTTCTGCTACTCTATAGATCTCTCTCCACATTATTTAAAGTTCCTTATGTTGCCTGTTTTTTCTCTAGCTTCCATATATAAGAGAAAATGTACAGCTCTTGACCTTCTGAGACTGGCTGATCTAACTTAGCAAAATATTCTCTAATTTAATCTATTTTCTGGCAAATTACATAATTTTGTTCTCTATGGCTGAGTAGAATCCCATTGTCTGTATATATGTATATATGATATATATATATATATATATATATATATATATATATATATATTTTTTTTTTTTTTTCTTTAGCCATTCATTTCTGGGCAGACACCTAAGTTAGTTCCATGACTTAGCCATTGTGAATTGTTCTGCTATAAACACAAATATACATGTATCATTATAATAATATTATGACTTTAATTCTTCTGGAAAGATATCAAGGAGTGGTACAGCTGGGTCTTATGGTGACTCCATTTCTAATTTTTTTGAGGAAGTTCTAAACTTTTAAAACATTCTGTTCTCGTAAAGAAACAAATGTGCTTGGATCTGTCCAAAGCATCTGCCTTCCAGGCAGCTCATGAAGAAGTTTCGGGCTGTGGACTCACTGTCGATTCACCTTCCCCTGCACTCCCAATTTGATCGCCAGCTTCCCAGCTGCTACCTCTCCTCTCTGGTAAAACGTTCTGTTCCATTGTTTGAGAATAATGTCACTTTCTTATCTTTAGAAAAATTAACCAAAAGGCTTTCTCATTCTTAGCAGCACTAAAACATTGTTAGAACTTAATCTCTCTTTTTAAGCAGAAAAGAGAGAGAGTGTGTGGGAGCAGGGAAGTAAAGAGAAACTGGAATGAAGATCCTTTCCTAATTGGTAAAGAGGTTAGGAAGGGAACTGTTCATTAACCTTGACAGTTTAGCAAAGTGTCTCTCCCTCCATCTCAGGTGAGATGGCGGTCAGCAGCCCAGGAAGGTGTGGGGACACATTGCTCAGGGAAGCTTTTAAGAACACAGTGAGCTGGATCTTTGGAACTGCCTCAAAGTGCCAAAACCCCAGGAAAGGGGCCTTGGAATGAATTAAAAGGCGCCATTCAAATAATACCCTGGGAATAAAATCACATCAAATTAAATGTAATAAGAGTATCAGAGAATAAAGATACTAAGGTGAATCTTGGTCGTCCAAACCACTAAGCATCTGAGTGAGATTCAGTTTTGTGGTCTATAGTCCCAGCCTCTGGAGTGCTCAGAACAGCATTTCTGGAACTAGAAAGACCTCTTTCCTTGCTATCCACAGGACAGTGTCTTCCTGGGAAGTAGCCACACAATACCAGGGAAAGCTCGGTTGATGCCCTTCCTGGATGTCATGGGCCCATGGAAGGACCAGACTTTGCTTCATTCTAGTTTATTGATTTATGCCTTGTCCCCAGTGGCTTTGGCACAGGCCTGTCATGCTCCTGGATTACTTCCCTTCCGTTTGATGACTTGACTTCTGTCTTGGTTCATGGTTTCAGAGGTTTAGTCCATGGTCAGAAAGAGGAATTCATGGCAGAAGAGTATAGTGTAGGAAGGATGGTCACCTCATGGCAGCCAGAGAGAGAGAGAGAGAGAGAGAGAGAGAGAGAGAGAGAGAGAGAGAGAGAGAGAGAGAGAGAAAGAAAGAAAGAAAGAAAGAAAGAAAAAGTAAGGGGCCAAGGAGAGACATAGTCTCCAGTCCCCAGAGTCATGCCCCCCGGTCATCTACTTCCTACAGGCCCTACCTACCCTTCCATCATTTTCCCCACCTTCAAGTCAACACACTGAAATTATCAACCCACCAATTAGATTAATTCATTGATCAGCCCAGCATCCTCAGAATCCAGTCTTTTTGCCTCTGAACATTGCTGCATTCCTAACACATGGGTTTTGGGGGGGGGTATTCTAGACCCAAACCTTAGTATCTTTTGTCTTCTATGTTGATGCCTTTGGTCCTGAGTGCCCATGCTTCTGGTGCTATGTCATAGGTCACCTTCTGGAACTATCAACACAGTCTGTTGTGGAGATGGACTTCCCTCTCATGAGTACAAACTGTCCAGCAGGTAGAACTCACTGACTGACACACTCATTTGCCATCTGCACCAGCTTCTGGAACTGTGGTTTATGCCCAATGTGATCAACACACAAACATGTGTACCCAGGCAGGGGTTAACTTGCCTCAACATGTCCTGGGAGGTAGCTCAGTTTAATGGTGACAGCCTGTTACTCAACAGTGCATTGAGTGATGATGGTTTAACTCATTCCCTGTGATGTGAGCTTAGGCCAAGTCACTTTCTGAGCCTCAGTCCCAGTGTTTATACACTGGAGTTGTTATAGAAACCAAATCTAGTAGCCACTACCCAAAAGTCATTGCTCAATAAACTTCATTTTTTTTCTGTGCCTATAATTAGAGCTTGCTAACTTGGACATCGAGGCTGGCTGATTCCTCTGCTAATAAAGCACACCTTGGACCACGGCAGCCTGCAAATCTGTGGTACCTGCCCACTTTCATCTGCTTTAGATCACCTTGTGACTTTATCCCCTTGCCTGCCTAGATGGGAAATTTTGGCCAGACTCCCGCACTGGTTCAATGGCCATTCTTTATCCTGTGTGGCCAATTGTATCCCCTGCATTAATTCTGTCACTTCATTACTCCTTCCCTACACTATTTAACCTTACTTTCCTCATCTCTGAATTGGGAATGCACTGGTGCTCTTATCCCAAATTTCACTTTCTGTGGTTTCAGTTACTAATGTTCTACTGTGATCTAAAAGATGAGGTGGAAAATCCCAGAAATAAACAACGTATACCTTTTAAATTTCATGCCATTTCTGAGTGGTATGATAAAATCGGATGCCCTTCTGCTTTATCCCATCCCTTATTCAGCATATCCATGCTGTATAGGCTACCTGCCCATTAGTCACATCGGAGTGAGATGATCTGAGTCATTTCAGATGACTGTTAGTAGTTATCTGAGATGGCTATTGCATTGACTGCTACCAGGTTGACAGTGGCACTACTGCAGTGCTTTCTTATTTTCAAGTAACCCTTATTTTGCTTACTAATGGTCTTAAAGCACAAAAAGAGCAATGATGGTAACTCAGATATGCCAAAGAGAAGCCATAAAATGACTCATTGGAGTATATATAAGAAAACAATACAGTAAATACAGGGTTTGTTCTACTTGGGTTTTCAGCAGTCACTGGGGTCTTGAAACATTATCAACTTTGAATAAGAGGGGTTTGCTTAATAGTAATACATACCATACTGGGAAGCTGAGTGATTGAAATCCACATGGTGTAATTGAGGGAGTACAGTAAAATAACGCATGTAAAATGTTTATTTGGTTCAGTGCCTGGCACATGAAGAGACTCAGTCTGTGGTATCTATTATTTTTTTATTTTTATTGGTGCATTATATTCAAGCATCATATTGTGGTAAAAAACTTGTGTGTACAAACATGTACACATCACTGATTTAACCCCTACCCAATTCCCACCCCATGCCCTCCCCGTCCCTCCTTCCCTTGCTTGGCTTAGTGGTTGACTTCAATATGTTTAAGTACTTTGTGTGTTTTAGAGATTTTTCTCTTCCCCCCTCCTTTCTCCTCCTTTAGGTTGCCTTGTTTGCTTCTTTATTGGATTTCCTTTTTCATCTAGAGTTCCTCCTATGACCCATTTCCCATTTCTCCCTAACTCTCACATATTAGGGAAAGCATCTGATTTCTTATTTTTTGTGACTGACTAATCTCACTTAGCATAATGTCCTCCAGTTCCATCCATTTCCCTGAAAATAATGTAATTGAGTTTTTTTAATGGCTGAGTAAAAATTTTATGATCACTGAGATTGTTTCTTTTGCACTCAGTACCCCAGTTTGGTTCATTATTCTCCAAACCAAAAATGCTATGGTGGAACTAGTGAATGATTCTCCTGAACCTCCCACTTTCCCCCAAATAACTCTTCACTCTTTCTCTGGTCTTCTCAATCCCAGCCCTCCTTCTTGGAATCAATGAAACAATTGAGCATGAGGAGCCTACAAAAGTAAAATAAAATCAAGATGCAAAATTTCTTTCTTCTATGGATTTGTATTCTTCTTCAGCTTTGCAGAAGAAGTCTTTAGGGGAGGGGGTCCATCTTCATCTCATGAAATGAATGAGACAGAGATTATTTTGCCAATTTGTGTACTACAAGCTCCTCATTGTGCACTGGTGGGGTAAAGCCCAGGCTGGCAGGTACAGCAGCATTGTTGGCACTGTCTGATGAATGATCCAATGCCAGTCCACCACCATCAGACCTTTGAGGCTATCATCTAGAGGGGGCTGCTGACAAAGCCAGCTCTGAGTTCGTCTGTTGACCCTTCATTGACGAAGTGACAATATCTGACAGAAGTGGGCTCTGTTACTTTGCCATGTTATCCGTAGCCTCTAGTATAGACCCTATAAAAGTAGACTTTGTATTTTACACCTTCTGCAGGTGTTCTGCATAATCCTCCACAAAGCGAGGATCTTTATTCACTAAATTATAATGTTATTCTTGAGTGTCTCTGCTATTTACAGAATCTCAGTGCACCAAAAGAAATTTTAAAAATGAAGCATTTTGCAAAAGATACTCTCTTCTTTTTCCTTCAAATTGGGCAGGAGATAAATGTATTATGAGAATCACTTCAGAGGATGTGTTGACTCTGTGCGTGCGTGTGTGTGTGTGTGTGTGTGTGTGTGTGTGTGTAAAAGAAGGGGTGGGATGAAACCCCAGGGCAATTTTAATTCTGAATTGGAGATATTTTATTATATAACTAAAAACTGTGCTCCTGCCACCTATTCAAATTTTAGCCCATATTTTTTACTTTTATAAAATCTACTCACATCTTATTAGTATATCGAGCAAAAAAGAATGGAAAATCAAGCTGTGCGAACTGCATGGTATCAGTCAACCTGACCGGAAGGCCTGTCTCTGTTTGCATGGAAATGATGGCTTTACACAGCCACATACTTTACCATTTCCCTTTATGACAGTAAAACTTCAGAGCCTCTCCCAGGGATGAATCTTGCCTCGCAGTTACTCATGTGCAATTTTCTGTTGACATCACTGGGAATTGCCTGCCATATGGCTGAGAGCACACTTTCGCCCTTTGCTGGTTAGCTACTCCTCACAGTAATGATTCTATTTTCCTGAGTGAATTTAATTGCAAAACAGTAAGTAATTGCCCAAGTTGGTGATCTACAAAGGTTTTGGCAGCTCGCTGGGGAATTTCCTCCCATTAAAAGCTTTTGTGTATAAGATTATAAGGTTATGGCCTCTCTTCTATGGAATGGTCCAAACCTTATTGGATGTCCTATTGGCCAGTTCCCAGCTCTAGTCCCACTCTGGGGGTGTGCGAAGGATCAGGTGGAAGGGGCCTGGTGACTGGCATCTGGTGTTCCTGATGATGTTTCATTTGCAGAAGGAGCTGAGTAGAAATTTTCTAAGGTTCACAGTGGACCCAAGAGGACCATAGCAATCAGGGTTATGTAGATGCAAGTCTTCAAAAGACTATGGCACTCAGTAATGACTGGGATCTGGAATAATTTCTGGCTAATGGGCTATTTTTTTAACTCATAAACTAGTTTAAAAAATTTATGATCTATGTCTCTTAGGTCATTATATTTATTATGCAATTAGACATTATGGCTGAAATGTGTCCCCCCCAAAGTTCATGTGTTGGAAACTTAATCCCCGATGTCACATGTTATTGGTATTTGGAGGTGGGACAATTGGAAGGTAATTATAGTTACTTGAGGTCAAGAGGGTGGCGTTAGTGGCTTAATCAGAAGATGAAGAAAGTCCTGAGCTACTACACTTGCTATGTCTCACCAGGTGACTCCCTTTGCCACATCACAATGCAGCACAAGGCCCTCACCAAACGTCCAACCCTTGCTGGTACCATGCTCTTGAACTTCCCAAGCCTCCAGAACCAGGAGCTAAATAAAGCCCAATTTTTAATCAATGACGCAGACTCAAGTATTTTGTCAGACAAAAACAGACAAACACAATTAGAACATCTATTTGCTATGATGTATTTACATTATTAGGATCACATTTATGATCTACTCCCAGCTAAATTCCCTCCTAATCGAAGCAGGTGTGTGAGAAAGAGGCACAGGGACCAGACCCACTCTCAAGGTTTCCTTTGGCATCCTCAGAGTGTGGTGAGCCTCCTCGGGGTGCTCATTCTCTATTTGCTCCTTTGGCCTCACTGGGTCTCCCTGGTAGCAATGAGGGGTTCAGACTTGGCTTCTCCCACTCACTTTCAACTGTGGGAAAATACCCTGTTCAGTATCAGAAAGCATGGATTGTGCAAAGCTTGGAGGTGGGCAAGGGAATAGATAAGAAATGGGACCTTGAGGAAGAGGCTTTGGTTTTGGGTGAAGGGTGGCAGGAGAATTCTGATGCATCCAGGAGGAAATCAATGCACCAAAGGTGAGGTGGGTTGGGGGAGGGCTGAGAGTGGCAGCGAGGGTACCCTTCAATTAATTGAAGTGTCTGTGTGTGTGTGTGTGTGTGTGTGTGTGTGTGTGTGTGTGTGTAGGTAGGAGGGCATGTGTCAGTGTTTGTGCCTAGGTGGTCCCTCCATCCTGGAGTGTCAGTGGGAGGGTGCAGAGCTCTAGAGTGGGTGAGAAATGATGATGACCAATGTGTGAGGACCTATGGTGTGAGGCTAGTACCCCTTGGGGAGGCCCTCACTGCTTTCTGTTCTCTCTTCTTGCCATGTGTAGCTTGGCCAGCTTGGTGCTGCACCCATCAGCACTGATGTGGGAACACCGGGAATGTAATTAACACTCAGATGTCTGACGTGGAAATATTTGGAATCTCACAGCATGCTGGAGAAGGCAGAATTTAGGGGTTGCTGCTTCTCCCAGGCACAGCCAGCTGTTCATCTTTCTCTCGCAGAAAAGAGAACAAGATGAGGACTTAGAGGAGAGAAAGAGGGATTTACCTGGATTTGATGAAGGATTTCCTGGCTGTGAAAACACAAAGGGAAATAGGCTCTTTTGGATGGGAGGCCTTCAAGGGATCTGACATCTCCTTCCTTCCTGTGATTCCAAGTGAGGAGGAGAGTGGCTCCCCAGGTTTCACCTTAAACGTGCTGCCTTCTGGATACTGGAACACAGAGCAACATCACCCTTCAATTAATTGAAGAGTGTTGATTCCAAAGAGAATCGGGATTATTTCCTCCCTTGATTGTATATGTAGTGTACATAAAACTAGTCATTCGAATGTTTTGCTTCAACATTGGAAATGATAGCACTTAGTATTAGAAATATTTGTATTTGAGTATTCTATTGATATTAAGTGGTTCTAGTAGAGAGGGTAAATGTACCATGCTGAATATTGCAACAGACACAACAAAGTGGGCAAATTATTGTGAGTGTATCAGTCCCAAATGATTCGGTTGAAAACCTCATGCTGCACAGTAGGTGACAAGCCAGGATTTCTTGCTTCAAGTTTAAGTTCCATCTCCACTTTTTAGAGCCTCAATTTTTATTATCTGAAATACGGGAAGAGTTGTTGCTATTTTTCTCTACTTCAAGGAGTTTACAATAAAGATCAAATATGAAAATATAAGAAGAGATGCTTTAGAAATAGTAAAACATGAAGGAAAAGATGGTGTTATGATTAATACCATTTTCACTCTCATTTTCATTCAAACAATGATTCCATTCATTGTCTTAGACAGTATTTGTGAAATTATAACTATGTAGGGTGGCGGGGCCTTCCAATCAGTTAGGTAGTGTTTAAATGCCTGTTGAATCTGAATTTAGCCCAGGATGTTATTCCAACACTGAATTTAATCAAATATTCCTTTAGTTATGGTAAAATATTCTGTAAAGGGTGAAGCACTATTCAAATTTAAAACATTCATGGAATAGTAATGTTTGCAGCATTTGTGTGTTGAAAGGCAGACTAGGGCAGTGCATGAGAACTGAGGTTTTAGAGCCAGGCTGCCCTCTGATAGGTCTTGGTTCATGATTTGGGGTATGTGACCTTATCTCTAAAACAGAGATAATAATACTAGTGCTCACTTTACATTTTCTTATGAGAATTCAATGAGTTAAAACACAAGTCCCCCCCCGCCCCGCCGGGTACACAACCTCCATGCATGTGAATGATTGTATAAGAAGTGATATACAGCTGGGTGTGGTGGCACATGCCTGTATCCCAGTACTTGGATACTGAGACAGGAGGGTCACAGGTTCAAGGACAGCCTCAGCAATTTAGTGAGAATCTCAGCAATCTAGTGAGACCCTGTTTAAAAACAAAACATAAAAAGAGCAAGGACTGTGGGGTAGGGGTGATATGCCCCTGTATTCAAACCTCAGTGCCGGAAAAAAAAAAGTAGCTACACAGAAATGACAATAAACCCTTTGGGTTCCCTGCCTTAGAACACAAAGCTTTGATATTTGCAAAGTTAACCTTGGCTTCCCAAACCTTCATTTCCAGATATTTTAGATAAACTGGAAGAGCTACAACAAAGTCACAGTCGGGGCCTCCACACAGAAAGCCAGCATCACCATGTTGCGCAAGGGCAGTCCCATGGGGGTGGCTGGCGTATTCACAGATGTCTGAGCTAGTGAGTGAGCCTAGCTCTCTGCCTACCATCTCTACGGTAGAGAGATGGCGTGATCTTGTGGCTTTCTCTAGCCAACACCAAATATGTCATAGCACTTGTGATAGGTAAATGTCTTGTGTCTTTATGGGGGTAAAAAGACCCCACTTACAAATCAGTTGAAAATATGAATAATGGAAATGAAGAAAAGTGAAAAGAAGCTCTGGAGAGATTTCAAGGGTAAAATATCAAATTTAGAGGTTGCTTGAAGTCAAAAATACTTGATAAAAAAATCAAGAGAAAGCAATTCTGAAGCTGTTCAGTGAATGTTCCAGCAAGAATTTATTTTAATTGCTTTATGAATGGCTTCAATCCGATATTTAGAGAATCATTAGGGGCCTGCAAGGGTCACTTAAAATTTTCACTTAGGCTTAACTAAATTTTATGGAGAAAATTACATGTTTTATTGGTATTCACAGAATTGAGGACTTGCAAAGGTCTCAAGATGTGTCCTTCTAAAATTGCAAAGGTCTGTGACTCTATAGCACTTAATTTACACAAGAGGCCTCTGAGGTAAGTATAATGATTCTCATATTAAAGAAGAAGCAACTAATCCTTGGAGGAGTTGCATTATTTGCTATGCAAGCATTCTAAAGGCAGGGCTGTCCTGCATGATTCTTTGCTCCATTCCCAGGGTCCAGTGCATGGCAGACATTCCGCGGGAATGGTAGACAGACATCCCTACACCTCCTGTCTCAGGCACTCCAGACACTGCTCTGTTTTAACAAACTATCCAGAAGAACACTGAAGTGTGCAAACCCCCCTATGTTAAATATGTGTTGAAGCCAGGTGTGGTGGTGCACACTTATAATCCACAGTACTTGGGAGGCTGAGACAGGAGGATCTGGGTTCATGGCCAGCCTCAGCTACTCAGTGAGGCACTCTGCAACTTAGTGAGACCTTGTTCCAGAATAAAGACTAAAAAATAGGGGCTGGGGGTGAAAGTTGGAGGTAGAATGCCCCTGGGTTCAATCCCCAGTACTGCAAAAAATAAATTAAAAAAAAATGTGTGTTAAGATCATGCAGGGGAGAAGGGGTGAATCCAGGATTCTCAGGGTCCTGAGGTCAAAGTCAGAAATAAATGAGAATATGAAACAGGCATAGGCAGCAGGTTTTGGAGCACAAGTAAAGCAACATCCCAGCCATGGAAAGACCTTGAATGGCATCTCTCCTTGTCCTGATTTTTTAAAGGAGCCACATGCCTCAATCCACCATCTGCCAGAATCCACATAGAGCCGAGTACCCACGCCATGCCCCTCTGCTGGCAGTGCGCATGGAATCCTTTGAGTCCCTTCCCTGCAAAGAATACAATTAGTCAAGTTTCCATTCTCCTTCCTTCCTCCCGAATCCCCCACAGCGAGGGCCACCTGAGGAAAGAAAATTTCATCTTGCACAAAACCAGATTTATCTTCGTTCTTTGCACAACAATACAATGAAAGCCTAAATGATTTTTCCACATTTGGTAGCACTTAGAAGCTTTTCATCAGAGCAAGAATAAAGAGAACTATTTTCTTCATTTCTGTTTACTGCAGCGATACAGCTGAAAGAAAACAATTTAAATCTATAAACAACTAAGATGTTTTTGACTTAAAACAAGCACCAAAGTCTGGGCTATTATCTAGAATCTCAGCTTGTCTGAGATGAAAGAGGCCTAAGAGATCATCCGGTCGGATGCAAGAGAATTGGCTTGGGTATCAGAGACCAGGTCTTTTAAAGAGTTATGTATGAGTGAGATGTGAGGAAGGGCTAAATGAGAGATGTGTGCATGTATGCCCATTAAGATGTATGACTGAAAGGCAGCAATAAAAAGACAAAAAAGGAAAAAAATAGAAAAAAAGTAATGTATGTTTTTAAATATGTAGCAGAAACCAAACCCATAACATTCATACCAAAGCAACCATGCAAAGTATTGTGGCACATAGAAACTAGCTAGAGAAGAAACCATTATTGCCTTAGGGCAGAAGAGACAAGGAAAAAAAATACTGTGACCCACTGGAGCCGTGGAGGAGAGGTGGCCTTGCAGGAACTCAGGCAGAGCGCTAGAAAGAAGGGGTATGAAGAAATAGCTTGACCCCTCCTGACTTCCCATCTCCCTCCTCCCCTCCCTACTAGCCAAAGCCCACCAGAACTGAGAGGCAAAGGAATCAGGTGCTCCCAAGGGTAGAGGCCAGCCCCATCCACACAATGGGACAAAGGGTGCAGGGGATGGTGGGAAGGGCCCAGCACCAAGACAGGGAGACCCAAATCTAAACACTAAGTTTATTTATGTTTTCTATATACCTTATACACATAGCCTGAAGGTAATTTAATACAGGTTTTATTTTTTAAATTTAATTTTATTTTTTATTGCACCTGTACTTTGACTGCAGTCTGTCACTGGGAAGTCAGGTGTGAAATTTTCCATCCTGTTGGTGCCCCGAAAGTTTTGCATTTTGGATTTCTGATTTTTTGGATTAAGGATGCTTAATCTGTGTCATGGAAATCCAGTTTAATAAGAAGTTGGTTTCCTCTTCGTTTTTGAGCTTATGGATTTGGATCTTGTTAAACAAAATTGTCTGCTTTTCCAATTAAAGAACGCTCCTGCTTTGCCTTAGACTGGATTTCGGTTCTGACTCATTTGTGCGTGCACCTCTTCCTCCTTTTACCAGCAACGACTATGGTGGTTGGGGTAGGATAGTGGAGGGCCTGTCACCTATCAATAGTGCTTTCGGAGCTCCTTAAATAATTGATGGAGGTAGCTGGCCGTGTTTGGTCATATATCTGTGTCTTTGTGGCTGTTTTTCTCATGTGAATTACAGTGGTTCTTTTTTAATTTGCAGGTGAGAGTTTCCCAGCAAGAGCCCTAGCCACATTTGAATATTCAGAAAGGGCAGCACTGTAATAGGACTGTTTAAAAATTAATACATATTTCTTGTTAGTCTGCATAGAAGCAGAAGGCTCAGTTCAAGGAAAATTCGGGATCCATGTTACCATAGATCCTTAGTGCCAGGATCTCTAGGACTGTTTAGTGCCTGAGTTTTCTAGGCAGGGCCATCTCAGAAAATTCTTTACACCAGCTATTCAGATGTCAGAAGACAGCGGTCATATTTTCTCTTATAATTTCTCTTTTTCCTAGTGAGAACTCCAGTTTCTAAAGCAATTTCTCATAGGCCATTGTTTTGGAATCCAGTAGTTCTCTGGTCACTTCCCCCCAAACACATTGATTTCTCTGCATCTGTCTTAATGCCAAGAAATTGCAGGTGTTATCTGACTAGAGTGAGAATATGACCTCCTCAATCTTTGTGTGTGTGTGTGTTTGTGTGTGTGTGTGTGTGTGTGTGTGTGTGTTACAGAAGATTGAACCTATGTGCATTCTACCTCTACCAGCTCTTTTTATTTCTTATTTTATTTTGAAACAGGGTTGTGCTAAGTTCCTGAGGGTCTTACAAAGTAGCCAAAGCTGGTCTTGAACCTGTGATCTTCCTGCCTCAGCCTCCCAAGTACTGGGATTACAGACGGGCATCACTACACCTGGTTACTGACCTCCCCAATCTTAAACAGAATAATATGTTTCTTTAAACATTCCCCTGGGCAAACCACACCTGGAATTATATTCCATACTCAGTAAGAAAAGTAGATTAGACCACATCTACTATAAATGCCTTAGAGAGTTCAGAGGTCTAGAAAACACCATGTAGTAGTACTGATGATCATCAGAGCTACCGTTTATTGAGTGCAAACACTATACATGTGCTCTCTTATTTAAATTTTATAATTCTATGAATTAGGTATATACAATACTAAATCCTATTTTGGAAATGAGGAAACAGGCTCAGTGGGATTCAACAGTGTGCCCAAAGTCGGCCAGCTAGTAAATGCAGGATTAAAAGCTGGTATACTTTCTACTATACACATGACCTTTTTATCTGTTTGTTGGATGATCAGGGGAAAGGAGGGGTTTAGCCTGTAATGAAGAGACTTACTACCTATATAAAGGTGAAGGATTATCATTTTTAACACAAAGAAGACTTTAAACTTTAACAGAGGAGACCTGCCATAAAGAATTCAGATGAGACTCTTGAAACACACAAACTTTCAGACCGACTGTAATAAATGTAATTTTCTCAACCCCTAAGCATGGTAGTCTTTTTAGATGGGGACAAAAGATAAGCTTGTAGCTCTGTGACATCATAGCAGCCAAGACAGGGGATTCAAAAGATTTTGTAAAAAATAACAACAACAACAACAACAACAACAACAACAACAACAGCAGCAGCAGCAGCAGCAACAACAACAACAACAACAACAACAAAATTAAAGCAGTTATGTAAAGTGAAGCTGAAATCAAGGATTGGCTTATTTTGTCTCTGCTGGTCTCTGCTGTCACGAGCAAAGATGTATTCTCTATTGGGCTGTGGAAGAGAAGGGAATATTTATTTTCTCTCTCTCTGGTACTGGGGATTGAACCTAGTGACATCCCACCTCTGAACTGCACTCCCAGCCCTCTGTGAAACAGGGTCTTGCTAAGTTGCGGAAGGTCTCAATAAGTTGCTGGAGCTGGTCTGGAACTTGCAATTCTTCTGTTTTAGCTGCCCAGGTACTGAAATTGTAGGCACATGCCACCACGCCCAGCTGAAGGGCATATTGGAATACAGATTCCACTGATTTTGATGCTTATCCAACAGATCTGGGGTAGAACCCCAGGGCTTCAATTTTATGAACCTTTCTAAGGGCTGCAAATGAGGCTGGAATCAGACCGAGCTGTGATCTCAGCCTTGAACTATAGGGTGACTTAAATCTCTTGAGCAATCAGCCCCTTCAGAGAACAGTGTCCTTACTAACTTTTATTTGCTGAATTGAATGGTGGGCTTGGCACTCATTGCACAATTTTAAACACACTTAGCATGTTCATTGAGACCACAAGTTTTAAGAACAGCAGCAACTCAACCACACACAGGTTACTCTGTCAATTGATCGGAAGGGATTCTTGAAATTATCTTCACGCTAAGCACAAATTCTGTAATTATCGGTATTCCTTTCATGTACTGTAAGAGTTTGCATAATTTCCCTGTGGTAGAATGCAGAGAAATCAAAACAATAAACTAAGAGATCTACCAATTCATTGGAGCACAAAATTTAAATCTGTGTTTGCTAACAATATTTCAATTTCTGGGCAAATCTAACACGGGGAGACTGAATAATTATATTTCCATCTTTACTTTGGGAGGAGTCTGTTTGTTTATTGCTTTGGTTAAGAATGCTAAAAACCTGGAACTCTCTGCTGTGATGTTTACCTTCTTTAGATAATTTTATTGCTTAACATTGTATTGATTTTGTCTTGCAAACATATTCATCAACTGATCGCTCTAGGTATTAGAGTGAAAGAAATTTAGCATACAGTTTAGGCTTTTTGGATGGTAAGTCCTTGAGTAAAGAAAATAAACATGAAAACATACTAATAATCAGTTGTGGATGACTTTACTGTTTACAAGACATCTTCAGTCCTTGTTCTGCTTTGATTTCTTCTCAGCTCTTTGAGGTCAGGAGACCAAATTTGCTATGGGACTGCTTTAGATGGAGAGTCATTATTCCATCTTTGTGTGTGCAGGTTTTTTTTTTTTTCCTTCAAAATTTGTATTCAATCATGTTGATGTTGTGTAACCCCTAAGAACCATGTCCTTTAACAGAAAAACCTCTATTAACCTAAACTTAACCTAAATAAGCTATGTTTTCATACTCTGTTTATAGAGGAAGGAAATGGAAATGAAATGATTGGAGATCAAAATGCCCAATATTTTACCTTTCAGGTCCTCTCTCTCCTCCTCCCACCATCTTCCTTCCTCAAATATCTATTGAGCATCTATTATATAGCAGGTATTCTCTTCCATCAATAGCTAAAATCTGAAGACCAGATTTGGTAGCCATTATGAACAGAGGCTTTGGACTGCCAAAGTTGATTGTGAATACTTCCCTTGTCACTGCCCATGTGACCTTCAACATGTTCCTTTTCTTCCTTCAGTTTTACTTCTTCTAAAATATGAATAATAATACTACTACCTGATATTACTGGTTTTAGGCAAGGATTAAATTAAATAAGGCACATGGAGTATTTAACACAATGCTTGGCACATAAAAGAGGCTTAATAAATTATGTAATAAAATATGACTCTGTAATGAAAACTGCTGTTCAGAAAGTTGACAGCAGCCATCAGACACATTGGCTCTGGTCAACTGACTGGACTTTTGCATTCTTACTGATGGCCCCTGACTTATAATGTTTCAAATTAGGATTTTTCAATTTAGGAGATTATATATATATGTATATGTATGTATATATATATATACACATACATACATATATATATATATAGTTTTTTTTTTTTTTTTTTGCTGGTGCTGGGGTTCCTGGAAGCCCTTCTACTTCCGGGCTACACTCCCAGACCTATTTTATATTTTTATTTGGAAACAGGGTCTCTTAAGCCAGCACGGCTGGCTTCGAACATGCACTGATCCTCCTGTCTCCGCCTCCCAAGCGTGGGGATTACAAGGGTGTGCCACCACGGCTGGCTCAATTTGGGATTTTTTTGACTTTGGAATTTTGGGCTGTATGATGGTGCAAAAGTGGTATGTACTCAGTAGAAAGCATACCTGCTGTGTTGTGTCTGCCTTGGAGCCAGCCAGCCATGGACTAAACCTCCGAACCATGAGCCCAAACAAACCTCTCCTTCTCTCCTTTGTTCTTGTTGGGTATTTTGGTTACAGAGACAGAAAACCTAACTAATACACCAAATTTCCTCAAGATAGAAAATGATAGTTGTGGCATCTGTGAGCCCTACATCCTCCTGGATGCTTGGATGAAGCTGAGAGAGTTGAGATGCTTATATCAAATACAAAATAAAAAAAAATTACAGGGGTGCCCATAAACTCATAAATGATGATAAATAATATTAATGTACTTCTATATAAAAAAATGAATGCAAAAGTTTGTGGTGAACAAAATATCAAAGACTTAAATAAAGTAAGGGTCAAAGTCAGCTGAACAGAGGCGGGCTTTGCCACTGATTCCAGCAAACATCTCTTTGCTCTTTTGAGCAATGTCATCATCCCAGAACCAATTTCTATGGGTAAAGCAATGGACTATGGCCATTGGCCTCAGCTAATAAGGCTGTTAGTCACTTTTCCATTTATGTGACTAAATACCTGTGATAACTTAAAAAAAGAGGAAGGGTCTATTTTGGTCCATGGTTTCAGTCCATGGTCCATTGTCCAGATTGCTTTGGGGCCTGTGGTGAGGTGGCTCATTATGGGAGGAAACTGCTCACCTCAAAGTGGCTGAGAAGCAAAGAGAGAGAAGGGTTAGGGTCCCAATATCCCTTTCAAGAGCACATCTCCAATGACCCAGCTTCTTTCTTCTAGTTCACGCTTTTAAAATATTCCACCACCTCCCAATAGATCCAAACCATGAGAAGTGCCCACCCTGGAGCTAGAGCTGGGGCTAGAGCTAGTCCCATTCAAACATGTGATGAATAAGAGAACTGGTTGCAGAAAGGCTCTTCTTGCTCTAGGAAGGAAATAGAAATTATGGGCTTTAATAAGGTAAATTTCACACTAGCCATTAATTTAACCAAATTTCATCTTCTCTCTGGCTTACTCGAACAATCTACTTTATAAGTATTACCAACTGATATAATATAACTATCAAAAGTTCATATTTTGTTTGGGTTGCCTTCTTACCTCTAGTATGCTTTTTTTTTTTTTTTTTGTACTGTGGATGGAACTCGGGGGCTTTCTACCTCTGGGATATACTCCCAGACCTATTTTTATTTGGAAACAGGGTCTCACTGAGAGCCTAATAGATGCTGAAAGCCTAATAGTAGCCGAGACTGGCCTCGAACCTGTGCAATCCTTCTGTCTCAGCCTCCCAAGTACTGGGATTACAAGCATGTGCCACACACTTGGTTTGCTTATTTGTTTTGAATGAGGTCCAGAAGAAAGAGTGATTTATGCAGGCAGAAGGGGCCCAAGAGATTTGGGTATCTGTGGATCCACACTGCTGGGGTCAGGAAGGGTCAGTGGAATTGCAGCTCCCAGGGTATCCTTTGTGTCTATATGCAATCAGCAGTCGGTGAGTATTATGCACATGCTAGTCTACACATTGCAATGGGAAGGTTATGAGCTGAGGTGATGTTAGGCACAGAAAATGAAGCTTTCCTGCAAATGACCAACACAAGCACATTCTTAATGGAGGCTTATTGAGTGTTAATCTCTCAATGTCTGTCTGTCTGTCTGTCTGTCTGTCTGTCTGTCTGTCTTCTCTCTCTCTCTCTCTCTCTCCCTCCCCCCCAATAGTTTCAATGCACTTAATATCTAGAAATATTATTTTGAAGCAAGTCTCAAACATCCTATCATTTCAACTGTAAATATTTGAATATAGATAAGAAATATCATTCCCAACATAACCACAATACCATTTTTACAACTAATTTTAATTTTCATGTCAATGTTCAAATTACCCTGATTGTCTCATAAATGCATTCTTATTACAGTTTGGTCAA
This sequence comes from Muscardinus avellanarius, assembly GCF_963383645.1. Taxonomy (NCBI): domain Eukaryota; kingdom Metazoa; phylum Chordata; class Mammalia; order Rodentia; family Gliridae; genus Muscardinus; species Muscardinus avellanarius. The sequence continues at coordinate 84,451,478 of NC_137796.1, read as the reverse complement.
ATTGGTATCCAAATAAGACTCATGCAAGTGATGCTATGTCGCAGGTCTCTGATGATAAAGATGCTGCTCATTTCGGAGCACTTGCCACGTGTGAATTATGTTCAAAGTGTTTTCTGATACCATAGCTCATCCCATTATGCACGGCTGGTATTTCTACCTCTTCTTCTTCTTCTTCTTCTTCTTCTTTTGGTGGTACTGGGGTTCCTGGAAGCCCTGCTACCTCCGGGCTACACTCCCAGACCTATTTTTTTATATTTTTATTTGGAAACAGGGTTTCTTAAGCCAGCGCAGCTGGCTTCGAACCTGCGCCATCCTCCTGTCTCCGCCTCCCAAGTGCGGGGATTACAAGCGTGCGCCACCACGCCTGGCTACCTTTTCTTTTAAGAGATGGAAATACGGAGGTTCAGAGAGCTCCAGATATAACTCTAAAGACAAAAACAACTAGGAAGTGGCTGAGATCATATTTAGATGCAGATCATTCTAGCCCCAAGGCTCAAGCTCTCTTTTGTATACCTGACCTAATTGAGGAGGTGTTCTGGTTTGGATTTAGAATGTCCTCCTGAACCTCACAGAGACAAGATGGCCATGTTGGAGGTGGAACTTGGTTGAGGAGGATGGACCCAGGGTATGTGGCCTTTGGAATTACATATGGTTCCTTTTCCCTTTGATATCTCTTTTGCTTCTGGCCTCTGTGGTGTGAGAGCAGAGCCCTTGCTCTCTCTTCTCTCTCTTCTCTCTTTTCTCTCTCTCTCTCTCTCTCTCTCTCTCTCTCTCTCTCTCTCTCTCTCTCTCTCTCTCTTCTCTCCTCTCTCTTCTCTCTTCTCCCCTCTCTCTGCTCTCCTCTCTTCTCTCCTCTCTCTTCTCTCCTCTTTCATTTCTTCTCTCTCTTCTCTCCTCTCTCTTCTCTCTTCTCTCCTCTCTCCTATCTCTTCTCTCCTCTTTCCTTTCTTCTCTCCTCTCTCTTCTCTCCTCTCTCTTCTCTCCTCTTCTCTCCTCTCCTCTCCCCTCTCCTCTCTCTTCTCTCCTCTTTCCTTTCTTCTCTCCTCTCTTCTCTCCTCTCTCTTCTCTCCTCTTTCCTCTCTCTTCTCTCCTCTTTCCTCTCTTCTCTCCTCTCTCTTCTCTCCTCTCTCTTCTCTCTTCTCTCCCTCTCCACCCCCCCACCATGCTATGGACACTCCACTGATATAAAACTGAAACCCTGAAATCTTTAGAACTGTGAACAAATAAATCTTCCTTCCTCTAACTTGTGGTGGTCAGTATTTTGGATGACTTGTCAGCAGTGAGATGTCTTGTCTCAAATAGGGCATTAATAATTCAGCCTAGAGTCAAGAGTTCAGGTCTGGGCTCAGCTCTGTTATTGGTTGGCCCATGTTGGTCAAGTCTCCCCCACTTTCTGGGCCTTGCTTTTCTCCTCTACACCATGAGAGTCACCTTTGAATTTTGGTTTCTTCAAATTAAATCTTCTCAAGTCTCAGTGTGGACTCTTCTGATGAGATCTGGGGATGAGGAGTTGGGGTAGGGCTGGGGGTTACTGAGTCCTGACAATTTAGCATTCCAATCCCACTGGTGAGCTCCTGGGGTGCCTCTAAAAACAGTTAAAAAACCCCACTAAACCAGACAAAAGTTCTTTCTAGCTCTAATGCTTTATGGCTATGGATCTGATAATTCTTTTAAGGAAACAAAGCAACAGGAAAATTGAACACTTGGGGCATGAAGTAAATGAGGAAGACAGAAAGAGAGAATTTGAGAGTTTTAGTGAACATGAGAAAATGCAGCCAGACATCCCAGGTTATTCTGTTGGGGACTGAGAATCAGAAGCAACTTTATCTGAAGATACCTTTATGTCTTGGCAATGGGTTCTTGCTTTGCTGTCTGAAAATATGTTTCATTTTTCCTTTTCAGAGACATCATTCATAACCTTTCAGTACAATTTCATTAGAATCTATTACAAGGAACTTCATTACAGTAAGGGTATGATAAAGGTTAAAGTTGATGAATTTGGGGTAGGGGGCTACCAAGAGTATACAGCTGGTCTAAAAACGGGCTGGTCTTTAGAGTTGTAAGCAGCTGACAAATAAATAAATACATAAATACATAAACCCTTTCTTTCTCATTCTTAAAAGAAATCCATAATAGGCTTTCCTCATAAACTGCAATTATTTTTAAATAGCACTAATGAATAATTTAAAGACCCACTGGGTTAGGCAATTACTTTTAAGTGTGGATTAATTGCTTTCTTTATAATATTCCATATTCATTTTTTGCATAATACGGACAGATAATTCTTTAAAAAATATTTTATGTTTCCTAAAATGTTCTGATAGGTGAGAAAAGAAGCTGCTGCAGTCCTTGTAAAGTGTGAGACATGTGACACAGAACCTGCGTGTGTCCCCGTGTTGAGGAAATGAACACAGTGTTGTGTTTTCTCCTCTTATGCCTCCTCCTGCCACCTAGTAGGCAGGGTGGGACCTACAGCTAAGTGGCTATCAAACACTTTCAAGTGAGACCAACAGTGAGGAATTATAGCACCGTCAAGTGCACACAAATCGTACGTATACATCAACATAAACATTTATACAGGGCAGAAATGTCAGGATACAATCTGATACTAATATTTTCCACTTCGCTCCACTTAGAACATGGTGCAGCTGGTAACACTGAGAGGATAGAATCTGGTTTCCAGGATGGTTGGCCAAGTTCTAGTTCTTGACCCTTTTGGTGGTCATAAGGGTGCCTACCCTGTAAAAAATTCGCTAAGTTGTACAATTGTTTTGTATGATTAGCTGTACCTATGTTTTCATTTTCTGTATGAAGTTTAAAAAATACATATTTTTAAAAGTTAAAAAATATATTCTGGCAGCGTGGAAATTTGGATGAGCTGTATCATGGCTTCCTGCCCACCTTTTCAAGCAGGAAGCAACTCACACTAAGAAATCTAAAGGTAGTTTTGGGGAACCATGGGGAATCATGTTACCCCTCTGGTCATGCTGCAGAGTGGGGGTGTTGAGGACTTGGGAGCCAAACCCAAGCATCTAATTTTATATCTAAATCCACCCCCTCTGTGGTCTTCCTGCATCACTGGACAGAGCAGGGGCTTTGCCACCTTGGACACCACCAAGCCAGGGTCCACAGTAATTTCAGTACTTGGGAGGTTGAGAGAGGAGGATCATAGGTTTAAGGACAACCTAGCTAGCAAGGACTTCAGAAACTTAGTGAGACTCTATGTCGAAATAAAAAATAAAATAGGGGGCTGGAGGTTTCATTCAGAGGTAGAATGCCCATGGATTCACTATTCAATCCCCAGTACAAAAGATACAAAAGGGAGGAAGGGAGGGAGGGAGGGAGAGAGGGAGAAGGAGAGGAAGAGAATAAGCAGAGAAAAAACAAATTGGTCTCTCCCAAAGTGGAGACAATCTTTTCCTACCTTGGACACGAGAAAATACAAATTGGTCTCTTTCCCAGAGTGGAGACAATCTTTTCCTACCTTGGACATAAGAACTGTGGATACTCCAGTCTTTGGACCCCAGGACTTGCATGGTGGCATTCCAAGTTCTTAGGCCTTTGGACATGGACTGAACTACACTACTGACATCCCAGGACTCGAGCTTGTGGATGACCTTTCGTGAGACTTCTCAGTCTTCAGAATTACATGAGCCAATTTTCCTAAGTCCCCTCCCATCCTTCTATCTATCTATCTATCTATCTATCTATCTATCTATCTATCTATCCATCTATCTATATCTATCTATCATCTATCTATCATCTATCTATCTATCTATCTATCTATCTATCTATCTATCTATCTATCCTGTTGGTTCTGTGTTTTTGGAGGACTCTGATTAATACCCACCTTCCTAGAAAGAGGCCTGCTCTCTTTAATCTTCTGCATTTGAATCAACTTCCTCTAATGGGTGCCTGTGAGTTAGCTACATTTTGTATCTATTTCTCTCATTTTATTGATTCTGGCTATCTTGATATTTAAAGAGCCAATAGACCTTTTTCAGAGAGAAGTATTTCAAACAATACATGTGGAATGGCAGGAGCTGAAATCCTGGCCTGGGCCCCGACCCATCGTAGCTTTGTAGTCCTGCACAAAGGGAAGTGGATGTCTTTTAATCAATCAAGAACAATCAATTTTACTATTTTTACTCTCCAAGGTCACAATGGCCTGAAACTTTTATCTTCCAAGTAGAGCAACTTTTTCTTGTGTGTTAAGAAAACCTGTCCAAATTTGGAGATAAGTCAAGTAGGCAAATGACATTACTTTCAATATCTTATACAAGCCCAGACCCACCCACATGGGGAATATATTTTGTTCAACTCTAGTTCCTATTCATTAAAGGTTTAGATTATGTGATGTTATAGTTAAGTTGAAAAGTTTTGTCTAGTAGAGGTTCAAGTAGTTTCTGTCTGATAAACCTGATAACCCTGAAGATTATGTCTTGTTACTCTATTGAACTTTAAACAGTTTTGTCTCTAATTGAGAAATCATATCATAACATCTCTTTGGTAACTTATCTTTAAGTACCCACCTTTTAAAATGTACTTTGAACCAGTCTTAACATACTATTGGCACCCTCATTAATGAATGAGTTGAATAAAATATTTAACTGGTGTTCATTTTATATTTATGACAGAGTCACAATTTTACCTTCTTGAAAATGATGATTTTTATAGGTTGCTCTACAGTGGTGCCCAAGTGAACTGACCTGACAGAACCTATTAAACTATGTTGCTTGAGAAATGTGTCTCCAGAACCCCTAAGCCCAAGCATGTCCTTTCTTGGCTTTCAGAGTGAATCCCAAGTGGATAGTGAACTCTAAATGTTGGCTTATTTCTTGAGATTTCTTCTCCTTCTCTCTCTCTCTCTCTCTCTCTCTCTCTCTCTCTCTCTCTCTCTCTCTCTGGTTTTTTTGTCTATGGATTTTGTACGTTTGTTGTGTCTCTGGTTTATTATATCAGTCAGTGTTTATAGCAACTGAGAATTTGGGCTAATAGGCTGACTTTTTGTTGATCTCTTTGAGATGGGCAGTACAGATCTAGTCTTTGTTGAGTGAGATGCTTTGATCGTCTTTTAAAAAATTGTTTTAGGTTTGTCTGTTATGAGAACAATCAATTAAGAATTTAATGCTTTGGAAAGAATAGCCCTTTGAGATCTGAACCAGCGATTTTTAAAATATGTGTCTGGGATTATTTCTAATTTGAGATGGAGGCCATGAGCTCTCTGTATGTCTGGAGGTCTGTGTCTGTGATTCAGAAAGAGCTTTGATATCTCATCACACAGTTATGAAATGTTTTATTACTTCCAGAAGAGATTATTGCATGTCTTTAAAGAAGAGTTCTGATCTGATTAGTTTTCAGAAATTGATACTCATATAAATTTTATAGTCTCTAAAATTACAGAAAATAAGGAAAATATTACTTTAAAGTGCTAGATTTAAAAAATACTTTTTGCAGGCAGGTGTGGTAGCACATGCTTGTAATCCCTGTACTTGGGAGGCTGAGACAGGAGGGTCTCAGTTGGTGGCCAACATCAGCTACTTATTGAAACCTTTCTCTCAGTGAGACCATGTTTTAAAATAAAGAATAAAAAAATAGAGCTACAGATGTAACTTGGAGGTAAGATGCCCCTGGGTTTTATCCCCAGTACCACAAAAATATTTTTTGCTGAACACGATAGCTTAGGAAACATATTAATATAAGAATCCAAGTTCACATAGTTAAGATAATTTTTTTGATAATGATAGGGTAGTTCAATAACTTTGGTTTAAAAAATAATAGCTCCAATTGAAGTTTAGTATGTAGATTTTCATTGCTTTTCTCATGAACTTCTTGACAATTTCATATTGCTTTACTGAGCAAACAACTAACATTCCTATATAGCTTTTAGGATTATGAAAATGTAAGTTTTGATTAGTTAACTTGCACAATAACTCTGAAAAAGGTTTTACAGAAATATTTGTGCTTTAGAGTATATCTGCCTTATAGTATGTAATTTCCAACATCTTCATATAATTTGAAACTTTGAATTAATATTGGGCCTATTAATTGTTATTATTGATTATCTAGATAACTTCTGAGTAAGAATAGATAGTGAAACAATGATTACTAAGCACAAAGTCAAGTAAATACTTGAATTACTGTTTTTATATGCTATAGAGAGGTGCAATACTTTTGCATCATATTAAATAATTTTATTATGCCACGTTAATAAAGTGGGAAAATTGTGATACTGTACAATACAGATGTTCTATATGCATTCATTAATATTGAAAGTTCTATATGGATTAATGAATTTTGATAGTCTATTAAAATGTTTATATATGACAGTGATTTTTCAATTACTCACCCTCAGTTTTCTCTTCAAAATGAGAATCAGTTATTTTGGTTATAATTAGTACTGGTGGTTTATGTTCTAACCATTCCTATTCAATGTCAGCTTGGAAGTCTTAGCATCAATAGACATAAAAAGCAACAACAACAAAAATAAAGTCATACATATTAGAAAGAACTAAGAAGCCTCTCTGTTCTCAGATGGATAACTGCCTACATAAAAAAAAGTCAAAGAATATACACAGAAGCCCCTAGAAACAATAATTAAGTTTATCAAGAATACAGGAGGAGGGTAGGAGGTCAGTATATAAAACTCATTTGTACTTTATATGTATTAACAATGAACATTTAGAAATTTTAAAACCCATTATCACTTACAGAAAAAATGATCGATAGAATAACAGATGGCCTAAATAAGTGAGGATATGTTCAGGGGTTAAAAGACTTGACATTGTTAAGATATTAATTCTTCCTATATTGATTTCTAAATGCAGTGCAACTTGAGAAAGACTTCTGTAGAAATTGTCAAGCGAATTCTAAAATTTGTATGAAAAGGCGAAGAATAGAGAAGAGCCAAAACATTTAAAAAAAACACAAAATTGGATTACTCCTACTGCCTAAATCCAACACTTTTTATAAAGCTATATATCAGAAGAGTGGATGTTCTTGGATATGGTGACACAAGCCTTTAATCCCAGTACTTGGGAGGCGGAGACAGAAGGATCACAGGTTCAAGACTAGCCACAGGAACTTAGTGAGATGCTCAGCAATTATTTTTTTAGTGAAATCTTATTTTGAAATAAAAAATAAAAAGGGGTGTGTGTATGGGGGGTGAGGCTTGGAGATAGAATGTTCTTAGGCTTAAGCTGCCATGCCCCCCCAAATTAAAATAAGGGTGGTGTTGGCAGATGATAGATACATAGATCAATGGAATAGAATAGAGAGTCTAGATGTAGACCTTAATGATATCTGGTCAAATGATTTTCATAAAGGTACAAGGGAAATCATAAATAAATTAGAGTCTTCTCAACAAATCCGCAACAATTGTATATCTACATGCAAAAGAATGAACCTTAACTTCTGCCTTGAACCATATACATAAATGGATCAGAGAACTAAACATAAAGACCAAACTATAAAACTTCTAGAAGAAAACACAAAACATCTCTGTCATCTTTAGTGAGACAAGAATTTTTTAGTTACTACACTAAAGTCAAAGAAAAAAAAAGATCAATTGTACTTTTTCAGACTTTAAAATTTTTGCTTCTAGAAGAAGATACAATTCATAGAATAAAAAGACAAGTCACAGGTGGGCAAAAAATACTTGATAAACACCTATCTGATGCAGCCCTGGACTCTGGAATATATAAAGAGCTCTTGAAACTCAACAATAAAAAATCAACAGTCCAATTAAAATAATATGAAAGACCTGAAGGGTCACTTTCCTAGAGAAGATGTATAGGGGGAAAATGAACATGAAAAGATGCTCATCATCATTAGTGATTAGGGAATACAAATTAAAATCATAATAAGATACCATGATATACTTACTGGAATACCTAAAAAACACTATCGTCATCAGTAACAACAACATCCCAAACGGCAATAACAACCACAAAAGCCTGGCAGGCAGAACCAACTGCTTGTAGGGTTGTGAAGCAATTGGAACCCTCAGCTGTTGTTGGTGACAATGCAAACTGGAATAGTCACAGCGGGGACAATTAGGAAGCAAAATGCCCACTTGCCGTTGAAGCGTGCAGTGGTGTTCCTAGATATGCCCGCATGAAATGGAAACCTAAAAAGTCCTAGACACAAATTCATGTAAAGTTTTATTCATCATTGCTCAAAAAAGGAAAGAATTCAAATGCCCTTCAGCTTGTGAATGAATACACAAATTGTCATACATCCATACAATGGTACAATGAAAATGCTACTCAGGGATACAAAAGAGCAAAGCACTGAGACTCTCAACTATATAATTGAACCTCACATGCATTATGATAATTGACAGACTCAAAAGGCTATGCAGTGTAGGATTCCATTTATATGACATTCTGGAATAGGGAAATCGACAGGGAGAGAAAATAGACCAGTGGTTTCTGGGCTGGGAGTAGGGTGAAGAGTTAATTAGCAAAGAGAATGAGGAGATATTTGAGGTGGTGGTTAGAAGAATTATTTTTTTATTTATTATTATTTTCTGTGGTACTGAAGACTGAACTCATAGGCATTGTACTTATGAGCTACACTCCCAGCTGTTTCTATTTTTTGTTTTGAAACAGGATTTCACTAGGTTGTTGAGAGTCTTGTAACTCATTGAGGGTGTCCTTGAACCTGTGATCCTTCTGTCTCAGCTTCCCAAGTACAGGGATTACAGATGTGTGCCATTGCACCTGACTAAAATAGTTATTTTATGGCTCGACTCTGATGGTGGTTAACTGAGCAAATGCATGTGTTAAAATTCCAGAACTATACACTAAAAGGGCCTAAATATGACTAAAAGGGAATCGTACCTCAGAAAAACAATACTGGTATTTAAAGCTAAACTCAGGAGCAATAGTGATAAAGACCTTACGCTTGCAAGATGATAGGATTTGTCCTGGAATATAGTTTATCCAGAAAAAAGAGCTCAGTGACCAGGCACATCAAGATGTAGAGGATACAAAGAAAATGAGTTTTGTTTGTGTTCATTATGCCAGAGTTTTTTGAAGTGAAGATATAAAAAGTGTTAAAATTTTGGCAAAGTTTGCTCAGTTCTGATGAATTTATTCACAAGATTGTGTTTTAAAAAACTCATAAAATGTTTTCTGCTACTATATTAACTCATAAGTGGAACTGGGCTTTCTCTGATAAAATTATAAATAGGCATTGTAAATTTTATCTGGCTAAATAGTAATGTCTAAAATAATTTTCTGGCCTTGTGTTGGCTTTGTCACATCTCTTATTATTTAAAAACAATGAGAAAAAAACAAAGGGTCTTTACTACAAACTGGTTCAGCTTCCTCAAAATCTTGTGGTCTTGAAAATATTTTTTTTTTGTCACTTTGATTAAATAGGCAACAAAATACCCATGATTCTGCCTTCGTCGAGCGGCCGTCCTTTGAAAGCTCTTTTTGCCTAAATTTGGATCCTACATCAAAAAAATAACATTTTCAGTATAGATTTTTATTACTTAGAAAGCCCTATTTTAGACTTTCAGAAAGCTCCCTGAATATCATAAAGATTTATTACTTCACCTTATAAAAACACAGATGCTAGAAGTAATTAGTGTTTTTCTTTTGGTTTCTTCCATATCTTCAGATTAATTCAACACTCTTATAAGAGTTGCGTGGGAAAAAATGTCAGATCAAAAGGGATGTTCAGCCTGCCCCAGGTTAAGTTTCTATAGCTGAAATGTTATTAATTTAAATATTTCAGAAATTGTACACTTTCCAGGAATGTCTTTGAGATTGGTCATTACCTTCACCATCCACAATAGGTTATCACCCTCGGGGTGGGGAGGCAGCTATCAAACCCTGATAGAATAGTTCTATGTTTTACTCCAATATAGAATTTCCTTCACTGTTCTGATGTTATTGATTATTGTAATAAATGAGTCGCTGTCATTCAGTTTCATAATAAAATAGTTTTCTGCTTTCTCCTGGTGCTTGCCTGGAGGTTCTACAGGCTGGATTTAGTCTTTGATGGGAAGGTCAAACTCAGAGCATCATCTGTAGAAAAGAATTGTACTGCAGGGAGTGGGGTAAGTAATAACTTTTCCTCACCCATTGCAAGGGTCCTGGCTGCCAACCCCAAACAAAAGACACAGATAAGGAACATGCAGCAAATTTATTTAATGTTTTACATGACATAAAGGCATCATTAGAAATGCAGACCTGAAGGCCCAGGGGAAAATATGTTTAGGCTAAGTCATATGTGAGAAGTGGATAATTGTGAAGAAACACGATTAGACAAATAAAGGGTTATGGTCCAGTGCTGATAAGCTGGGGATGGAGGCCTTAGAAAGGCCTGTTTAGATTTTCTGTGTCTATGTATAAATTTATCCCTTCCTACCCCAATATACTGGGAAGGATCCTTTTAAATATGGGTTTATGATCTACTTTCAAGGTAAAGTAGATGAGAGAAATCCTTTTTTGGGACCTAAGGGGTGAAAGAAGGTTAGATAAAGAGATGGTCAGAGAGCTTTCTTGCCCTCCAGTTGGAAAACACATGACCCAATTCGCCTCAATGATGACTAGTTCCAATCTCTTTTTGTGTGTATGTGGTACTGGGATGGAATCCAGGGACATCCTATCTCCGAGCTAACTCCCAGCCCTATTTTTTATTCTTTTATTTTGAAACAGGGTCTCATTGAGTTGCAAAGGGTCTCACTAAATAGCTGAGGCGGTCTGTGAACCGCCATCCTCCCATCTCAGCTTCCCAGATGCTAGGATTACAAGCATGTGCCACCACGCCTGGCTCTAGTTTCATTCTTAATATCAGAAAATGAAGCAACAGCCTGATTCTGCTGAGTCAGGGACTCTTGAACTCGCAGTCCTTACGGAAACTGAAACTGAGAGTTAACATCCAGGAAGAACGGAGCTTGCCTTCACAGAGTTTCCTCCTCCCTCCTTCCTTCCACCGGGGCCTCAGCCTATTGGACGGTGCTGAGGACTTCCTCCTCAGTAGGCTGATGTACCTGCCAATCATCTCATCAACACATCTTGATAATCTTAGGTGTCTCTCAGTCTAGTAAAGTTGACAATCCAGATTAATCATCACAATTCCCACATCGTGTAAAACTTAAAAAAAAAATGCTATGCTGGGCACGGTGACACAAACCTGTAATCCCAGTATTTGGGAGGCTGAGACAGGAGGATTGCAAGTTCGAGGCCAGTCTCAGCAACTTGTCAAAACCCTTAGCAATTTAGGAGACCCTGTTTCAGAACTAAAATTTAAGCCAGACTTAGTGGCACATGCCTGTAATCCCAATATTAGGGTTTTTTTATGATAAAGATTCACGAGAACCACACATTTATTAAGAAACATCTCACTTTCATTATAAGAAAACAAGAATCACCTCAGGTAAAAGAGTTTCCTGGTGGGGGGGATCTCTCTGGTTTCTCTCAGGTGGGGTTGTGGCAGGTGGAAGCTGGCAGTTGGAGCATTTTATCCTGATCCTGTAGCTGAGTCCACTCTGGCCAAGTCAGGATCCAGGGAGTTAGTTTCAGCTACCTCATCTGTCTGGTTTCTTAGGGGTGATTTTGTTGTTGAATGTGGGGTGCTTCTGCCCTTCTCTCTTGAGTGGCTTTATTGGCTCTAGGGCCAATGCAAAGCCCCAGCACCTGCAGATGCCAGTGCCAGTCCTCCAGCCCTTTCTGTGGTCCCGGGCACTGGGGGGAGCTCACGATGGGCTCGTGGGTGCAGCAGGAGGCCTTTTCTTTTGGTCCCTGGGAGGACCAGCTTCCCCCTGCCTTCCTTGTGCTGCTGCTCTTGTAGGGGCTGAGCTGGGAGGGCTCAGGGCCATGCTGGGGTCTGTGCTTCGGGGGATATCAGGCAGACGGGCCTTTCTGGCACCCTCTGCCTGCACTATGTGCCCTCCTTGGCTGGAGGATTCTTAGAGGGCACTAACCCACAGGCAGGAAGGTTGGTTGGCTGGCTTTTCTCCTCAGAGGCAAAGGGAAGGTCGAAGGACCTGTTGGGTCTGGGGGCCACACCACACCAGGATGCTCAGGCCCTGCCCTACTCTCTCCTGGCCTCGGAGCACCAGGTACATCCCACTGCGTTGTCAAACATCTTGTTTGACAATGACAGCCAGGTCTGGTGTGGGTTGTACCCCAGGTGATGGGTGATGCTCAGATTGCGGGTTCCTTTGAGGAGAGCTGAGTGGGAGGAGGTGAATGCTCCTCACCCTGTCTCAGCTATGGGTATGCCAAGATCTCTGTGGCCATGGGCCTCAGCAGTTCAGTAAGCAGTTGAGACTTCGTGCTGGGGAGGAAATGTGAGGGCCCACCAAGTACCTTCCCTGCAGCGCCTACACTCTCCGCTGCCCCAAGATGGTGCGGTTGAACGCTAGGCGCCCTGCAAGCTTCAGTAGAGGGTGACACCCAGGGTCCAGATGTCTGCCTCGTGGCCATATCCTTGGCGCTGATCGACCTCTGGGGCGCGGTAGCAGGGAGTGCTGCAGACGGTGGCCAATTTCTGCCCAGCGAATGAAGGGGCCGCTCAGCCCAAAGTCAATGACTTTGACGTTCCCTTGGGTGTCCAGGAGGATGTTCTCTGATTTCAGGCCCAGATGAATGATGCCCTTCTCATGGCAGTAGTGCACCGTGCTCACCACCTGCCTGAACACCCTCCAAGCCTCCTCCTTCTCCTCCTCCTCCTCCGTGCCAGCCGACTGCCTAATGTGGCTCAGCTTGGAGCCTCTCCCTCCTCCCGTGCTTGAGCTCCATCCATAGGTAGACTCAGTCAGCCATGTCTCTGATTTCAAACAGCTGGACCACATTCAGGTGCTCCACTGTCCTCATGATGATCATTGCAGAAAGAAAAAAGGGGTTTTCACTAAATGTAGTTAAGACCTCCATAGTCAACTTGGTCCCGCGAGGATATGGCGGACCAGTTGGACCCAGGCAAAATCACCCTTGCCAGTGTCCCTCAGGATCATATAATTGTCCATGAGGCTCTCCTCCCAGGGAGAGCTGGCCATGAGGCCTGGCCTGGCCTCTCTATTCTATCTCCTAGCACTGTCCATCGAAAGCCACAATAGCAACTAATGATGCTACCTAAGAAACCAAACAACAAACCAACAAACAAAAGTATGGCAAAATAACACACACACACACACACACACACACACACACACACACACACCACCACCACCACCACCACCACCACCACCACCACCACCACCACCACCAAAAACAACAACAAAGCCGAAAGCCCAAAACAACAAATCAGATCCAAAGCCACCAGTCCACCCAAAGCGCTAACTATCTTGGAGTCCAACAGGTCACCACCAAGAGCTCCCTGTACTAATGGACAGCACTCAGCAGCGGTGAGGGTCTTATATAGCAGTGCTGGGTGCTGGGGACCCCATCACAATGTCTCCTTGTGAGGTCACAGATGGGTGTGGCCCCCGGGGACCTCCAAGACTTTTCACGTTTGGGTCTCCAAGACTTTTCCACTTTAATAAAAAAGAATAAGAAAGACTTTAGAAGATTTTTTGCTTCAATGGATTGTGGAAACTGATATTTATTTCTTTAGAAATTAAAATTTGTAGGCTCTTTCCATTTTTTTTCATTTTGAGTCAAAAAATCTAATCTTTGGCTTTTAAAGTCCTCATCATATCTACACTCACGGTATTCAATTTCTTTTTCTTTCACCTTGAAATGATTGGTGTCAAAGGAATGGTAGCACAATACTCATGTCATGATAACAAAATGCTCTGTTCCCTGAGTCACTATAGGACACATTATTAATTCTGTGGGGAGAAGATAAAAGAAGTGTTCATCCTGATCACCCCATAAGGTCCTTATCACATTTGTTTTACATTATTATTGTTGTTGTTGTTGTTGTTGTTGTTGTTGTTGTTATTACTATTAGTGGTCCTAAGCCAGCAAGGCTGGCTTCAAACTTGCGTGATCCCCATCTCCGCCTCCCAAGCGCGGGGATTACAAGCATGTGCCACCACGCCCAGCTTGTTTTACTTAATTATTTTTAAGCTTTTATTAGTGCATTGTGATTATATATCACAGTGAGGTTCAAAGTGATACACACAGCACTTGGTGTATTTCCTCTGGCATCCCTCCCTGTTCCCTGTCCATGTTAGTGAGATTGGTAGTGGTACCTTCATATATGGACATAGCATATTTGAACTGTTTCCTTCTTCAAGCCTCCTTCCCCCACCCCTCCTCTTTCCTCCTCTAAATTGTTCTTATCAGATATTTTTGATCATGGTGGCAAAAAAAAAAAAGCTAACTAATACAGTAGCCACAATCAACCTGTTTGATAGATGAGGAAAAAGGCTAAAACTGTGCCTTTGGTAGAAACTTAGGACTTAACATCTAGTTCAATCTGATCCCAAAGACTCTTGGGTTTTTGTTTATTTTTGTTATGCTACCCCTCCAGAGCAGAGAAAGAACTGCTCTCTCAGGATTGTAAAATCCACCCTGATCGATTAACAATCTTTTCAAGGAAATAATAGCAGAAAATTTTCCAAACATAGAGCAAGAGGTCGATACACAGGTCCAGGAAACTTATAGAACTCCTGTTAGAGAGGATCAGAGAAGAGGATCCCCACGCCACATAATTGTCAAAATGACCAATGTGGAAGCCAAGCAGAGTATCTTAAAGGCAACAAAAACAAAGGGCCAAGTGACATTCAGAGGCAAACCAATTAGAATCACTCCAGACTTCCCAAACCAAGTCATGAAAGCCAGAAGGGCTTGGAGTAACATATTCCCAACTCTGAAAGAAAACATCTTCCAGCCAAAAATTTCCTACCCAGCAAAACTTTCTATCAAATTAGATGGGGAAATAAGAAGCTTCCATGACAAACAGAAACTGAAGGAATTTATGTCTTCAAAACCAGCTCTAGAGAAAATACTCAAAGAGATTAACTACAAAGAAGAAATAGGTAACACACACCAGAACCAGAGAAATAAGATTTTCCATCCAACAGACAACTAAGATTGGTTTTCTGTGGAGATTCATTATTTATGTTAGTCTTTTACCTATCTCTAAATTGTATTGTTTGCTTTTATTGTTGCTAATTTTTAGGATTTCTAGTTGGAATATTAATATACCTTCAGATATAGCATTTGGAAATATTTTATCCCATTCTATCAATAACTTTTAACTCTGTTTACATTGTCTTTAGATATACATTTTTTTAAGGAGTTTATTTACTCTTTTGTTGCCTGTGCCATTGAAATCATATCCAAGAAATCACTGCCAATTTCAATGTTGTGAGGTTTTATGATCCAGATTTTCTTCTAAAAGTTTATAGTCTTAAGATTTATATTTAGGTCTTTTATCTATTTTGAGTTAATATTTGTATATGGCATTAGTTAAGGGTCCAATTTTATTCTTTTTCATGTAATTATTATTTTTCAACAATATTTAGTTAAAAGATTAGTATTTCCTCCACCAAATGTTCATGGAAACCTTATCAAAAATAACTTGACAATATATGGAAGAATTTATCTCTAGGCTTTTATTTAACTCCAATGGATTATATATCTGCCTTTAGAACAGTACTAAACTGTTTCAATTATTGTAGCTTTATATGGTTTGAAATCAGAAAATATACATCTTCTAGCTTTGTTCTTCTTTAAGATTGTTTTGGGTATCTAGAGTCCATATTCCATATTAGGATAGATTTTTTCTGAAAAATAAATAAATAAATAAATGTATGATAGTTTCACCTAAAAAAAAAGAAAAAAAAATTCTCTGGTAAGAAAGAAAGCAAAAAGGAATATTGAAATGTTATCTTTAAGTCATCAAAAGCTTGGTATCAGACAAATGAAACTGTTATGTGAGATTATCATCATTAATACTGGATAAATTGCTATAAAACTAGATGTCAACCACTAAGCCTTGCATGGGAAGGAGGGATGGGGAGGGGACGGGGTGGTGATCAGGTAGGGGTTAACTGGGCGATGTGTGCATGTATGTCTACAAAAGTATTTTCTTTATACCATTATGATGTATGTATACATTGCACCAATAAAAAATAAATTAAAAAAAAATCCACCCTGATCACTGGACACAAAGACAAACTACCAGCCAGGCATGGTGGCACATGCCTGTAAATCCCAGTACTAGGGAGACTGAGAAAAAACAAGATAGTAGTTTTAAGGCCAGCCTCCATGACATAACGAGACTCTCAGCAACCTGGTTAAATCCTGTTTTAAAAAGTAAAAACAGCCAGGCATGGTGGCCCACCCTGGTAATCCCCGCGCTTGGGAGGCGGAGATAGGAGGATCGTGCTGGTTTGAAGCCAGCCTTGCTGTCTTAAGAGACCCTGTTTTCAAATAAACATATAAAAATAGGTCTGGGAGTGTAGCCTGGAGGTAGAAGGGTTTCCAGGAACCCCAGAACCACACACACACAAAAGCAAAAATAAGCCGGGCATGGTGGCGCATGCTTGTAATCCTTGCACTTGGGAGGCTGAGGCAGGAGGATCATGCAGGTTCGAAGCCAGTCTCCGCTACTTAGTGAGGCTCTCAGCAACTTAGTGAGACCCTGTTTCCAAATAAAGTATAAAATAGGTCTGGGAGTATAGTCTGGAGGTAGAAAGCCTCTGGGTTCCACCCCTAGTACCAAAAAAAAAAAAAAAAAGCAAAATTAAAAAAGTGAAACCCTTTTTCAAAAAATAACAAAAGGGCTAGGTATATAGCTTGGAGATAGAATGCCCCTGGGTTGTCCATGACCACAAAGAAAAAAATGTGAACTACCAAAGGCGAAGTTTAGAGAAGGAGCTAGTCTAACAAAGACAGTATGCCTCTCATTTGCATATAGCATCATGTGCCTTAGAGGAGAGCCTTTTAAAATGACCCAGTGGCTGCTTCCTATCCAAAATATCTGAACAATAAGATTCTTAGTCATTGACAGGTGCACATTTTCCAATGGCCTCTATGACATCAACATCTTTGACTGGACTCTTTATCTAGTATTGGCAGGGGACTTTTGTTCCATCAGAATCATAAGTTCTAAGGTTTGAGTTTCGGTTTGGAAGTAAAAAGGCCACATTATGGCATATTTCCATATTCATGAATTCTCAGACAAAAGTATCATGATAATGTCACTCTAATTAACACCTAATTACAAGGTCCCAATAGGCTTAGGATTTAGGGGGGTCGCTTTTTCAAAATAATATTTATAATTTTTAAGTAGGCTTTATCTCTTAGAATGGTTTCAGGTTCAGAGCAAATTGGGAGGTGAAGTACAAAGATTCCCCATACACACCATGCCCACACATTCAGAACCTCCCTATCATCCACACCCCTCACCAGTGTGCCATGTTGTCCTGACTAATGGACCTACACTGAAAAGTCATTGTCACCCAGGATCCATGGTTTACTTTAGGTTTCACTCTTGGCCTTGTACATTCTGTGAGTTTGGCCAAATGTTCGATATGCATCCACCATTATGGTAGTGTACAGGAGAGATCCATCACCCTAAAACTCCTGGGCATGCCTTCTATTCATCTGTCTCTTCCTTCCCAACCCCTGGCAAGCATTCATCTTCTCTGTGTCATCTCAATAGTTTTGCCTTTTCCAGAATGACATGTAGCTGGAATAATACAGCATGTATCCTTTCTCTGATTGTTTTTTCCACTAATATACATTTTCATTTCCTCCATTTTTTCTGCAGCTTGGTAGCTCATCTCCTATGGGTTTTGGAATTAATCCAACGACAATAATAGTGACCATGAATTTATGAATTAGAATCTACCAGGTGTTTTCCAAAAATTTTTTCATCTTAACTTTCAAATAACTAGGAGGCAGGCAGAATCAGTGCCTTCATACCCACTTTATAATGAAGTGGAAATTAAATTATCTAAACAAGTTGATTAGTGTCAAGCCCCATCAATGACAAGAAAAAGACTCAAACAGAAGCTTTTTTTTAACATTAGCATCATCCCTTAAGCAATTGAATAGACTATTTCTATCACTTGTTTAAAGCCTTGCTATGCCAGTTGACTAGCTGTGTAGTTCTGGGTATGTTATCATCTGTAAGACTTGGTATTCTACATGAGGAATAATCCTATGTACAGAGTGTTTGGAAGGACTTATGGAGCTATTGTCTGGGAAGTTTCTAACACCAGAGCCTGATATATAGTAAATTCTCATTCATTATCTAGTAAGACCTGCTCATTTTACAGATAGGAAACCAGACATGTAAGAAAACAGGGAGATTGCCAGAGGCACACTGAGAGTGTCAGAGGGAAGACTGCCAGCACCCTGATTCCACCCCAGAGCACTGAACGCTAAGGACCTTTGACCAGCTCTCTTGCTTGGAAGTTCCCTGTCTGGGGACAGAAAAATTCTTTGATGCAGCCTCAATGCACTTGTGAGCCACTCAAAATATTCCCTGCTCTGGCAACAAATAACTTGCTATGTCATTACCTGCCTGATGCCTTTTGAAGCTGCACCGTTCCCAAGAGTACTCCGTCACTGGAGTGACAGTCCCTCATGTTGTACAGCTCCCAGAAGCTGACACTCTGTTTTTGTGTTTTAAAAGACCCAAGATAGATCACAGCAAGTGCCAGTTCATTCCAGAAAGCTGAAGGTATACTTTAGGCCATCCTACGGTGGAGTGGGGAAAAACATCTGATAATATTTATTCAATTTCTTTTCCTCATTTCAATCTGTCTCAGCTGTGGCTTGGTTATGAAAAAAAGTTTCATAAGAAGTTTGATTTTGAATGGTTCTAAATCTGGAAAGTTTATATGGTGCCTTGGATGAAGAATCATGGACTATGATTGTGGGAGGGACGCTGGAGAATGACTAGATCAGAGGCCTTTATTCTTGGAGTCGTGGGGGCCCCAGGGGATTCCTCAAGGGCTCCCGTGTACTAAGGGTGAGCATGGGAGATGACAGGGCAGGGCACTGGCCTTGTACTCCAGCTCTTACCAGAATAACTCTGTCTTTATCTGCTCTACATGTAGAGATTGCTCTGTCTAGGAGTCCCTCATTATCTTTATGACATATGAATTAACACCCTAGTGGATCCTTGGAACCATGGATAGTACTAAACCCTACATATACTATGTTCTTTTCTATACATATAGACCCATTATAAAGTTTAATTTATAAATTAGTAGGAGATTAACAATAAGCAGGAGATTAGCAATAGATAACAAAATAGAACTATTATAACATACAGTAATGAAAGCTATATGAATATTTCTTTTTGTCTCAGGGTGTGTTTTTTGTGATGATGTGAGATTAGCCAGTGTCAACACGATGGAATGAAGTGTGACAAATGAAGTGGACATTATGACTTAGCATTAGGGTACCACATATGGGTTATCTGAACATAAAGGAAGTTATTCTGATACTGAGATGACTTCTGACTAACAGGCAGATAGCACAAACATCATGGATACCATGGACAAAGGGATGTTCACATCCTGGGCAGAATGGAGTGGGGATAGTGTGAGATTTCATCATCCTACTCAAAAGAAAATGCGATTTAAAATTTATGGATTATTTATTTCCAGAATTTTCCACTTAATATTTTCAGACCAAGGTGATCAACTTAAACCAAGGATTCTGGGGCTAAAATATGTTTAAGAACAGCCAGGTGTGGTGGCACACACTTGTAATCCCAGTACTTGGGAGACTGGGACAGGAAGATTGCAGGTTCTCAACCAGCCTCAGCATTTTAGTGAGTCCTCCTGCAATTTGATTCAAAAATTAAAAGTAAAATAGGGCTGAGGGTTCAATCCCTGATATCACCAAAAAAAATTTTTTAGTGTAAAGATGTAGTTTAACTTTATTTTTTTTTTACAAATGGGAAATTGAAGTCCAAATAAGGGAAATGACTTGTCCAATATATAGGAGAGAAACCCCTTTCCAGGGCTTAGACTAAAACCCAAGTCCTGACATGCTATCGGATCTGTCGAGGTTTTTTTCTTTACTCAAAGGACAAGTTGACTTAAATTCTTATCTTACTTCTAGCATAGGGATGTGTAAATTTGTTCTATAAAGATCTAAATCATACCTGGGTGTGGTGACACATGCCTGTAATTCCAGTACTTGAGAGGCTGAGACAGGAAGATCACAGGTTCAAAGTCAGCCTCAGCAACTTAGTGAGAGTTTGTTTCAAAGTAAAAACAAAGAGAGTTGGGAAGGGAGACTGTAGCTCATAGAACACCCCTGGTTTCGATTGTCAGTACCAAAAAATCTACATCATAAATATTTTTATTTATGCAGGCTGTGAAATCTTTTACAGCTATACAGCTACTCAATTCTGTCTTTGTAGTGCAAAGCAGATGGAGACAATATGTAGACAGATAAGCATGTCCATGTTTCAGTACAACTTTATTTACAAAAACAAGTCCCAGGTCAGACTTGACTTGTGGAGTGTAGCTTGTTGACCCCTGTTCTACATTATTGATTTCTATTTTTTTCCCTTCCCTTTCATCTTCTTCGCAGCAGTGTTGGGGGTTGAACCCAGAGCCTCATGCATGCTAGGTAAGCACTTTACCACTTAGCAACACCCACTAGCCCTAAATGATCAGTTCTGTAGCTGGAAGCTCAGAGTCCTGCTGGAGAGATGGACAGCAGATCTTGTTAGAAAACAATGTACTATTTTGCCTGGGTGTCAAGGGGCACCCAGGAGGGAGATGACCATTTGTCCCTGAGATCCTGAGTGTGCCATCTGGGAGGGCTTCAGAAAGAGAGCTCTGAATCAGCCTGGGTTGAGGTTACCAGATGTAGAAGAAGAAGACCATGGCAGAAGAAAGGTTCAATAAGAAAAATTATTCCAGGAGCTTGGTGTGTCTGGTTGGAGGCGTGGCAGGGGTAAAGGTCTTGCTAGGAAAAACAAACTTCATTCTTGTGGACGACTAGAGTCATTTACATGGTGTTAAGCAGGGGAG
This sequence comes from Muscardinus avellanarius, assembly GCF_963383645.1. Taxonomy (NCBI): domain Eukaryota; kingdom Metazoa; phylum Chordata; class Mammalia; order Rodentia; family Gliridae; genus Muscardinus; species Muscardinus avellanarius. The sequence continues at coordinate 84,430,558 of NC_137796.1, read as the reverse complement.
TGATGGGATCATTGGGTGCTTCATAGGGATCAATATCGCCCATGGAGACTGGGATAGTTTGGGGCAGAAACCCATGTTAGAAAATAAATGAAGTGGTCCAGATAAGAGACAGTGGAACAAAGTCAGTGACAATCAGCACAGTTCTCACTTCCCTAAAGAAATTCAGATCAAGAAAGCTCTCCATCTCTGCTAATTGATGAATGCTTGTTGCTTAAAGTTATTGATTACTGTCTTCATGCCAGGAGACTTCAGTTGAGTGCCTGTGAACTTCTTGTTAGCTGTGTGGACTTAGAAATGTCACTTAGCCTTCCTGAGCTCTAGGCGCAGCTCCTCTTTGAGTGTACTAACACCTGCTGCCAAAGATTGTTGCAAAGATTAAACAGGATAAGGTATTAAAGCTCCACTTTAAATCCTATTTTTAATGTATAAATACATAGCAAAGTGTTTTTCTTTTAATATAAACTGAATTCTCAAAGAGATTAAACCTGAGGAGGGATTTATTCTCCCAGTGATGGGCCCTGTTCTTGAAGTTGTAATCCACTGTGGAAATCAGGGATCATTTAGACATTTCTCATGGATCGCTGAGAGAGTCTCAAAGGCCTGAGAATGGATTTTAAGATGTCTCTGAGGCCAGAATTTTAATAAAATGTACATTCCTTGTAAATTACATTGCTCACATGAAAATTCGCCTTCTACTACAAATAGAGATTGCTGCTAACACCAGTGCCAAATGAGGATTGCATTATTTTAAATTTGATTGATGTTGTTCTCTTGTGCATTTCTCAAAGAAATATCGTGAAGTCAGGTGACTCCATGTTCATCTTAAGTGATTCTTAGCGAGGTGGTTATTCAATAAAAAACGTTCTCCTTAAACGTGCAGGAGGCACCCTTACAACCTGATTCAATTTTGTGCTGAAGGGTGTGAATATTCATTTTCCCCAATTGTTACCGAGAGTCCAATTCTAATTTGTTTGCTATTTCTGTTAATACCAAGGCCTACTTAGTCTACCCATTGAAAGTCCTTAAGAATATTAACAGGGACTCCTCATAGAATTGCTACAGAGTTTTTAAATGTTTGTGAATTACCCTGACAGGCTTTTAGTTTTAACTCACATTAAGTAGATTTCATTATTAACAAGAATACGTGCAAATTAAAACGGGGCCATTAACATCTTAAATATACTGTGTTTTAAAAAAGAAAGCAAGTCTGAAAAAAATTGGGAAAATGCCTTTTGCAAACAAAACAAAACAAAACAAAAAAACCCACAACAAGCCAAAATAGAAATAAAAAACAAATTTAACCATACTAAGAAAAACGTACTTATGGTCGTTACAATCGAATATGAATTAATAATAATTAGAAGAAAGTGCATTGAACTGTAAACCTGGGGCCTAAGTTTCTGTTTAGGTCAAATTTCCATAAACTAAGTTGCTGACATATAGTTCATTATGTGGCCAATTTGCCAAATAATGAATTCAAATAATTTGCTATTTGTACCAAAAATGTGCTTATTTTGAACAATCAAATGAAATATTAAAAAAAAAAAAACAGCTTTATACGATTCTGGTAAGCTGAGCATGCTTGCATAAGCTTCTAATCCCAGTACTTGGGAGGCTGAGATAGGAGGATCTCAGGTTCTCAGCCAGTCTCAGCTACTTAGTGAGTCCCTCTGCAACTTAGTGGGAACTTGATTCAAAAAATAAAGAATAAAAAATAGGGCTGAGGGTATAGCTGAGTAGAATGCCCCTGGGCACAGTTCCTAGTAACACCTCCCCCCCACACACACACACACTAAAAAGATTTGACCCGAAGATGTTGGTCAATTTTTGGGTGACAAACTTTCTTTTTGCCTTCAGAATAAGACTTTAAGAACTATACTCATATTATTTCATCACAGGTCTTCATATCTGGAAGCCAGGAAGCTGGGATCAGAGGGTGTTAAAGTTGGATAGAAGAGGTCCATTAAAGAGATCATTTATTAATAGTCAGGGTTGATATAGTGGAGTCAGGAGGGTGGTAATCCCAGCAGTGGATTGTAATGAATTTCTCTGGGTGGTACCTGGTAGAGCAGTAGGACATGGCTGAAGGTGGCGGATCCCTGGGAGTGCCGCCTTTGAGATTATATATGGTTCCTCCTTCCCCTGCTCTTTCTCTTGCTTCGGCCTCCATGATATGAGGAGCACAACCCTGTGCTCTTCTTCTCTCTGCTTCCTTCTGCCATGCCATGAGATTTGTGGTCCCCAGCCTACATGGACTAAACCCCAAACTGTAAGAAAATAAATATTCTTTCTTCTAAGTTACATGGACAGATCTTTGGATTACAGCTGCAAGGATGCTGAATAGGACAGAGGGGAGCCCTTTGGTGGAGACAGGCAGAGAGAGGGTGAGCTGGGAACATGACCTGGACTGCTCAGCCCATTAATGGAGTTACCAAAGTCTAGCAGGCAGAGTCAGGGGCCAGGCTGTAAAGGAAACTTATCCTATGCATAACACTTCATGGGCCTGCCCTATAAAACAGCTGGACCAGACCAGCTGAACAAGAATTGAATAGTCCTTTTCCAGAGAGATTTTGGGGATGAGGATGAGGGAGCTGGCCTAGCAACAAGGGCTCTGGGCCTTGAATTCCCAAATCAATCAGGCCTGCCTCTTTTATCATATTAAGGTTTCTTTGGAGGGGATTATTTCTGTTACAATAACAGAAATACATTTGGAAAGTCATTAAAAAGATGATCATACAACCTTTAAGAGTAGTTAAGACTTTTTGAGCACTCACTCAACAGTGCTGAGCACTTCGAAGACATTTCATTACCTGATCCTCACCCCTAACCTTTGGCAGAAGGTCACTGTCATGTGGCTTGCAGTGTGGTTTGAATTCAGATCTTTGGACTTTATTTTTTCCAGAAAACAAACATCATAGAAAAATCTCTGGGCAAGTTACAAGTGAAATACTATCTCTCTTTAGATTCTATTCATTTGGGGGTTGATTCTTTAGGGGAAATTTTAGGTAGCCATCAAGACCACTTTGTGGTCCTATTAACAGAAGCTCCATGGCTCCCCAACATCAGCTAGCCAGGCTGCTCCTGCATGGGTCTTCAGTCAGTCGTTAGCCCCTTGCCTCACGATCTAGCCAACGCTTGAAAAGCCAGCCTAATTCTCATATTTGCCACAACACCTTAAGTATACTCGCAGTCACAGCTGCAGCACAAGAACCATCCCAGGGCATGCAAGTCCCTGGTGTCCTGGGCAGTTCTGGCTTCACCAGCTATCACCAAAAGATTGCTGTCTTTCCACAGACAGGGAAACTGAGGCACCAGAGGTCAACCACTTGTCCCGAGTCACACAGCTGGCAAGTAGCAGCCCTGCTCCTGACAACTTATCGTTTCTTTGTC